>NC_091435.1:33475683-33782517 GCF_964237555.1 Oryctolagus cuniculus
AAAAACATTGTGTACAATCTTTAGTAGGCTTGAGTTGTGCTACCATGAGCTGCTATTGAAAAAAAAATAGAATTGTACTTAATTAAGATGCAAGTTGTGAGGAGAGATTTAGGTGGTGTGGCTTCCTTTCTTGATAGCTTAAATGTTTTTATTGGGGATATACTCTGTGTTGGACACTGTGTTAGAAATGAGGGTGCAGGGGCTGGCAATGTGGCATAGCTGGTTAAGTACTGGCATCTCCTGTGAGCTCCTGTTAAAGTCCTGGCTGTTCCACTTCTGATCCAGCTTCCTGCTAATGCACCTGGGAAAGCAGTAGAGGATGGCCCAAGTCCTTGGGCCTCTGTATTCATGTAAGAGACCCAGATGGAGTTTCTGGCTCCTAGCTTTGGCCTGGCCCAGCCCGGGAGTTGTAGCCATTTTGGGAGTGAACCAGCTTTTGCACTCTCTCTCTCACTCTCTCTCTCTCTCTAACTCAGACAGATCCTCAGAACTACCTTACCATATACAAAACATATTGAATAACTTCAGCATAACACACCAGAGTATTAATTCAAGGGAGATGTGGATTTCTGACTCCTATTGACTTTTGTACCTCCAGCATATAGAAAAGTACTTGCCTTGCTCACTGAATAAATCTTGATTGAATGAATAAGTGAACATATTTCCTTAAACCCCAAAGCCATAACTGGCTTCTTTATGAAATTTTTTTTCATGAGTTCCCATTTCTAGTCCCAACTTGGCTGCTTATACACTGATGACTTTCCCAATCTCACCAATCCTTAAGCCCCCTTCACATATTCCACCTAAATTTTATTGAGTTAATTATAGTTCTCAATATTTACCATGCTTGGTCACATCCCTGGCTTTCTTTTTTCATTTTACACAGTTTTATTTCTATTAATATAAAGAGAACAGATTCATTACATTGCTATTTTTGATTCAAGTTATTTGGTCTCCCTGAAATAAATTTGGTGGTATTTTTTTTTTTTTTTTTTTTTTTTTGCCTGTTTCTCTTCTTCTCCAAATTGAGCTTAAGATCTAGTGGTCCTTTGAAGTCTTCTCCTGAGCATTATTAACTTTTAGGGGTGAAGGCCTTGTGGAAGGTGGCAGGTCATGGGGTCATCATCCTCAGAGGAATAATGCTGTTCTTGCAGAGTGGGTTAGTCTTAATCTAGAGGGTTGCTTTGAACTAGGTTCTGCTGCCTTAGCTCCGTCTCTTACTCCCTGTCCTGTGGTGTGTTCTCTTCCTCAAGTATGTCCTCCACCGCTTGCTTTCTGTCATGAGGACTTCATCACAGTCGTGCTCTGAACCTCTACATAAACCTCTTTTCTTGATGAAATGCCCAACTTCAGGAGTGTTGTTATAACAACACGAAACAGCCAAACATGCTATGCTTCCTTCCACTATAGCATTTTTACCAACATACCATGCACATCACTCAATGCCTGATTAATTCCTCCTGCCCTCTAATCTGTGAACACCTCAAAGACAGAAACACTTCAAAGGAACTCAAATTATAAACTAGTACTGATTCATCTTTTTGCTTTAAAGCACTATTCTCTTTATTATTATTTAGAAGAAATTGAGTTTCTGAAATGGATGACTTTGCCTACCTATTTTATTTGAAATACTAAAATCCAAAGATTGCTTGATAACCACAGATTTGTGTCCTAAAGGAAATCTGAATTCCAAAAGTAGGTTGCTGTGTATAATTTGTGGGTGTCTTTGTTATACATTTTGCTGATTTATGTAGAATTGCTACTTTCTGCAGCACCATATGAGCTGAGCATTCCTGGTGGGTTGGCAGTCTATTAACAGAGGCTGCAAATTTAATGGAAGCCCTGGTAGTGACTCCAGGCTTTGTCATTCAGTGTTAACAGTATTAGGCAAAGTAGATGATCCAGTCAACCTTGGACTAACTCATGCTGTTTTCAATTTTTTTGGCCCTTTTTTGTATTGCCAACCTACTCATTAACTACTGAAAAGTAAGAAACCCAGGGTGAAAGCAATGCAAGTTGGAGTGTAGTTAAGGTCACTGTCTCAGAATGAAGAATGATTGCTCAGGCATTTAGAGTAAACCTGTGGCATTCTACTGCCAAGTCTTCAACTTAACATATATGGGACCTCTGCTCTTATTTCCTTATTTCAAACAAGATTAAATAATCTATTTGATCTATACATATTGAATATAAAAATTAATATCCTTAGAGAAGACAGTATCCTTGAAAGAATGATAAAGAATGAATTTTATCTTACATTTTGGTTTGTTTTTTCCTTTTCTCTCTGATCCTTTATTCTTTTGCCAATAATACCTTACTCTTCATTGTCACTTATTCTTTTTGCACTAATTTTTATTTTCAGTTTATATTCACTGGTATTGGTGATGCCAACGTGCAACAGGGTGAAGTACTTTAATGGCTGAAGTATTTTGGTTTCTGCTATCTATGTAGGAAACTCAGGGAGTTCCAGGATCGTGGCTTGGGCCTGCCTTGCCTCAGCTGTTTTGGGCATTTGAGGGGTGAACCAGAGGAGACCTCTTTGCCTTTGTTTCTCTCTTTCTCTTTCTCTCGCTCCATTTCAAAACAAAAAAATTATTAAAAAATGAAATTTCTGAGGCACAACTTGCTGTATTCCAGTTAAGCCTTATCACCCCTCACAAATGAAGACATGCTCATAAAATGAACCTGTATTCCTTTATCTTTAGTATTTTTGGAGTTTAGTCATTCTAAACAAACTCCTTTTAAAATTAATATGAGCATCTTAACTAAAAATGTAGATCATAAAATTGTTACCAAAGCATCTTAATGTTATAGTTTAAGCTCTTATAAAATAGAATTAGAAGGAATAAAATATATTTGTAATGTAATATAAAAATTGTAGACTCCTTCAGTGGTCACAGAATGACACTGTGTCATGAAGGTAATTGTGAATATTGAGTATCTATCTATAATGTGAAGGACACTGCTAAGCACTTGGAGTTGCAAATAGCTGTAATGTCTTTGTTCCTAAGGGGGGGATTATATAGCAGATTATTTAATTTGATTTTCTTTATTTTAAAATTAACAGTACAGTTATTGTAACACTTAATGATGTTCTGAAGTATTATCTTGAATTATGGTAATACTAAGTATATTTAAAAATCAAAATGTTCATGGCCCCCACTGTGGCCCAGCAGGTTAAGCTGCTGCCTATAGTCCCGGCATGGATATGTGTTCTGATTCAAGTCCTGGCTGCTCCACTTCTGATCCAGCTCCCTGCTAATGTGCCTGGGGAAGCAGTAGAGAATGACTCACATACATGGGCCCCTGCACCCATGTAGGACATCCCAAAGAAGCACCTGCATTGAGATCATTTGGGGAGTGAACCAGTGGATGAAAGATCTCTCACTCTCATTCTCTCTCTGCCTTTGACTTTCTGTAGCTCTGCCTTTCAAATCATTAAATAAACCTTAAAAAAACCCAAAAAGTTCCTGAAAAGTTAGCATATGATCTACTTGTTAATTTACTGTATGAGTTAATTCATAAGCCTAAATTGTACTTCTAGAAGAGAAATTAGTCAGCTTTTTCTTTAAAATTTTGGCATCCCCCTCCCTCACCTTCATTGATGAGAAAACTGAGACAGTGAAGGCTGGACAGAGCTGGGGCTGCTCTTTCACATACAAATGCATGGAAATTAGCAGATTCACTTTCTGCCCACAAAAACAGAAACATTGTTTCTGATAACAATGGCTACTATTTTTAAAGAAGTAACTTGCGCCAGCACTGTGCAGCAAGTTAAAGCCCTGGCCTGAAGCCCCAGCATCCCATATGGGCACTGGTTCTAGTCCCGGCTGCTCCTCCTGTACCCACTTGGGAGACCCGGAGGAAGCTCCTGGCGCCTGGCTTTGGATCAGCACAGCTCCAGCCATTGCAGCCATCTGGGGAGTAAACCAGCAGATTGAAGACCTCTCTGTCTCTACCTCTCTCGGAAATTCTGTCTTTAAAATAAATAAAATAAATCTTTAAAAAAATAAAAGAAATAATTTATTTGAAAGACAGAGATAAGGAGATGGAGGGGGAGATGAAGATAGAGATAGAGGTAGAAACAGAGAGAGAAAGAGTGATCTACCATCCTCTGGATTACTCCCTATATGCCAGCATTGCCAAAAGTTGTGCCAGACCAAAGCCAGGATCCCAGAACTGTCATGGTTCCTCACCTGGTGGGCAAGAACTCAAGTTCTTGAACCATCACCTGTTGCCAAGCAGAGTGCACATCAGCAGGAAGCTGGAATTGATGGTGTGAACAGCACATGAACACAGGCACTCCAGTATGAAATTGAGCATCCCAAGTGGATTCTAACCTCTAGGACCAAATGACTGCCCTGAATGGGCACTTTTGAATAACAATGGGATGGCTGGTATGCTGCATCTGACTTTAAGCAATGGAAACAACTTGTGTTTTCTCTATGAGAATCTGTCTTCAGAAAGATGAGCTTACTTTCTTATCAGTTGAAAGGCCAAATTAAGTAATTTCATAGGAGAAAAATAAGACCTTTTCCAAATATATGAAAGCTTCCCATCCATGTATAAGTGAGGATGGCAAATAATATAATTCTTTGCCACTTAATCTGACTTTGTTGAATTACACATGGTCATAATCATTGAGAGTAAATCATAAGTAACTAATGTTTAATAGGCTTTGTTTGACAAAAGTTAATAACGTCCTAATTCTCTCACCAGAATAGATATTCTCATTGTTGTTGAGTTGTATTTTTTCACCCACTGTCACCTATTCCATTTTCTTGATCAATTTTTTGGATAAATTCTTATTTAGCATGGGAATATGATTTCTTTAGTATCTTCACATTTATGAAGTTGATAGAATGGTAGGTTCTAGCACAATAGAAATTGCATTTCTCAATAGCCTATTAAAATCCACTTGCTATATTTTTGCATTAATATTAGCTTGCATTCTGACTTTCATTGAATTAATTGAATTAAACACAAAAAATTAATTTACAATAATTTTGAACATGCAGCCAAAAATCAAAGACTCATAATATCAAATACATTTTCCTGTCTGGGAGCCCAAAACATACTCTTTACATTCCAGCTCTAAGAGTTTCCTTAAAAAGCAACAAAAATGGACGATGATTTTATGTCAGGTAAATTAAACCTTAAGTATGGTGAAAAAAATATTGAGACAGAATACACAGTGATATCTATTTCACTTCTTAAGTCAGAATGCCAGTTTTTCTACTTACTAGGTTGACCTAATGAACTTGCACCTGTAACTAAAGCATGGTATTAGTTCTTAGGCCAGCAGAAGAGTTGTGTAGAATTAAATAAGAAAATTTATTTAGAGAAATCAGTATAATGCATGTGTGTGTGTGTGTGTGTGTGTGTGTGTATCACTTGGATCATGCCAAATAATGGTATTAGAATTAGGGTGGATATTATTCTAGTGATCCCCTGTGAACTTTGTATAACTTGTTGAGTGCATTAGGATACAATTCTTCTCAAATTAAATTTTGTCTTATAATACAATTATCATTGTTAAGCACCTGCTGTTTATCAGGTAAGTGCTATATGTGCATTCAATCACTTATTACTCATTAAAACTCTGTGAGGTAAGAATTATGACTGTACAGAGGAGATACCCACTATCAGAGATGTTGGTAAAGATTCAAGCTGGATCCAGGCAGCAATCAGAGATAATATCATATATAAGGCCCCACTCTCTAGCCAGTAAACTTGACAGTTCAATTTATTATAGGTATTTGGCCTTAACCTTTTCTAGGTCATAGACTCATTATTGCAATGATTCCTGGTATGAAATTTGGGCCTTTCAAGAGTTTTCACCTTTAGTAATCCTACTGCAATTTCTCCCTCCCACTAATTACAATGAAACACCCTGAAAAAAATACCATCCCCTGTTCCCTAAACGAAGCAAAACTAAACAAAACAAAAAATCCTGAGGATTGTGAAATATAATAGTAGCCAAAAAGAAGAGAGATGTCAAAAATTGAAGGACCATTGTGGTGAGTTTTGGGGGTTTATTTTCTTCATCTCCTTGCCTTGAAGTAAAGGCATATTGAACCAGGAGCTTTGTAATGATGAAGGGCTGCAAAATCCAGACACTAGGAAAAGGGGTCTCCACGAACTGTGGGTTGTGGAAGAAGTTCTTATTTATGAATAAATAATTCATACAATAAAGTTCATGGGGAATTGTATAATGAGTTTATTTTGATGCAAAAAATTGAAATTCATGCAGTTTCATAGTATACATTTTTCATTAACTTTTTGAAGAACCCTGGTATAAATCTTTATGTTCTGGGCCAGCTCCTGAATTTCTCATAAAATGAGCATGCATAAAATCATGTTAAAAGTTTTGAAAACTAAACTAACTCTGAAAAGCACCATTAAGGAGCAAGAATTTGGCTCAGCTGTTAAGACACTGGTTGGGATGCCTGCATTCCCTATATAAGTACCTGGGATGGGGGTTGGTGCCATGGCTCACTTGGTTAATCCTCTGCCTGTGGTGCCAGCATCCCATATGGGTGCGGGTTCTAGTCCTGGGAGCTCCTCTTCCAGTCCAGCTCTCTGCTGTGGCCCGGGAGGGCAGTGGAGGATGGCCCAAGTGCTTGGGCCCCTGCACCCGCATGGGAGACCAGGAGGAAGCACCTGGCTGCTGGCTTAGAATCGGTGAAGCTCCGGCCTTAGTGGCCATTTTGGTTGGGTGAACCAACGGAAGGAAGACCTTTCTCTCACTGTCTAACTTGATCTGTCAAAAAAAAAAAAAAAAAAAAAAAGAAAAGAAAAAAAAAATACCTGGATGGAGTCCTAGCTCCACTTTAAATTCCAGGTTCCTGCTAATGTGGATCCTGGGAGGCACCAGGTATTGGCTCAAGTTCTTGCATCCTTGCCACACACATGGGAGACCTAGACAGGGTTCCAGCCCTGGCTGTTAGGGATATTTGGGGAGTGACTCACCAGGTGGAATCTCTCTCTCTCTCTTTCCCTCTCTCCCTCTCTCCCTCTCTCTCCCTCTTTCCCTCCCCCCCTCACTCCCATATTTGTGTGTGTGTGTGTGTGTGTGTGTGTCTGCCTTTTGAATAAAAGTTTAGAAGATAAATAAATTTCAGAAATGAAGAAAAACCACATCTAATCAAAACAATCTTATAAACTTGACCTAACTGGGTGATTCCCTGCTGAAACAAACAAAGCAACATTCTCCACAAAATTTTAACAGAATGTACAATCTCAAATATATTATTCAAAACATCCATAACACAACCCAAATGCTCAACATAGCAACAACCAATAAAAAAGTAACAATTCTCAAGAGGAAAAACAATAAATAAGCAGCCCACCTGGAATGCCTCAGATGCTAGAATTATCAGGCAATGACTTTAGCCTTGCTTGTGAGATAAAGGGGACCACTCTTGAAACAAATAAATATGAAGACATTCTCAGCTAATAATAAAAGAGCTGTTTGACAAAAGGAAATTTTACCACTGGAAAATATAATACCTTAAATTTTTAAAAGTCACCATGTAGATTCAAGAGCCAAATGGAGCTGAGAAGGAGAGGTCAGTGCAGCATGCAAATCTGTCAAAAGAAAGCTTCAAGCAAAGGAAGCTTGGCTGGACCCCAGTGGAAAGAACCACACAGTGTCTGACATTCGAGCATGCTGTCTCTGACCCAACTATGGGAAATTCATCAAAGGAAATAAGACCACACACTGTAAAGGTGAGACACATTACAGGAGTGAATATGTGCATTCATTTCAAGCCTAACTAGCTTTGTGACTATGCACAAGATACAACATTTTCGAATCTAAATGGATTCATCTTCACTGCATAAGCTGTTTTGAGGATTAAATGGAATAATATATATAAAAATATCAAATGCAATGAAGTATATCTAACATGAATAAAAAGATGCTTCTACTCTTGACCTATATTTTGAGATATTTATGATTCTGGTCTACAGCTTGATTGAGATAATTAGCATACAGAAGAGAATTTATAATGCCTTTCCTCTAAAAATTTGACCAGGCAACTGTTTTTCTCATGAAGCAAACAACAACATATTGTAGAGAGCTCAGCTCGAGAGAAAGATGGCTGAAGAGATTTTCTACACCATATGGCTGTAATAAGGTTACCAGGAAGCTATATTCCTGAAACATGGCTCTCAGATCTCTAGAATTGCTGTGCCTGTGTCCTAGTATTTTTGTTTACACTGATAGTCAGTTAAAGGAACATAGAACCCATTGTAAAACTTACCTCCATAACTGATTCTTATCAGAAATTAGAACAAAGGAAACATTACCTTTCTCTCGTGAATTACTATGCTTCCTAAGCAAGAAGGTTTCTCTTTTTCCATTTATTTGTTTTTTTTTCCACATTTGAAATAGAAGGTGAAGAAATATGATTAATGCTCAGATGTGGAAATTTCTCTTAGTTATATGTTCTGATCATTTGTTCTTCCTGTGTACAGTTCTTAATAGCAACATTTGAGTTGTATCCATGTTATCTGGAAGCTATCACAAATGTTTTCTGGAAGAAATAAAATCCATGAGTCCACTGGAGTGCAAATTGCTTCTCCAAAACTGCTTGTGTCACATATGCTTTTTAAAAAAAATATTTATTTATTTATTTGAAAGGTAGAGTTATGAAGAAAGAGGGAGAGACTGAGCATAAGAGAGATCTCCCATCCATTGGCTCCCATGGCCACAATGATCAGTTCTGTTCCAGGCCCAAGCCAAGAGCCCAGATTTCCACCCAGGTCTCCCACACGGGTGACAGGGCTCTAAGTAGTTGGCCATCTTTCGCTTCCTTTACAGGCACATTACAGAAAGTAGGGTTGGCAGTGGTGCAGCAGAGACTCATAGGAGATGTTGGCATAACCCACAGAGCCACAAGGTCAGCCCCTACATATTCTTTTAATTACTCTCTTTCTTCCTTGCTTAGTCCTGATTGGTAAATGCTGGCAGCCAATGGCACAACTTCATTTGTTTCTCCTTCCAGCAGACCCTTTCCAGGTCACTACCATAATCTCTCCTCTGAATTCCTAATAAGCATCTGATGCTGATGTGTTTTATCTCTTGATTAGTCAATATGGTGAGACCATTGGACATTGGGCAATTTGCATTATTACACAGGAAAATATTTCTGCACAGCTGCTGCGTTCACTGGACAGGGACGAGTAAGACCACTTTACCACCTACCAGTTGTTCATAGAGCATTTTGTGAATAGTGACTAAAATGATAGTAGCATGAGATAAATTTTTACACCAAAGGGATCTGTGAGGTACTATGAGAATACAGGATGGTGAATTTTTATATTGATTAAAATTCTTGGTTTATATTTTATTTATATACATTTATTATATTCACATGTTAATTATAAAATCCTTGCTATATGTATTATACTGATTTAAAACAGTGAGACTGCTGGGAAGTGATCCAAAAAAACCTTTCCCTGTGATATGAAAAAATGGATCCACCATGAGGAAGTTAATAGATTCCACAAAACTCACCATCACCTGAGAGACAACAAAAAATACTCTTTCCTAATTTTTTACTTGAGTGCTGGTATCCAGACGAGGATAGTTAAATATAATTCAATCACATTCAAAATATAGCAAAAATGAAGTCCCTTGTTGGTATTCTCTTTTAATCTTTATAACCATGCTTTAATAAGTGTATATTACTCTCATTTTATAGAAGAGCAATCAAGGGTAAAGAAATCCAGTGCTGTGTGCAGTTAAATATAAAACTATAATTTGAACCCAGCTTCTCTGATATGAAGCTATAGACTCTGCTTTATATTGTTGTCATATGCTTATTTTAGTTTTAGTTATAGTCTCCAGATCTTTCTAGAAAACAATATATTTTTTCCTCAGGTACAATCAATTCTGACTACTAATTTATGTAATATTCCTAGTTTATATTTAGTTTTTCTTCACTGATTGCCATTTTCATCACTAATGACAGATATGGTTCTCAATGCCTTATGGTCTTAAATTAGAATAATGATTACTAGCAGCCAGGAAGGGAGGGTGAAACGGGGAAATAGAGAGGTTAGATAATGGGTACCAAAATACAATCAGAAATTGGAAGTTCTAATGTTCCACAGTACAGTTGGGTGACTATGGCTTACAATGATGTCTAATAGTCTGTAAACATAACTGAAAAAGAGGAGCTGATAGGCTCCAAGCCTACCCGCAAAGGAAAGATAAGAAAATGGAAAGGCTGATTGCAAACAACCAAAGTTCGATCAGTTTACACTGTGTACAATACAATGTATTGTAAGATTGCATGATATTCCATAAAATGTTCATGCATCACATTAATAACTTTGTTAAAATAATCAAAAAGTGATTCCTTATTCATAGGGAATTTTGAGGGGTGAGGGGAATGGGAAACCTCCAGTCAGAAGTATGTTGAATTGGGGAGAATAAGCATTTAAATTTGTATAGTATTCTCACCTGTATAAAAGAAGAGACCACAAGTTGCCTTTCGGTACCCAATTAGACTCTCGTTCTGAAGGCCCATGGATCCTAATTTAGGCTACTCCGACTTTTACACACTTGGAAGAAGTCAATCCCACTTAAACGATGCTGCAATAGTGTGGTGAACACTGCTGAGGTATTTGGGCTACATAGCTGTCCCTGACATTTTGTAAATACCTTGTTTATGAATATGTTGATTAGGAAATACAAGCCTGATCACCCTGCTGGGTCATCTGGTGAGACAGCACATTGATTTGTGTTCTTGCTAATGGTCCTTTCTGTTTCTGTGTTCAGCTTATTGCCTTTTCCTCCCAGCTGACTGAGGAGATGTACTACTTGATGTACTAACTGTGCACCCCTTTGCCCCTCTAAAGTCAACCTATTTCTTTCATTTCTCCCCTGCCAGCTGTAAGACGAAGACAGACAAGATGAAGCCTTTCTACTGTCTGACACTGACAGAGCCGAGAAATGCAGACAGCTGGATTACAGATAGTAGGGTTCTAAGTACCCTACAATTTATTGAGGCAAATAGAGGAGAGTTGAGTGGCAAATTACCTACGCTGCTCACAAACCAGCAGGCAACCCTGTTTGCCACCTATCCCAATTGTTTCTGGGTAATTTGGCACAATTCTACTGCGTTGTGCTATATCTAAAGGTATGACTCTGAGTTTTGAAAAGCCCCTGTAGTGAAAGATCTGACCAACAACAAGTAATATTTGGAATGTGATTTTCAAGGAAATGCACACACCTTTGTTTGATAGACCCCAGAAGAAAGCATAAGGTCTGACCTTCCCATTGTTAGAAGGAAGAAATAATTTCTTTTAGCTAATATTAATAAAGTTTTCCTTTCCATTTTAAAATCTCACCAGCTACCACATTCACATTTGAATATTTGAATTTGATAATGATATTGATAGATCTCAGATGTGGAAGTCATTTTTCAAATCCTCATTTTTCACAGATTTAGATGGCACTCACTATAGGCTAGTGAATTATAAATTAGTTTTTCACAGAAATAGTTCTCTGTACTTAGAGTTAAAGAAAAAAGGATATGATGGTAAGGAGATCTGGAGTTTAAACTGGCATAGGAAAAGCAGTGTTATACATTATTTTTACTTTACTGCAGTCATTATTATGTATTATTGCTCATCATGGATCTCTATAAAGGGAATACAGAGAATCATTTTTCTCTACTACCACTAATTTTAATAGAAGTCATGGTCCATCGAACACTCCTTGGAGTAAATGCCACTGGCAATAATGCAGCTTAGCCTCCTTAGTAGGTTAGATTATAAAGCATAAAAAATAAAATGGATCCTTGTTCTCAGAGCTTTTATATGATCCCTGAAAATTTTCACTCAAATAAAAAGGTTACTTTAAATTAAAGTAGTTTATTATGACCATTATGTGCATGGTAGTTATTTGAAACCAAAGCTTCCTAAAATAATTTAGAGGAACTCACTGAGAATGTAATAAGGGCAGGCATTTGGCCTAGCAGTTAAATATGTCCACATCTGATATCAGAGAGTCTGGCATCCACACCCACGTGTAGCTGCAAATTCCTGCTAAGGTGGACCCTGAAATGTAGCGGTGATAGCTCCTGTAGTTGAATCCCTTCTACTCACATGAGAGAACTGGATTATGATCCTGCCTTCCAGCTTTGGCCTCAGCCACAACCATTGAAGACACTTGAGAAATCAGTGAATGAGAGAATTTGTTTGCTCTCTCTCTTCCCCTGCCCTTAAGTAAATTAAAAAAATCAATAATTAAAAGAATGAATGAATTAAGGAAACAAATTTTTGATGGCCTACTGGATATTAGGTGATATGGAATTGGAGACATGGCATTAAACATCATAGACGAGTTGTCAGCTTCACTGGATCTCCAGTCTAATTAACAGATTATCACCATTTAACTAATAGTTTCAAAAGCATTATTTAAAATGCTCTAAACTCATCTTTCCTGTTCCCTGATGAAAATCCACTCCTCCCCCGGCATCCCTTATATTTAAAAATGGCATCATCAACCACTGAATTATTCAAATCAGAAAGCTTAAGTAATTTTGACTTTCTCATCCTCCATACCTCTCACAGTCAGTCAATCATTAAGACTTAGCAGATCTTATTCCTAAATATCCCTCAGTTTCTAATACTTCCTTCAGTCATCACGGCCTCTGCTCTGCTATGTGTAGTTCATCTCTTATCTGTCACCTTGCATCCACACATTGATCTTTCCTCAACAGTTAGCTGGGGAAAAAAATGTGGGGGGTACGCGTTGTGGTATAGCAGGTAAAGCCACTGCCTGAAGTGTGAGCATCCCGACTGCTCCACTTCTGACCCAGCTCTCTGCTATGGCCTGGGGAAGCAGTGGAGGATGGCCCAAGTCTTTGGGCACCTGTACCCATGTGGGAGACCCAGAAGAAATTCCTGGCTCCTGGCTATGGAAAGACTGAGCTCTAGCCATTGTGGCCATCTGGGGAGTGAACCAAAGGATGGAAGACCTCTTTCTCTCTGCCTCTGCCTCTCTGTAACTCTGCCTTTCAAATAAATATTTAAAAAAAAAGTTAGCTGCCCAATTATAACCAACATTTATTATGATATTATTTTCTTCTTTGTCAAACACAAGCATTCTACATATTTTAGCTGAAACTTCATGTCATCAGAGTTGTAATCTTCAGACACCACAATGGACAGCTTGAATGTTTCTTTTCTGGTAACAGTGAGCATACTACTCATCAACAGCTAAATTCCAGTCTGTCTCACTAAATGATAGGCTTCTTGATGACAAGGACCAAAACTAATACCTGACTTACTATGGATTCATAAAAGTGCTTGTAAGTTATGTATTCTATGTCATTGCTTCTGTTGCACCTGCAAAGGATCATTCGTATCTGTTTCTTTTTGCGTTCTGGCCCCATGGACCAATATAGATTTCTATCTTTCAAGATTCACAGCAAATGTACTTCCTTAGTGAATCTTTCCATTGTCACCAATGCCTATAAGAGATTCAGAATTAGCCAATAACAAATCACGTTTCCTTCCACTTACCAGTAATCTTACGTATGCCTCCACCGCAATGGTAATTTTCTTTTTTCTTAAGATTTTATTTATTTTATTTGAAGGCAGAGTTACAGAGAGGCAGAGGCAGAGGCAGAGAGAGAGAGAGAGAGAGAGAGAGAGAAAGAGGGAGGGAGGGAGGGAGGGAAGGAGAGACTGAGAGATAGAGAGAGAGAGGTCTTTCATCCACTGGTTTACTCCCCAACTGGCTGCAATGGCTAAAGCTGAGCCGATCAATAGTCAAGAGCCAGAAGCTTCCTCCAGTTCTCCTACGCGGGTGCAGGTGCCCAAGGACTTGGGCCATTTCCTACTGCTTTCCCAGGCCATAGCAGAGAGCTGGATCAGAAGTGGAGAGCTGGGACTTGAACCAGTGCCCATATGGGATGCTGGCACAGCAGGTGGCGGCTTTACCCACTATGCCACAGCACCAGCCCCCTACAATGGTAATTTTCTAAAGCAAATGCCTTGCCGAGTACCTTGTATGAGAATAATTTCAGTGAGAACTTGTTGAACTCTGGTTAATTGTGCTGATTCTGACATTATCGTATTACATAGATGCAGATATTTCCCTATTCTCCAGAATCACGTCCCCAAATGCTTAATTTCATGCCACTAACCAAGATATTCAAAAGGGACTTCTGTACAAACCCCAAATCTGTGATCTCTGAATCTTCTCCAACTCATTTAGTTGTTCCACCACTTTATTTTCTCAAGTAGAAGCTTTGACATTGTCTTTATATTCTCACTTTCTCTCACCTTCCTCCTACTCCTACTATTAAATCCAAGAGCAAGCCCTGTTTGTCCAATCTTTTGGTTCTGTATTCTTTGTATAATCACTGGAACCATGTTGTTTCAGGCCACTCCCATTTCTCCTATTTGTTTACAATGGTTTCCTAAATGTTCTCCCTGTGTTTGCTTCCATTCTTCTTGTTAGGTACAACAGATCCTTTTTCAAACCCAAAGAGATCACACACTTCAGTTGCTTCAAAACTTTGTGTGGTTTCCCAAGTCACAATGAAGAATAAGAAACACAAAAGTACCCTTCATTGTCTTGCAATATCTGATACGTTATAATCTATGAGAATCAGCTTCAGCCATCCCCCGTCCACACTCCCATATCTACTGCACTGAATGTCTTCCAGCTCCTGGCTCAGGTTAACCTATCCCAGCATTTGGTTCAGACATGGCTCTTTCTGTATGGAGTGCACCTTCCCTGAATTCCATGAGACATCAACTCCACTTCCTTAAGGGCTTAGCTTAAATGTTAAACTTTTGGGCTTTCTCTGACAATGCTATCTGAGATGAGACAGCATCCCATTTTCTCAACTTTTAGTACTATTTTCCTTCGTAACTTTCATTATGATTATAATTATTTCTGGTTTCCACTTACTTGTTTGTTGCCTAGATGCACTTATGTAAAATTCATGGGTACGGGAACAGTGTCTATATTTCTGCAGTACCTAGGAAAGCACTGGATTTATTCCACCTGTTCAATAAATAATGGTTGAGTGACTTAACGGGCATGATTAAAATATTTAAGTTCATTATTTGCAACATAAGTAAAGAGATGCTTAATGCAGAGATAGACCTTGGTTATATATGGACTTAGGAACCTAATAATCTTCTGATTTAGGTGAATAATATCAAATTTGGAGCCATAGTATTCATCATTTCCTCCATACTATAATCTTCACATTGTAAGGACTTTACAGAATAGTGTGTGTGAAACACAAAAATCAAAGCTTCCGATGAGAGCAGCAGCTCATAAAGAGAAGTATTTATTGTTCAGGTTTATAATTTTCAGTAGTAAATAGCATCTATAATAACAATAGTAGGATAGCGACTCTTTGTCTTCTTGCTAAAAATACAATTGAACCAATAAGACCATGTCAAGAAGGAGAATTACATACTATAAAATATAAAATTAAGGAGATTTTGTGATTTTTTTAAAGTATTGAATTGGTTTTTAAAAATTGGTGTTCAATTTTATTGTACAGTTTATTTTTTTAACTTTTATTTAGTAAATATAAATTTCCAAAGTACAGTTTATGGATTACAATGGCTCCCCCCCCCATAATTTCCCTCCAACTCGCACCCCTCCCATCTCCCGCTCCCTCTCCCATTCCATTCACATCAAGATTCGTTTTCAATTATCTTTATATACAGAAGATGATTTAGTATATATTAAGTAAAGAATTCATCAGTTTGCAGTTTATCTGAGACTATGTCGACTTTTAAGAACAATTATAAAAATCTGAATGAGTTAATTCTTCTATCATTCTACAATATGAATTTTTTATGATGGGAAACTAGAACTGTCTAACTCTAAGCCAACTTACCTGCTTTAAATGCAACACAAGCAATCTTGAAATATGATAACTGGTATACCTTTCTGAAGATCTAATCATTTGTGTGTGCTAATTACATCTCGGATATTTCCTATGCTTCAAATAAAATATCTCAATTACTTTTCCTTCAAATAATCATTACATTTTCACTACACTATTTAGAAAAGGTTAAAATTTTTCATTTCCTTTTTAATAGTCATTTCTTCATTCTCTAGCTAGCTTTTAACCTCACTGGCCATTTTCACACACAGATTAAAAATATCCTACACCAATCATAAAATGTTTGACCTTTTACGTCCTAAAAGAAAAGGATATAGAAAAAAGATGATATCATCTGTAGGGGACTGTGTTCAACACTGTAAAACATCTCTGCATGCCACATTTTTATTATGTAGCTTGGTTCCCAGACCATTTTCCCCCTGTGTATTTGTGTCACGAATATGTTTGATTCAATTTTATGTATTTGTATGTCTCATTTTATTTCCAACAGGAAGCATTAATAAGGAAGAAAGAGCAAGAGTGAGTTTTTGCGTTCAGTGTATGAGAACAAAGACATGCATGACACGTTTAGTTTGAAATGGAGAAGGGTCGAAGCATTAGATGGTTAGATAATTGAGTTGTAGCAGCCTAGACCCTGAATTAATATTTTTTCGATGAAAACAGAGCAATCACGTTTCCTGTGAACTCTCTGTAGCTCATAACCAGTTTATATTGGCCTTTGCTAGTCAATTTGTTTGTGCAATTGTTTGTTTATTTAGCCAATTACAATCTGTCTCTTATGCTTTGCAGTACGCTTCCTGAACACACATATTCTTTAATTCATGATCCAGGAAACTGAAATGTGTTTTTCACCATATTTCTTTCTCAGATAGCAGTAAGGAAAACTCTTGGTAGGCTCTTTCAGGTACTAAGTTCAGTGGCAGTTTGCCAGATGTAGGGAGTGACAGGAAAAGACAAAAGGGAATCAACTCCATTCAGGGTTAGGTCATGTTATTCTGTTTAATGATTATAACTTTCAGGCCCTGCTAAAACATCAATTAACCCCCGTGTCCCTTCAGTAAGCCTTCTGAATCCCTACGGGAGCAAATGCCCTACAAACTGATGGTTCTCTAGCAACTGTTAGGAATCACGTGTTCGCTCCTCAGCTCTGCTTATCACTCCATGACCAACCAACACCTTTTGAATGATGATCATGCATCTAAACCAGAGATCATAAATTTGAGAATCAAAATTGATATCCTTCCTTGGATTGCATACAATCTTTTGAAAAAGCAGGTTTAAATTTTCAGTAGCCACCTAAAGTTTGAGGCAGTTATTATCCTTGGAAACATTTCTACCTTTTCCTCATATCGATTGCCGGAGAGCCAATTACCTGGACCCTCTGTTATTACACATAGTGACCACTTTATTATCTCATAATTTTTTGGGTCAGGAATCTGGGAACTATCCTAGGTTTTTTTTTTTTTTAATTTTTTTTTTTCTGTTCCAAAGGATGTTAATTGCTTTGCTTTATAGAATTCAGCTGACAAATGGGTTGCTTATGAGGATCTAAGAGCTGTAGTTCATTTATAGGGTGCTTTTTCAGGGACTGGAAGCCTGGAATCAACAGGGATTGTCCAGTAGAGTGGTCATTTCTGTGACAGCAATCTCTGGATATTGTGACTTCTTGCAAGCTAGCTCAGAGCTACAGAAAAGAGTATTGCAAGTGGCCCAGCAAAAGTTGCAAGACTGTTTATAAACTTGACTCAAAATCCTAGAATACCATTTCTGCTCTGTTCTACAGATCAGACAAGTTACTAAATCCAAACCAAATTCAAAAAATAAAGGTGTAGACTCCACCTCTGATATGAGAAATAGCAAAGAAGTAATGGTTATCTTTAATCTCTGACATAACCCTCTGTTAGCCATAACATATAGCAGGTCAAGGCTACTCTGGTGTAGCAGGGTGGTAAATTGAGCAAAATAGAAATTCACCTCCCTTATCATTTATGACTCATTCATTCATTCACTCATTCATTTGTTTAGTCATTAAAAGCTATTTGAAGACTATACATGCAGGCACTGTTCAACATCATAGAGAAATGCAGTTGAATCTCTCATAAAACAAAGCCCAGTAGGGACAACCAGAATATGTACAGATATACTTTACTCCAAATATGCTACTGGCTTATTATTTTTTCAGTCTTCACTTCAACCCTATAAAGTAGATATTATCATGTTGTAAGTCCAATTTAAAAAATTCATAGAGGTTAATGTTGTTCAACTTCATGCAACTCATAACTAATTTAAAAAAACTGATATTCCATCAAGTCTGTCTGCCTGCCTCCAGATCCTGTATATTAGGAAGATAGACTAATTTGATTTTGGTAACAAATAAATTGTATTGTTTTCTGCTTATTATAAAATTACAAGTTATTTCTGGGATAATTTAGAAAGTACAGTAAAGCAATAAAATATATTCAGAATTGCATACCTGCACTTGTATTTGTACTATTCAAATACGTTCTGTGTTATCATTTGTATGTATCCCTTATCTGTTAATTATTGCTATGTAACATATCATCCCATGTTTTGTGGCTTAGAGTAACAATGATTGATTAATTTACTAGTGTGTGGGCTGCTAATTTACACTGGGTCAGCTGGGCTCTTCCTCCAGTTCTCCAATGGCGTTCCTCATGCTTCTGTTCCACATAGGTCCCTCTGCTTCTGGCTAACTGCTGGGAGGTTACATGTGGTCTCTCTCAAGTGATCACTCCTTCCACAGGCTGGCCTGGGTTTGTTAAGATGCCAACCATGGGTTCAAAGTGAGAGAGAGGACAGAAGTAGGCAATGCCTCAAATCTCAGGACTGGCCTATTAGCACAAAGCAAGATACGAGATTATTCCAGATTTAAGAAATGGAGAAATTGCCTCCAGCTATTGACATGAGAAGATGCAAAGTCATATTTCAAAGAGTATGGATTCGGGCCGGTGCTGCGGCTCAATAGGCTAATCCTCCACCTGTGGTGCCTGCACACCAGGTTCTAGTCCTGGTTGGGGCGCCGGATTCTGTCCCAGTTGCTCCTCTTCCAGTCCAGCTCTCTGCTATGTCCCGGGAGTGCAGTGGAGGATGGCCCAAGTGCTTGGGCCTTGCACCCCCAAGGGAGACCAGGAGGAAGCACCTGGCTCCTGGCTTCGGATCAGCTTGGTGCCCCCGGCCACAGCGCACCGTCCGCAGCAGCCACTGGGGGGGGTGAACCAATGGAAAAACGAAGACCTTTCTCTCTGTCTCTCTCTCTCTCACTGTCCACTCTGCCTGTCAAAAAAATAAAAAAAAAGAGTATGGATTCAAAAAACAGGTAAAGAATTTAGCCACTTGTTTCAACAAATATTTTTAGGATTCCTTAAATAAATACAAATTTGAACATTAAAGCTCATAGGCTTTATGTATATATATTGTTAAAATTGCTTGTTGGTTTTTCTAAAGCAAATGCATTTATTATCTTTGATTTAACTTGAACTTCTTTCATTACTTTATAAAATTAAGTATGTTCCGTAGGTTTAATGACTGCATTTTAGTAGCTTTCTGCAGTGATCTCCCAGGATGAGATAGAGGAGGATGGAGCTACTTGAGAGATTTGGCAATCATGAAGTAGAAAAATGTCACGAGCGGAGCTCCATCGGTGGTCAGTACAGGCATAGAGGCAAAAACTTCTGTGAATACAGAACCATCACCCCAGTCTGAATATGGAAGAAGGAGAATTAAACATCAAAAAATGTTTCTGAGGCAGGGTATTTGGTGTGGTGTTTAGGCTGCCACTTGGGTTACCCACATCCCATATTGGAGTGCCTAGGTTTTGAGTCCTGGCTCTGTTACCAATTTCATCTTCCTATGAATGCACCCTCTGGGAGGCAGCAGTGATGCCTCAAGTGCTTGGGTCCCTGCCACCTATGCAGGCGACCTGTATGGATTCCCAATTTCTTGGTTTCAGCCTGAGCCAACTCTGGCTATTGCAGGCATTTGGGGGAATAAACCAGAGGATGGAGGATCTCTCTCTGTCTCTCTCTCTCTCTCTCTCTCTTTCTCTCTCTTTCTCTCTTTCTCTCTCTTTCTCTCTCTTTCTCTCTCTCTCTCTCTGGCTCTGCCTTCCAGATAAAAAAACAAACAAATTAATAAAAATTTTCAAACTGTGATTCTGGGAAAATGGAGACAATCAAGGTGCTATTAACAGAAATGACGGAGTCTGGAGGAAAGATTGATTTTCTGAGAAAAGTTTCCTCCTATGGAAATGAGTTAGTTTTTCTCATTTCCCATTGGGTGGGAAAGTATTTGTCATTCCAAGGAAGTAGATGTTGTCTGTCAAGCAAGAAAAATGCAGATGTTTGAGAATGCCATAAAGCGTATTGTATTTAAGGTGCAGAAATAAACAGGATGAGGAATGAAAGAGAATACAAGGATTAAGTGATGTCACAGAATGCTTATTCACTCCCAAACTACTCTTTCATACCCTGTATCGCCTCAGTCATCTACCATGCTTGCTCTCAACTTATGATCTTTTCCCATACTTGGCTGTTAAAACTGTCAGATACCTTTCCCTTTCAACCCAAGCCTGACCATCATCTCCCATTCCAACCGTTCTATGTTGCCTTTGTCCTTTACACAGAAAGGAGTAGTCCCTTTCTTCTCAGAAGCGTTGTTCCCTGGAGCTCACCCCTTACTATCTTGCCAATGATTCCCCACTGCCCTTGTCCTCCTGTATCCTTTGCCTCTCCCTCTCTTCCAAATCATTCCCATCAGCAAATAAAAAAAAAATCTCTTGAACTATTTTAGTCTGCAACAATAAAAGCATCTCATGCCCTCATAACTGTCTACAACATTGCCTACATTAATTTTACTCTCTTCCTAGCACAACTTCTCCACTCTCTCATTCCATCCATTCATCTCCTATTAATTCTTCACTACTATGATCTGTAATTCTAAACTGTTCTCTCTTTAAGATAATTAAGAACGATCAAGGTACCAAATTCACTTGATGCTCACCATCTCACTCCACATCTTAGTAGCATTTGACAGAGTAAACCCTTACAGGAGTGGCAAAACATACTCCTTTCTTGTCATAGTCTTGGTTTTCCTTCAGATTCACTAAGTGAGAGTATTCATTTCTTTTTAGCTTCTTCTGTACTCCACCCGTAGATCATAAATACTGAGAACTTTGGGACTGATTTCAGGCCTTTAAAAAAATCTCTTCAATTCCCTTGAATATAAACATTATTTTTGTGCTGAAATCTCCCATATTTTTATTCCCACATTCATACTATTTCATTGAGCTGAAAATGCGCATAACCATATATGTATGTGATCTTATCACCTGGATCTTCCATGAACAAGAACACCGTAGCATCCTGAGAGCACAACTCATTGTCTTCCCTCTGTGCTCTTGCTTCTTTATCTTCCCCACCATTTTTCTCTCACAAAATACCAGTCATTTATCTCAATAAATAACATCACCACCCACTAATTTATGGAAGCCAGAAACCCAGGATTGATCCCATTGTGTCTCTCACCTCTCAAATTTAATCCTTAGCAATTCTTGTTGACTGTGCCTCCAAATGGCCCCTTGAATATATATGTCTCTTCCTTTTCTCTTGGAACTATGGGCCCAACTTTTCCATATAGCAACAAGAACTGTATTCAGCAAACCTGAATTGAACCCCCTCATTCTTATGTTAAATCCCATCAATGAACTTATCGATGAAGCCATTGTACTCATCATAACACCCAAGCCCTTAATAAGGCATAAATGACCTGAATAACCTGGATCCTGCATTTTTTAATCCCTTCTATTGCTACTCTTCCTATTCCTGACAACAGTTGTGACCCTTGCACTGCCAACTGGTATTCTAGAAGATTTCTTTAGGATGTTGCTTTGCTGCCCCTAGAGCGTTGCTCCCCTTATTTTGCTTTTTTGTTGTCACATTCTCTGAGAGTTTGTGATGGATAAATTTGTGTCGCACCAAATGTTATATGGAAATCTCCAGTACCTGTGCATGTGACCTTATGGGAACATAGCATCTTTCGCAATTTAATCATTATGGTGAGCCCTAATCCAATTTGAATGGATCACTATAAGAAAGAAAAATTTGAGCACAATAACAAATACAAAAAGAAGAAAAGAGAAGGAAATATAAAGACATGCACAGAGCAGACATCCATATAACAATGGAGGCAGAAACTGGAGCAATCCATCTATAACCCAAGGAATATTAAGGTTTAACAACAAGCACCACAAACTAGAAGAGACTAGAAAAGAGTTTTCCAGAACATTCTTAGGTGAGAGCATGGTTCTGCTAATACCTTGATTTCTGACATCTACCCTCCAGATCTGTGAGAGTTACAGAGAGGCAGAGAGAGAGAGAGATCTTTGATTCACTGGTTCACTCCCCACTGGCTGCAATGGCCGGAGTTGCACTGATCTGAAGCCAGGAGCCAGGAGGTTTCTCCAGGTCTCCCACACAGGTGCAGGGGCCCAAGGAGTTGGGCCATCCTCTACTGCTGGGCCACAGCAGAGAGTTGGATTGGAAGAGGAGCTGGGACTAGAACTGGCGCCCATATGGGATGCTGGTACTGCAGGCAGTGGCTTTACAACTATGCCACAGCATTGGTCCCTGGCACTTTGCTACGGAAGCCCTAGGACATCAATATAGGGCCTCAAATCTACACTTGAACTAAGCCTATTTTGTTTTGAATTATTCTTTATGGATTATTTCTTCTTTCGGACTCATTCTACCTGAAATCTTTGCATTCTTAAGTCTATCTTCTACCATCAAGGACTATGCCTTCCATGTACACACTCATGCCCCCAGCTTTCTGCCCAAGATATTGGCAACCATTCATGGATTAGCAACAAACATGCAATAGAGAAGTGAAGGAAATAATTGCTCAGTAGAAATGGTAATAAAGAATATCAAATGCTAAATCGAAATGACAAAAGCCAGTGGATTTTGTAGTCTTGTAGAAGCAGTTGGTAACCTTTGAGGGAGTAGTTTTGGGCAAGTAGATAAAAGAGAAATCATATTATAAGAGCTAAACACTGAGTCATTAATGGAGACTGTGAGATGCAGGTGTAGGATGCCCTTTCAAGAAACTTGGCATTGAACAGAGGAAGAGTAATAAAGCAAAGGCTTGAATTTCCTTTGCATCTTTATTTAACTAAAATGAGAAAACGGTATTAGAATATGAAGGTAAGTTTGTTGCTATTAATGATAGCTGAAGGCTGCCAGAATTCTGGCTTTGAAGAGAAAAAATTTGATAGAATGACAGAAGGGCCTGTTACAAGTAAAGTCGTGATGAATATAGGAAAGACCAATATCAGCAAGAAGGATCCAGAGATGGCTTTGCAAAACTTCTTACCCAGAAATAAGAATCAATCTAGGTAATGAAAAGACAGTACATGTCCTAAGGAGATGCAGACTGAATGATTTTGTTTTTTGTTTTGTGTTTGCTTTTATAAGCATGTCTTATCTCCCTTGTTAGATCATTGTCATCCAGGATGCTCTCTTTAATACAATACACTGTAAAAGGGTATTGTAGAGAAGTGTCTTAAGCCCTAAATAGTTTATATTTTGTAGTAAAGTTCTCATTCTTAATTGTATGCCCAGCTTTAAATACATCGGGTACTTCATCCCCAGCAGTAAGTGAAAGAGTTTTTAGTCATTCTCTATTAAAAGAAGAGTTAATGTCAATTGAATGCTTATTGTATGGCAGGCTCTGAGCTAAATCTTTAATTATATTTTATCATTTGCCTTTGAAATAGTATAAAGGTATAGTTGTGTTTTGTTTCTGTAGATAGGTGGGGAAAGTGAGGTTTGGAAAGATCGCTTGTCTAAAACCATACAAAGAAGTTGCAGAAAATACAGCATGCCTATTTCTATAGCCCCAGGGCTTAGTCTCTGCATTATTGCAAAAGGAGATGTACAAAACAATTGCCCTAAAGAAAAGTCCAGTTGCGTACTGAACTGTATTTTTCAAGTTTTATTATCTGTTAAAAAATGCTATTTACCATAAAAGAAGTAGTAAGGCAAGTCTCCACAATATGCTTTCTATACTCTTGGCAATTTCTTATTTCATTGACTTTTAAAAACATAATGAAATAAAAATTTAGTATTAATAAAACAAAATGATTGATAAAAGTATTCTAAGCAATAAAATCTCTCATTTCTTGTTTCTGGTGTCTCTTCCAAAGAAGTTTGGCCATAGTGAATCTCTTTTAAATAACTATTGATGTGTCCGTTTAGAAAGTAATAAAATCTAATGCTTTCTACAGTTTGCAGCAATAAAAACAAAGTATGCTTGTTCAAGGTAGCCTTAATAGCTGGCACTGAGGCTGAGTCAGATTTTATAAGCATTTTAAATTATATTACTCAGCAATTATTGTTAGCTTGGACATTGGTATGTGCAATTATCTAATGCTTTAACTTATGTAAAATCGATATGTAGGTACTAAAAGCTTAGACATATAACTTGAAAACGGTTCACATGAACTCATTTGACATTATGTTAATGTGTCTGTCCTATTTAGCCTATATTTATACCTTACAAAGTAGATTATTTTAAAAGTCTATACCATTATAAAATACATGCATGGACATCAACTGTTTTTTTTACTTTTTATTTATTAATATAAAGAGAACAGGTTTCACAAATACAATTCTAAAATTATAATGTTGCTTCCCTCCTTCCTTCCTTTCTTTTTTTTTTTTCTTTTAGTTTTCTATGACAGGCAATAAAATAGCTGAAGATTTATCTCATGCTTTCCATTATTGTTTCTTTTATGCAGGTAATTCTAGAAGTTTGGGGAAAATGGGATTAAAAGATGACTTTATTTTGGTGACAACATTTCTTGAAATCCACCTAAACTGAATTTTATTCATTATTAAACTGTGAAGAGCAAAATTTCATTTGTTCAGTTATTTTCATAGTTAATTCAGTAGTTCTTACACACTCCACATGTTATAATTTTACATTCATCATATTTTTTATAGACATTCAAAATGTTGCACACGTAATGTAAATTATTCTGCATTCTAACTTTAAGCAATATTCTTCAGATAGTTTATAATAGCACAATGAGAGCAATGATTCAAAGAATTGTAAATATCAAGATAGCAATAAATCCTTTCTAATGAACTTTGATGTGATGTTAATGTTTTCCAACTGTTTTCATGCCAGTACTCAATTCTTTCCCCATTTGCCTGCCCAAGGTATAATTGGGGCTAAAATTCAACTTGAACTTATCCCTCTTCCCCTTCTTTAGGGTTCTTATTGGACTGTTGATTGCAGGTTGGCAAAATTCTTGATTCCTAACCACAATCTGGTCCTGAATTGGCTTAGAAATCCTATTATTCCTCTAAATGGTGCTCTTCTTTTATCTAAGGTGACTATCTCCCTCCTTTTCCTTTTCTAGCACCCATATCCTTATTAGTAGTAAATGCCCTAATTTCTGCTTCACAATGACAACACAGTCTTCAGGAATTCCCTGAAGTTTGTGTCCATCTCCATCCCACCTCACACACACACACCTTGCAAATGTGTTTACATCTATACTCATCCTGTCTTCCTGTTAACTGGAAGTTGTCATTCTTCTTATCAAAGGCTAATTTGTCCACACCTGGATCTCATTCCCTCCCACAAGATAAAATTACCCCTGAATTGTGATCGTTTTGATCTCCATCAGCGTCAGCCTGTCACTCTTTAATCAAGTTCAAGATTTTCATCTTATCAAACCCAGGTAATCATACAACCTTTCAATCACATGGCTCTCCAGCTCCTCTTGCATGTCTTTCTTCTCCTTGACAGTCAAGCACTTACAGGATTGGCTATACTTGCTGAATTCATTTCTGGTCATTGCTTATATGCTAATTTATGTTGTCTAGCTTCATCTACTAGGGGACCAACAACACTGCTTCCTCAAACATCCCTAATAATCCTTCTGCCCCTTAGTAACTACAATGAAGAAAGTCATCTGCTATTTTACTTCTCAGTAACATTTCTCATTGAAGGCCAACCTCTCCTTGAAACACTATTTAAAAAACAAATTTATAGCACCCTCCAATCCTGACTTTTCACCATTTGTACTGGTACTTTCTCTGTAAAGTCTTCTTTCTCAAGCCATTAGTGTCTGTACAAACTCTGTTCTAGGCTCCCTTACTTGAGATTGCCTTTACCTGCTCCCCTGCCTTCAAATCAAGTCATTTCATTTATTGGAGTCCACTTTCACACAATTCTGAAATTCCTTTTTATTTGTTTTGTCCATTTGAGAGGGGGGAGAGAGAGAGAGAACAAGCAATAGAAAGAAACAGAGCTCTCTCACCCACTGATTCACTTCCCAACTGTTCACAATGATGGGTGCTAGGCTTGACTAAAGCCGCGATCCAGAAACTCAATCCCCCTTTTCAATGATCCAACAACTTGGGCCACAATCTGCTGTTTCCCGTGGCATGCACTAGCAGAAAGCTATAATTAGGAGCATAAATGCTGTCATCAAATCCTGAATTTTTTTCCCCAGAAAATTTTTATCTAAGGTATACAAACTGCACGCATTTCATAAATGCAACTTTAGAAACATAGTAACATAGTGATTCTTTTTTTTTTTTTTTTTTGACAGGCAGAGTGGACAGTGAGAGAGAGACAGAGAGAAAGGTCTTCCTTGGCCTTGGTTCACCCTCCAATGGCTGCCTGGTCTCCCATGGGGTGCAGAGCCCAAGGTCTTGGGCCATCCTCCACTGCACTCCCTGGCCACAGCAGAGAGCTGGCCTGGAAGAGGGGCAACTGGGACGGAATCCAGCACCCCCACCGGGTCTAGAACCCGGTGTGCCGGCGCCGCAAGGTGGAGGATTAGCCTAGTGAGCCGCGGTGCCAGCCAGAAACATAGTGATTCTTCCCATCATATCTGTCCTCCCACCCTTCTTCCTCATCCCTCTCCTATTCCCATTCTTATTTTTTGCTACGATCTATTTTTAATTAACTTTTTATACATAAAATTAACTCTATACTAAGTAAAGAGTTCAGCAAATAATATATAAAAAAAAAAAAACCTCAACATTTGAGAGAAGAGCTGTTCAAAGTCATTGCATATTAAAGTGTTACTTTACTTCTGTAGATTACCTTTTTTTTTTTTTATTTTTTGCTAGGCAGAGTTAGACAGAGAAAGAGACAGAGTTATAGACAGTGAGAGAGAGACAGAAAGGTCTTCCTTCCGTTGGTTCACTCTCCTAATGGCTGCCATGGCCGGTGCTGCGCCAATCCCAAGCCAGGGGCTGGGTACTTCCTCCTAGTCTCCCATACGAGTGCAGGGACCCAAACACTTGGGCCATCCTCCACTGCCCTCCTGGGCCACAGCGGAGAGCTGGACTGGAAGAGGAGCAACCGGGACTAGTACCCAGCGCCCCAACTAGGACTAGAACCCTGGGGTGCCAGCGCCGCAGGCGGAGGATTAGCCAAGTGAGCCATCGCGCAAGCCCTCTAGATTACCTTTTAGGTGCTCTATTAGTATCCACAAATCAGGGAAAACATGGAATTTGTCCTTTTGACACTAGCCTATTTCACTAAGTATGGTGTTTTCTAGTTTCATCCATTTTGTTGAAAACAACAGGATTTCATTTATTTTTTTACCACTATGTAGTATTCCATGGTGTACATATCCCATAATTTCTTTATCCAATCTTCAATTGAGAGATATTTGGGTTGGTTTCATATCTTAGCTGTTGTGAATTGGGCTGCAATAAACATGGGGGTTCAGATAATTCTTTCATATGCTGATTTCATTCCCTTGGATAAATTCCCACGAATGAGATGGCTGGGTCATATAGGAGGTCTGTATTCAGATTTAGGCAGTATCTCCATACTGTCTTCCATAGTGGCTGTACCAGTTTACATCCCCACCAGCAGTGGATTAGGGTTCCTTTCTCCTCACATCCAAATCCTGTTGTTTTGATTCAGTAGTCTTCAACCTATTCTAAGCAACAGTGATTTCTTAAATGATGATTAATTCATTTCCCTTTTAATTCCCCTAATCACTTATCTATGTTGCAAGCACACTTCTCTTTCTCTTTTCTGATTTGCTCATTTAGAATTGGTGACATAAACCCCCAGACAAAATTATCCATGTATTGTCATTAATGACTAAAGATTTTCAGATTCAATTTATTAGTGAGACAAATTTTAACCCTTCACAGCATGGAAAATCCCTTCCTACATTGTTTGTGGGAGTACAAAGTTGGCCTTGTGCAGATTGGTTATTTGTGCAGCTTATAGGTTATTGTATGATTTTTTTTTCTTTTTATGTCATGACCAGATTCTATTCCATTTTATTGAATATGTGTTCTGTTAATAGACTTAAGACTCATACATACAGCTCTGCTAATTTTTACCACCACTATATAAAGAACATGCTATTAACCATGTTTTTCAAACAAAGAAACTAGGTTCCAGGCCAGTGAACAGAATGATTCAAATTCACAGGGCTTGAAATTGCACAAGAACTTGAGTTCAGATCTCTTGACCAGAGTGCCCATTTCTTATTCTGCTATGCCGCATCACATCCTAACATAACTTTTCAGAGTACTGGCTGAACAAGTTAACCCAGTGATATTTGTTTAGTTCTGTACTAATTTTAATATTGATGTTAATATATAGTGTTTCTTCCTTCTTTTAGTGAAAAATTAATACTTTTTCCCTTTCTTGTTATTATTTGTGTTTTGTTTAAATAACACTTTCTTAACTCTTTCTTTTAAGATTTATTTATTTATTTATTTATTTGAAAGGCAGAGTTACACAGAGAGAAGAGAGGTAGAAAAAGAGAGAGGTCTTCCATCTGGCAGTTCACTCCCCAATTGGCTGCAGTGGTTGGAGCTGCGCCCATCCGAAGCCAGGAGCCAAGACCTTCTTCTGGGTCTCCCTCATGAGTTCAGGGGCTCAAGGAGTTGGGCCATCTTCTACTGCTTTCCCAGGTCATAGCAGAGAGCTGGATATAAAATGAAGCCACTGGGACTCAAACTGGCGCCCACATGGGATGCCGGCACTTCAGGCCAGGGCATTAACCTGCTGTACCACAGGGCCGGCCCCATAATTCTGTTTTTTAAAGAATACTGTCTGTATCTCATTACAGCTTAGCCTGTATTTTAGTATTAAAGATACTTTCTCTTATTGTATATATACATACTAAAGAGTATTTCTGCACAAATTTGAGATGAGAGTATAACCATTTAACAATCTGCTTATTGTCTGCATAGTCACTGAGAACATATTAAAAAAAAAACATTTTTAGGTTTCTATAGGAAACTATGAACCAGGAAAAAAAATAGCAAATTAATACTGAAAGAACTGGAGATCCAATACTTGGCTATGCTGTGATGACTTTCAGGTTTATTATTTTTATATTAATTAGATTTACATTATAAGATCACTGACATTATCCTAGTTCATTTATATTTCGTCAAAATCTATTACGGTGTATTTGTATTTCTTCCAAAAATCGCTTCCTGTTTATGTAGTGTGTTTGATTTTTTTTTCCTAAAATGGCTTCATGTTTATATTTGCAGATATTCAGATAGTTTAAACTGACTGAAGAACAATATGTTGTTCATATATAATATAACATGAATTAAAGAGTTTAATTTGCAGTGAGTAACATTTCAAAGCAAATATTTTAACATACTATCTCACTTAATTCTTGTAAAAATGGCATGAGAAATAAGAATATTGGTTTTATTGTGTTGTTAAAGAAATTGAAACACTGAAAAGTTAGGTTACAGCTAAAGCTTACAGGAACATATTAGAAACATGGACCCTTAGACACTATAAATACATCTATACTGGACTATATTGACTGAAATGTGGTCTCTGTTCATGATGAACTCACAATTTGACATTTTCAGATAAAAAAGATAGACCATTGATCTTTCATGTAAAAAGAGGCAGGACATTGTTAATTTCATAGGACTCAATTTAAAATGTGTACATTACATACTATACAGTAGTGGATACAGTTGATTGTGATTGATTATGCCAGTTAGATCAGCAAAGGCTTCTGAGAAGAGCTGATAGATGACTGAGTTGAAAGGCACATCTGATTGTTCAGTAGGCAGATTAAAGTAATATCCAATAAATACACACATGAAATAGGGAGCCATAAAAGACTGCCTTGTACTAGAAGACATTTATGATGCTTGGAACATAGCTTAAGAACTCAAAGGACCATTCTGTAGGGGTACATAAGTTCAAATTGTGCAATTCACAAAGATGCAAGATTTAAAGAGCTACCAACCCATGTTAGTCATATCCTCACTTTCATGACATCATAAAAACAGGTTCAGACTCTGGACTTAATGACAGTGACCTGGAATAGGTAAGAAGTTTCCCTTTCCACATTTCCACATAGACCCACCCAGCACCAAAGATATGGCTCCCTCACAGCTGAGTAGGTTGAATACATTCATGTAGACAAGGAGCCTAGGCACAGTTGTGCCCTGCCTTGTCCTCACTCTGGGAGTCCCCTATAGCTGCTTCTGTTTCTTCCCCCTCTGAACAACCTGACTCTTACCCCCACTGACTTTGTTGCCAAGCAACTAAATAGTTACAAAGAGAGGAAATGGGTATTGATGATGAAAACTAAAATAAAGATGATGATGACAACTGATGCTGAAGATAAATTTACCTAACAGCATGCGTTTGAATACCTTTTATTTACTAGGCACTAGGCTAAGGATTTTGTACCCCACTGACATATGTAATTTTCATGACACCATGAGAATAGGAATTGCTATTATTCCCACCATATAGTTAGCTATGCCTTGGATATCTTTTGGAGGAGAGAGATATGCATGTTTTTCTCAAGAATTTCCATAGGAACATTTTTGCTTGGATTGCTTTGAGTTATTATTTATACTAAATTAATGGGCATCCAAATCTCAAAAGACTTGTCTAACAAATGAAAAATAAGATAACATCCTCAAGAAAATAATTTCTTATAAAATTCATGTGTTTCCATTGTGAGATTTCTCAAAGGTATACCATCATTCATTTAATATCTTATTCCTGTCTTTTTGCATGAAAATAATAGTAAAGACTGCAAGGGAAAATTGGTGAAGTTCAGGCAGATGTTGAAAATTAGTGAAAATAAAATTATAAATGAGACATAGAAGCTATGGTCATTTATCCTCATCCTGCTTATTTTCTGAGGGTCATGAATCCAGAAACCACCATTCTGAAAAAAAAAAAAAAACACACACACACACACAAATCATTGAGATGTGATATTAATAGCCAATTGGAGGAAACAACTTACTTTATTATAAACACTATCTAGATGTTAAGTAAACAAATACTCATTTGTGATTTAAAATGGTCTCCAGGACAGGCATCTAATTTAGTATTGCTAAGTGATGATTTGCAGCTGAATGAAGCTGGTCTTTAAAGTTGTTTTGAATACCTCCAGTGCAAATAGAAATGTGGTCTAAGCCAGTTGTTAAATTGATGGGGATACTGACATGCCCAGCTGAGTCACAGCATGGCCTTTATCCTTTCCACCGAAATAATCAATCTCTGCTACAGATCTGGAACTAGATGTAGTATATTTTAAGTATAAAAGAAAAGTAGTAGTATTGCCATTCTTTTTTTTTTAAGTAGTGAAGATACATTTCTCCATTTGATAGCTATAACATATGTGCAAGATATGATTCTCCCTGTGCTACGTATGAGGACATGGAGATTCTATGAAGTAAATTGGCCAGAGTAATGCAGCTAGTGTATGGCACAATGAGAATGCATCTGTAGGTAATTCTGAGCTTTGGATGCTTTGAAATTGGCTTCTTATATATGAATAGCTGGTATAGAATTTACTTTTGAACAGGGTTAAAAATCATCTTGACTGCTTCGCAGGACAATAGAAGTATCTTGGGTTTACCCAGGATGGCCATTACAGTTTCACTTTCTTCCACTTGTTCTTGTACTTCAGGTTCCTACAGCCTCACCAACTCTTCTGGATCTCACCATGCCCTTGCATGTCCCTGTGCTTTAGCACATGCTGATTTCTCTGTCTTAAATGCCCTTCCTCCCTCTCATCCATGCATCTGATAAATCCGTAATCATCCTTCACATCCAAGTGCGTTTCTTGTTGGTTCCATAGCACCTTAAATAATTGAAAGCTAAGTTGACTGGTTTTGAAGATAGAAGAAGGGGACCAAGAGACTATGAGTGTTTTCCTGGAATAAGCAGTTGCCTATTGATGTTAAACTGTGTAGAAAATGGTACGTTGGCCCTACAACCTCAAGTAAATGAATTCTACCAAAAATCCAAATGAACAGGAAGTAGCTTCTCCTCTAGAGCTTCGAGGAAGGAATGCAGCCATCTGAGAATTTGATCCTGGTCCCCATAGATTTTACAAGACTTATGACTTAGAGAACCTTGATAGAATAACTTTCTATTGTGAAAGCTACTAAATCCAAGGGAGACTGAAAATGCAAATGGACAATTGACAGGCTGTGTGTACAAATAGAAACCTGACCCACAAATGGCGGCAACCAGTCGCCAGTCCACAGCCTCTATAGAAGTGGCCCAAAAAGGACCAAGAGTTGACTAATTGCTGTCAGTTTTTCTAACATTTTTTTACTCACATCCAGCTTTGAACCAAACCAGTGTAAGCCAAAATGTTCTCCTAACCACCCACTTATGATGATATTCTACTTCTATGCAGTCCCACCTCCAATTTGTGCTCTATGCAGGTAACCCTTCCGCCTTTCCAGGTATAAAGTTCATGTTACTCACATGCTTGTCCTTAACTTTCAGTTCAACACAAACAATAGTAGCTGAATCCCTGGCTATAGCAAGTTCTTTTTTTTTTAAACTTTTATTTCGTAAATATAAATATCCAAAGTACAGTTTATGGATTACAATGGCTTCCCCCCCCCCATAACTTCCCTCCCACCCCCAACCCTCCCATCTCCTGCTCCCTCTCCCATTCCATTCACATCAAGATTCATTTTCAATTATCTTTATATACAGAAGATCGATTTAGTATATATTAAGTAAAGATTTCATCAGTTTGCACCCACACAGAACATAAAGTGCAAAATACTGTTTCAGTACTAGTTATAGCATTAATTCACATTGAACAACACATTAAGGACAGAGATCCCACATGAGGAGTAAGTCCACAGTGACTCCTGTTGTTGACTTAACAATTTGACACTCTTGTTTATGGCGTCAGAAATCTCCCTAGGCTCTTGTCATGAGTTGCCAAGGCTATGGAAGCCTTTTGAGTTCGCTGACTTCGATCTTATTTAGACAAGGTCATAGTCAAAATGGAATTTCTCTCCTCCCTTCAGAGAAAGGTACCTCTTTCTTTGATGGCCCATTCTTTCTACTGGGATCTCACTCACAGAGATCTTTCATTTAGGTCTCTTTTTTTTTTTCCCCCAGAGTGTCTTGGCTTTCCATGTCTGAAATACTCTCATGGGCTCTTCAGCCAGATCTGAGTGCCTTAAGGGCTGATTCTGAGGCCAGAGTGCTGTTTAGGACATCTACCCTTCTATGAGTCTGCTATGTATCCTGCTTCCCATGTTGGATTGTTCTCTACCTTTTTAATTCTATCAGTTAGTATTAGCAGACACTAGACTTGTTTGTGTGATCCCTTTGACTCTTAGACCTATCCCTTTGCTCTTTTCGTGTGGGTGACTTTCCTATATTTCCATGGGGAGGGGAAAAAGTTTTTTCTCTACTCCTCTTATATTCTCCAGTTGAGCACTGTAAATTAAACTGGTAAAAGATGGATTAACAAGAGAAAAACACGAAAAAAGTTAATTACCTAAGTGCATCATGCACAAACATGGGGGCATTCAGAAATGGGCCACTCAAAGGGAAGCTAGAATTTGGGCTTATATACAATCCTAGGCTAAATAAAATCATAAGGATTTGGGTTTATGGGGCAGGCAAAGTGACCAGGAAAAGTCAGGGTTACTGACCTGCATTGATGCTTTCTCCGTGAAATTATTGTTAATAGTTATCCTCTTCTTGGTAAGAGGGTAGTAGTTCTTGTACAAGTGGAAATTTCCTTTATAAAAGAAATTCCTTTACAAAAGGGAAAGGCACGCCTTATTTTAGAGCTCTTCCTGAGCCTGCTGGTTCTCAGTGGCCTGTAGCAGACAGGTGTATTTGGGAATAGAATAGTCTGGTATCCTTCACCACGTTTGTCATGCCATGAAGAGAAGCTTGGACATCCAGAGTGTGGAGTAAATCGGGCAAGCTAAGTGGTAAGGGGGTTGGGGGGGACAGGGATGGGGTCCACTAATAAAAGCTGAAACTGAGCTCCTGAACTGTGTCATAAATGCTAGAAAGCCACAGTCTCCAGTCTCCTAGTCTCCCTCCCTTAGCTTAATTCACTGAATTGAGGGAATGGTGGCGTCGGTCCCACAGGCTTACAATCACATAACTCCTTGATGGCTGGTGTTGTCTCAAAGGGTTTCCTTTAGGGGAATTCCAGGTCTGGGCAGGGGAATTGCAGAGGTGCAGGGCAGAAAGCAGTGACGCCCACACTAGACCATCATAGAAATCCCCTGAAGAGACTAGGAACTTGGACATGAGCCGAACATGTAACTGGACCAGATAACCTCTGGGAGTCCCAACCAGCCTTATCCCCCGGCTGGAGGCCAACATACTGCAGTACTATCCTTTGTTCTCCTTATTCCTGACTTGCCCTAGTAGCGTCTTTAAACAATCTGAAGCCTTCTCATTCAGGAAGGGAGTAGTTCTGAGACTCGGAAGTCTGCTGCGCACGGAACTCTGGGTAGATTAAGCTCCTTTTCCCCTTCCCCTCACATCTTGCCCTCCTTATTTTGATTCAGCACCAGGACAGGGGCTGAGATTCCAGTTGCATAGCTGCAGCCCACCTTGCAGAAACATCCACCGATGAGCATCCCCATGATCGCAGCCCAGCCCCTCTGGCCATGCAAAGGAAGATCTGCATTTCATGGTGCCACTGGGGGTGTGAGAGGTGGGCCCACAGCACCAAACCAGATTCCAACTCTGGTATTTGCTTCACATCATGGATTGGTCAAGACAGGGCCTCATCAAGCCATGAATGGGGCACCTTGGAAGCAGCACCTTGGGGTAGATACTGGACTCCTTACAAAGCTGGGATGTGGGTTCTCAAGTCATTAATTGAAAAAATAAGAGATTTATTGATGTTTGCTCCTCAGGTTTGTGGAGCGTGAAATCATGGTTACCTTCCACTTCCCACTTTAAGCGCTCTGTGTGGTTTGAATTATTTATATTGAACAGACATTACTTTTATGATCAGAAAGAGAAAACACAAACACATGCTAATTTTTCAAAACGAAACCCTGAGGTCCATAAATGGTTTAATTGTTTCCCTGAAATAACCTTCCTGCAACAAGAGTTTGCCCTATTATTTGTGAAAATTAGGAGGAAAAGTTCCTAAAAATTCATAGCTTGTTAAGAATTTCCTCTCAACATCCAATTTGTAGACTTAATTTAATGCAAGGGGGTTATAGCCAACTTTAATTTCTTATTTAAAACGCTGCCATTTCTAGTCTCAAAAGTCTCTTTTTTCCCCTCAGGACTTTCATATGTTAAAGCACATTTCATTGTATCTTAATTATTTTGTCCCTTCTAGAAAGAAGGGAGATTCACCTTAAGGTGGAGTTTTAGAAATCATCTGGAGACATTTCTCTATCCAAACTCTCCCTGAACAAAAAGCAGGTGTATCACTAATGGGCCATCATTGTTGAACTATGTCCCTGTGGTCATTGTAAACAATTACCAGCAAAATGGCACTACGTTAATTCAAAGGTTGCAGTTACCCTCCTCAGAGCCCAGGTTATAGCTCTTTCCCATCTGTTAATTTCATATTATTAGAATTCAGATTTCTTGGGGAAACAGATGGCTATAAACTTTAACAGGTGTTTATGGCGCACTGCCTTAACTTTAAATGCTGAACAGGTACAGTTTGAAGTTCGCTGGGCTGCACAGGGAATTAGTACTTTAAATGATGTGTGGGTAGAGAATTAATTTGTTTTGAACTACCTGAAGAAAATTCAATATACTGTGCACAGTGGTTCATGCTTACCTGACATGATGCAATACAATGAGAAATGTCAGAAAAAAAAAAAAAAAAGATTTCAAGAAACCCTGAACTGTATTCTTCAAACCAGCCTACTGCATGCCCTGCTAATAAAATGCCAAACAAGAACATAATCCACTGGTACTGCAGTGGATGAAAGTGGAACAGATAGGGAGGCCTTCATGCATCAGTGGCCACTTTGATAGTTATGTGCACTCTACAACTCATCCCTGCTCCCCTGAAATAAAAATAAAATGCAAATTCTGCATTCCTATTCTGTACATCTTCACAATATTTGCTACATATATCATGTCGTGCTTCACTTAGCAATGTTCTATCTCACTTGAATGGAGCATGGTTTACTGTTTTATAATTCATACAATAGGAAAAAAGTGAAGAGAGCAATATAATGACTAGATGTGTAGGTATCTTGTTCTAAATTGCATGCATTTTTTTTCCTGGGTTGCCTGGTGGCGTAGTGACTACAAAACTGATTCACACTTTGACTTAGAAGCCCTGCATAGATAAGACGTCAGTGCTTTATCATAGCGCACAGAATATTGTGTGCTCAATCAATGATTGTTGAATTTCTTTAATGGGTTCTAGATGCAAAGCACCAACTGCTTATACTTCATAACTAGTGATGGAACTGCAGAATAATTATTGAGACACTGTAAAACTCAAAGCTCTTTCACACTTCAGCCATCTAAATAGGTTTGCTTCCCAAGTAATTTTGGCTGTGTATGTTTGTTTATGGAAAGAAATAATGATAGAATCAGCCAATAGTGAGACTTATGAAAAAGCCGCATATTCCTATAGTTTCTCTTTGTTGTGGAGTTGATTGATGTGCTGGGCCACATATTCTGTCTAAAAGTCTACCAGATGACCTGTTTTTCTACCTTCTCTGACACATCTTGTGTTTTTAGACAGTCAAATGGACTTTCTTGGCTGTCTTTGGTTGTTGAACACCTATAGGAGCTGTGTGTGCTTCATGAGTGTAAATTTTTTAAAAATATTTATTTTATTTACTTGAAAGACAGAGTTACAGAGAGAGGTAGAGATAGAGAGGTCTTCCATCTGCTAGTTCACTCCCCAATTGGCCGCAACAGCCGGAGCTGCGCCGATCCGAAGCCAGGAGCCAAGAGTTTCTTCCAGGTCTCCCACGCCAGTGCAGGGGCCCAGGGACCTGGGCCATCTTCTACTGCTTTCCCAGGCCATAGCAGAGAGCTGGATTGGAAGAGGAGTAGCAGGAACTAGAACTGGCACCCAAATAGGATGCCGGTGCTTCAGGCCAGGGTGTTAACCTGCTGCATCACAGCGCCGGCCCCTTGAGTATAAATTAAATCATGCTTTTTCCACCTGAAAAGTAACTTGACTATAGAATGGCCTTTAGAAATTGCAGTTCCTGAATCAATGATGTGTCTTTGAAGAGCAAAAGTTATCAAGGAGAAAAAATTAAAATGGTTGCCTCAAAGAATGCTCCAGATGCCTTCCACATTCTCCTCCATATCCACTTTCAATTTACTTTGTACTCAGGGAGGTTGACTGATATGGACTCCATCCATGGACTTCTAGTTGGGTTAGCCAATGGGGGGACCACCAAATATTCACAAAGAGAAGGCAGGCTATCAATTTTTCTACTCCCTTAGAATGAGGTTGTCCCTGGCTGATTGCATCCCTCAACTAAAGATCACCTGGGCCCTAATTCCAGTAACCTGGTCCTTTTCTTTATACTGTATCCCTAGATATAGTAGGACACCTTGCTGTTACTAGCCTTTACTATTCATCCTGGTTTCCCTACAATACAACCTGCAATCTTATAAATGATGGCTTTATTGAATTCTGTTCCATTACCTACTTTGAGCATCTGCCATGTTTTCTGCCTGGACCCTGAAAGATATAGTCTCTAAATGATAACTTAAACGTTTTGAAGTATTCAAAGTTTTAAATTGCACCTATTTGTTACTGTAAGTTTCTTAAGTGATAGAAGATTGGAAGAAAGTGGATAAAAAATTCCTGTTCTCTACGCTTTTTTTTTTTCAATAGAGAAATTCCTGTTTACTTACAACTATTTTAAAGTTAAGTAACTACTTGGAATTGAAGAGAAAATAATATAGCTGTTCTTTTGAGAAATGGAAGCTGTCAAGGCTTTATTACCGAGAGGAAGCACTGAAAGTAATCAAAGCTCTTTTGCAAAATGTGATGTGTACCTTCCTGTCAAACTCCATTAACTTACAGGTTTGAATTATAGTTCTATTTCACAAAATAGTGTGATGGAATCAGACATAATATTAGAATCTGAGACTTCTATTTAAATTGCCTTTTCTTTGTTCTGGAGAGAAATAGAATATTTTGAAATACATTCTTCTAATCAACTGTTAATAGCTAATTCAATACCCACCTGCATTGAATTCTGCTGTTCTCAGAACACCTTGAGAGAGAGAGCCTGTTTGCTCTCCCGTTTGTATATGAGTTACAAGGTGAACTTCACGTGAACCAATGGGGAAAGTACTATCTTTATGTGTCCCATAATTTTGGCACTTTGTCCCCTATTGGCTACATCTCACAAACTCATTGCATAGATACCCAATTATGTGTGACAGAATCACATGTGGGTTGGGCATATATAAGAGACTCAAAGGTACTGTATAAAAGCTATCTATCATCAGGGATTTGTTTTCTACAGGCCTGTTTGGAAAAGACAGAAACAGGTATTCTGTAGAAAAAGTTAGCAGGAAATTTATTGGGCCAGTGAACTTTTCCAAAATGTAAAGGTAATTTTATAAACATTTGATTGGAATTGTTGGTGATATGTGGTTACATCACTTTTAGATGGCGCTGATAAAAAGCCTAGAATATTATTGTAGTTTAAAAAATATAATAAAAAAAGCTTTTCTCTTTACCTATACCTGGAATGGAGATGATCCTAATATTTTTCCCCCTAGCGTTACATTGATGATTAAATGAGGTAAAATCTTATAAAGATTTTTACACAGTGCTTGGCATGGGTGGCTTAGCTGTTATGGTTAGTTTGTGTTCCTGTGTTCAATGAAAGTGTTTTTTTTTTAATTCCAAGCAGGAGATGTAGGTTTTACCTTTTAAGAAATTTTTATTTATTTATTTGAGAGGCAAAGACACAGAGAGAGGGGCAGAGAGAGAGGTTTTCCATCTGCTGGTTCACTCCCCAAATGGCCTCATGGCTGGAGCTGGACTGACCCAAAACCAGGAGCCAGGAGCTTCTTCTGAGTCTCCCACATGGGTGCAGGGGCCCAAGGACTTGGGCCATCTTCCACAGCTTTCCTAGATCACCAGCAGGGAGCTGGATTGAAGTGGAGCAGCCGGTACCATAAGAGAAAATAAAGCTGGGACGGTGGTATGGAAAGGCTGGTGTGTGCCTTTGAGAAGAGAAAGGTCTTGTGGACAAGCCTGGAGGCAGCTCCTGGATCAAGAGACAGTCACCCTCCTGCTCCTGAGAGACAAGGAAGAAACTCTAGAGCACTACTACCTGCCCATGTTGGTTCCAGCGAAGCTGTGTGGTGGATTTGATTGGCTTTGCTAAGATTCTTTCACTGTATAACTTCTAGTTGAATTTACCCAAGCTTTCCCAGGTGCAGGGGTCCCTCCTGACCCTCCCTTTTGTCCTTGAAGCCTGCTCTGTTAATGAACAACTTTGCTCTTGCAAGTCTCTGGGAATAATGCCTTCCTTGTTAGTTCCGGCTCTACCTCCCAGAATACTCCCTTCCTTAAATTCTCTCTGAGCATCTCCTCATGAGGTTGGCTTCTGCTTTCTGACTGTTTATTGACTGTCACTGAAGGAGTCACTCCAGCATCTGGACATACATGTGTAACTAACGCACATGGAGCTGTGGACAGGGAGTGACACTTGAGCAATTCAGCTTTTGATCAGGGATGGGGATTGAAGCAGGATGAAAGGAAGTCAAAACAGAGACAAGGCTGCTCTACTCTGAGTCCAGTTATTGCTCAGATCTTTTGCTGCCCACCCTCTCCACAGAGCAGCATGCAGTTCCCAGTCATAGAGTGTACTGCTGCCTCTAGCCCACTAAAAGACAAACCCAGTGAGGGATTCTCTCGTTGCCTAGCTGCCCCAAAGCCTCACGAGAGTGGTTTTCGCTGGTGTTATCACTGCTTTACATCATTGTCCATTACTGTAGCTGCCCTCCATTACAATCTATTCTCTAAATAATTCAATAACATCATATGTCTGTTTTTAATTACTGTCCAGTTCTGATTTTTGGGGTGTGTGTGTGTGCCATTCTGTGTTACATTATATGGCTGACTTGAAGATTTTCATCGCTAATTAATGGAAGAATTATCACAGCCTGTTTCTCAAACTTGAGTACCAAAACCGAAAACGCAGTGAGTTGCCTTCAGCCAATGCTCTGATCTTCAAGAGGCAAAGATGCACTCCCTGGTGTTGAATGTTCCCAGCCTGACTCCAGTGAGAATAATGGAGTCAGTCTTGGGCTTTACCTTGCTCTGCCTATTTTGGAAAATATACTGGATCTCTCTGAGCCTTATCTTTCTCTCTTATAAGAACTTGGTCTAATACAGCTCCAAGGATGATTGTGAAGGTAGAAGCTAGTAATGTGCGAAGCACCTCTACTTAAGGCTGAACATTCTAGGCATATCATTAATGTTAGTCAACCTGGTCAACCTCAGCATTAACTTGCACAGACCGTTCAAATTTACAGTCTCAGAGCACATAATCGTAACGTCTATCCTGAGAGCTTGGTTTCATGCAAATTTGGGGTCCAAGAATTTTGCACCCTTAATATTGCAAGAGTTGTCATAGCCATTAATAATAGGCCGGCGCCGCGGCTCACTAGGCTAATCCTCCGCCTTGCGGTGCCGGCACACCGGGTTCTAGTCCCGGTCGGGGCGCCGGATTCTGTCCTGGTTGCCCCTCTTCCAGGCCAGCTCTCTGCTGTGGCCAGGGAGTGCAGTGGAGGATGGCCCAGGGTAAGTACCTGGCTCCTGCCATCGGATCAGCGTGGTGTGCCGGCCGCAGCGCGCCGGCCGCGGCGGCCATTGGAGGGTGAACCAACGGCAAAAGGAAGACCTTTCTCTCTGTCTCTCTCTCACTGTCCACTCTGCCTGTCAAAAAAAAAAAAAAAAAAAAGATGTTAAAAAAAATAATAAATGTTAGCTCATAAATTTTACCACACAGATAGTTCAGTAACAAAATGAACAATTAAATAAAGGCTTTAACCAGTTTTATATTTTATAAGGAACCTAATTCACAGCTCAATCAAAGAAAAGTTAGATAACAAATGTCTCTATAGGAAATATTTTATTTTTGTTATAGATTTCAAATTATTATTATTGTTAGATTTCAAATTTTAATTACATACTGTCTTACAAGTTTACTTGTAGCTAATTATTAAAGCTGATTTGCTTACAAATCTATAGTAATTAAATAAAGTCATAAATAGGATGTTAGTTTACCAAAAAGTGGATTGATAGCATGAACTAGATAATCTCACAAATACAAGAACACATGTAGCTCATGAATTTATTATGTTAATTTTAGTATTTTATCTGTATGGTTGCTTTCTTTAAGTTAATTTGATAAACAGGGATACTTCAAAACTTCATGGAAGTGGTATTAGACAAGTTTTTTTGTTGCAAAAAATTTTGAAATCTGTGCTATGAAGGGTGTTCAAAAAGTTCACAGAAAATGTGTATTATGAAAAAGACTGAATTTCAAGACTTTTGTGCCAAAATAATACTATTTTTCAATTCTTTTATTGATGAATTTTTCAAGCAATCTCCTATTAAATTCTTTATTCCAAAATGGGTGAGAAAATTGTAATATTTGATTTAAAATAATTTTTTCACTTTCTGAATATTGCTTCATGTTGTTCAGATATTCACCAAACACTTGAAATTCACTTTTGTGGCAGATACGTGATATACTGGGATGACACAGATAGGTTTGACGTGGTGCATGCTCTCCAAGAGTATGTGTCTCAAATGAGGAAAAGGGAAAAAAAATACAAATGAGGGGCGGAGGAGTTGAGTGCAGGTGTAAGTGTGTGCTTTTTTTTTAAGATTTTATTTATTTATTTGACAGGTAAAGTTACAGACAGTGAGAGAGACATACAGAGAGAAAGGTCTTCCTTCTGTTGTTTCACTCCCCTAGGGCTGCAATGGCCGGAGCTGTGCCAATCTGAAGCCAGGAGCCAGGTGCTTTTTCCTGGTCTCCCATGTGGATGCAGGGCCCAAGCACTTGGGCCATCCTCCACTGCCTTCCCGGGCCACAGCAGACAGCTGGACTGGAAGAGGAGCAACCAGGACTAGAACCGGCACCCATATGGCATGCCGGTGCCACAGGCAGAGGATTAACCCAGTGCGGCATGGCACTGGCCTCCAGGTGTGTACTTTTAAAGAGGTGTCTGCAGGGTTAACATGGAAGCCAAAAGAGGAAGGAATTACGTGTCTCTTGCATTTAGAAGACTGTTCATTTTATTAATTATTTACTTATTTGAAAGGAAGAGTTACAGAGATAGACATAGAAGCAGAAAGAGAGAAACAGAGAGAGACAGAGACAAAGAGAAAGAGATCTATCCACTGGTTTATTCCCCAAAATATTGCCACAGGCCAAAGACAGGAGTTTAGAACTCCATCTGTTATGGCAGGAGACACTAGAATTTGAGCTAACTGCAGTGTATTCCACAGATGCAATAGCAGGGAGCTGGATCGGAAGCAGAGCAGCCAAGATTTCAACCAGCACTTCAATATGGGATGCTGGTGTCACAAGCTGCAGCTTAACTGCTGTGCCACAATATGAGCCCCACATTCTATTAAGAAAATTGTGCTGGGCTGGCGCCACGGCTCACTAGGCTAATCCTCTGCCTGTGGCGCCAGCACCCCGGCTTCTAGTCCTGGTTGCTCCTCTTCCAGTCCAGCTGTCTGCTGTGGCCCAGGAGTGCAGTGGAGGATGGCCCAAGTGCTTGGGCCCTGCACCCGCACAGGAGACCAGGAGGAAGCACCTGGCTCCTGGCTTCGGATCGGTGCAGTGCGCTGGCCACAATGAGCCAGCCATAGCGGCCACTTGAGGGGTGAACCAACGGAAAAAGGAAGACCCCTCTCTCTCTCTCTCTCACTGTGTAACTGCCTTCCAAAAAAAAAAAAAAAAAAAAAAAGAAAATTGTGCAATTGTGCTAGATTCAAATTTAGAGAGAGAATGGCGTTTTTGAAAAGTCAGGATTATAAAGAAATCCCTGGAAAAATTCACTCGTGTAATGGAAATGTCCTATTGTTTGCTTTGTATTGGCATTGGATGTTTTCATCATCTGTTAGAAAATTTCATTGCGGCACTTTTTCATGAAAGTATTTATGCTTGAGTTGCTTACAACCTTCACAAAAACACACAACTTCTTTTGTACATTTCCAGTTACTGATGTCAAGGGCCCCTTCTAGACTGAGTTGTCACCATGCTCCCGAGACACAGAACTTGGGCACATAATTTCCCTACTCTTGTATTTTCTTTTTTTATGCCAGTCATAGTATGAAATGAGAACTTAGTTCACTTATTTATTTAAAAAGATTTATTTTTATTTATTTGAAAGAGAGTTGTAGAGCGAGGAGGAGAGACAGAGAGAGAGATGCTCCAATCTGCAGGCTTACTCCCCAAATGACTGCAAACCCAGGAGCCAGAAGCTTCTTCTGAGTCTCCCACATGGATATAGGGGCCAAAGCACTTGGGCCATCTTCCACTGCCTTCCCAGGCACATTAGCAGGGAGCTGGATTTGAAGTGGAGCAACCGGTTCTGGAACCAGTGCCCACAAAGGATGTCAGCATCACAAGCAGAGGCTGAAACTGCTATGCCCACAATGCTGGCCCCATGTAATTTTTTTTAATTATTGTTCTCAGGAGAAATTGTGAAATTCTTACAAATGAGCAAAGAAAAATTATGTGTATGGACTTTTTCAGATTATTCCCAACTTTCATGATCTGAATTATTTTCAGTTCCCTAACTTGTAACTATAGTAGTCTATTTTTCATTACTCTAATGGAATATTTGAGGCTAAAAAAATTCATTGTAACTCATTATCCTAGAGGTCCAAGGCTCAGGAACCAGGATGGGAGGAACTTTTAGCGATGGTGTTATTGCTGGAAGAAGCCCTGGGTGGCCCAAGACATCGCATGGCAAAAGACAGGGAGCAGGTGTGTGTGTTTTCTCCTCTGCTCCTTCTTCTTACTCTCTCCTTTAAAAAAAAATGCAGAGGAAGAGCAGAAAAGACAGAGAGATATCTTCCCTCTGCTGGTTCACTCCCCTAATAGCAGCAATAGCCAGAGTTGAGCAGGCCCAAAAACAGGAGCCAGAAGCTTCTTCCTGGTCTCCCTTGTGGGTGCAGGGGCCCAAGCACTTGGGCCATCCTCTGCTGCTCTCCTAGGCAAATTAGCAGGGAGCTGAATCAGAAGTGGGGTAGCTGGGACTGGAACTGGCACCCATATGAAATGCAGAACACTGCAGGCAGCAGCTTTACTTGTTACACCACAACGTTGGCCCACTTCCTATTTGTCTAAAGTGACCAAGATTCAATCATCGACTCTCTAAATGACCTTATCTAATCCAATTCCCTCCAAAAGGCCCCACTTCCAAACACCATAGAGTGGCTTTCTATCTTTTTTTTTTTTATTTGACAGGTAGAGTTACAAACAGTGAGAGAGAGAGAGAGAGAGAGAAAGATCTTCCTTCCGTTGGTTCATTCCCCAAATGGCTACAATGGCCAGTGCTGCGCAGATCCAAAGCCTGGAGCCAGGTGCTTCTTCCTGGTCTCCCACGCGGGTGCAGGGCACAAGGACTTCAGCCATCTTCCACTGCCTTCCTGGGCCACAGCAGAGAGCTGGACTGGAAGAGGAGCAACTGGGACTAGAACCTGGCACCCATATGGGATGCTGGCACTGCAGGTGGAGGATTACCTAGTGTGCCATGGTGCTGGCCCCTCTATCTTCTTAATATGTCACTCCAGAGGTTAAATTTCAACACATTATTCCTTTGTGGATGCCCTCAAAACAAATCCAGACCATGGTAGTGACCTAGTAAATCATATTTTCTTGTCCATAGCCAAGTATATAGGAGGGCAATTGATAATTGCCCACCTTTTTCCAGTGGAAAAGTTAGTTTTGTAACTCTTTGCAAATTCATTCTGGCTTTGCTGAATTCTCCTTTGAATCAGTTGTACTGTTTTTATGCTTCTTCATTTACTAGTGAATTAAATGAAATCTCTGGTAGGTGTTATATTTGTTAGAGAATTTTAATTTGGATATCCTTGGATCTATCCTTTATCATTTGTACAAGTAGCATTGGTAGAGATGTCAAACTTTCTCAAGACAGTATCAGTAAACGAAGATGTTTATGATGTATTTGTGCACACACACACATACACACACAGCAATATCATAGTGGCATATTTAAAGTATTAAGTATTCCTGATGAAATTGGGTTAGAGATACTTCATAGGAGGGACAACTTCTGTGCTGGATTTCTGGAGAGTTGAGACCAAACTGCATTGTAAGCATAAAGTATCATTCTTGTACAAAGATGAAAAAAATTCATGCTATCATCTGAACAAGTTTATTATGAAGCTCATGAAGATGTTTAATCCCTTGGCCGGCGCCGTGGCTCAATAGGCTAATCCTCCACCTTGCGGCGCCGGCACACCGGGTTCTAGTCCCGGTTGGGGTGCCGGATTCTGTCCCGGTTGCCCCTCTTCCAGGCCAGCTCTCTGCTATGGCCAGGGAGTGCAGTGGAGGATGGCCCAGGTGCTTGGGCCCTGCACCCCATGGGAGACCAGGAAAAAGCACCTGGCTCCTGGCTCCTGCCAGGATCAGCGCGGTGCGCCGGCTGCAGCGGCGGCCATTGGAGGGTGAACCAACGGCAAAGGAAGACCTTTCTCTCTCTGTCTCTCTCTCTCACTGTCCACTCTGCCTGTCAAAAAAAAAAAAAAAAAAAAAAAAAAAAAAAAAAAAAAAAAGATGTTTAATCCCCAAAATTTTAGCTTAATGATACTAAGATGGTGAACATTATTCTAACTATTGTGTTCAGCAGGTTGGCCAAAGGGGAGGTCCTTGGATCCTCCTATGGTATGTGCCTAGGATTAGTTATAAAAGCCTGAGTCAGGCCCAGCTGTTCTCTTTGGTTCCTGGCTTGCTGTGGGATTGACTTTGTCTATGCACACTTCACCATTGCCATCCTCTGGCACTGGAGAGCCAATCCAGTGGGATCTGCCCAATCTTGGACTGAGAACCTTAAAAATCAGGAGTCAAAATAAACTTATTGGTTCTCAATTAGCTTCTCTCAGGCATTTTGTTGTAGTCATGAAAAGCTGACAAATATAATAGAGAAACATGGCGTGCCTGTGGAGTTAGTTTACATCAGCTGAGAATGAAATATAAGAAGGCATGAAGGAAAAAAAAAATAATGGGCAGCAATAAGCCTGAGAAAGATAACCTGATGACAGAGTGTGAGATTATTGTATTAGAGAATTTAGAATTCAGCCTCTATGAAATGCGAAGCCTTTCAAGAGATGATACAATCAAATAAAGATGTTTTATTTTTAAAAAGGAATTTCAGTATTATTTAGCCCAGTAAAATAAATTCAGAGTATCTTGTTGTTATTGGTTTTGGTTTCAGAGTACTTATACCCCAAAGTTATATATAAAACATGATAAAATTCTTTTTCTCTGCTGTAACATGAAAACCATTTTTTTTTATTCCAATGGTTATGCTATTCTCTTCTACTTCCTCTGTCACTGGCTAGGGAAAACAGTGTCCTATCAACTCAACTGACCAAGCTCTAGTCCTTACTGCCTCTTTTTTAAAATTGTACTATTGTATTTTCTTAGTCATCCTTCACTTATTCAGAAAATGTGGGTGATGGCCTTGCAAACAGTGGTGTAACCCACTGTGCGCAACACCTATCCAAATATTGCATTTATTTTATGTTCATCTTCCCAATGAACTAATTAATAGTTTGGTAAATAAATTTCAAAATTAAAAAAACAAAAACATGTAGATTTCTGGCAATCTTTTTATTTGATATTTTTAAAGTGTATTGTTTAGTTATTAATATCAGAGTTTATTTATAAGCTATCTAAGAGGTCCTGCACTGTGGCATAGCAGGTTAAGCTTCTGCCCTATGGCTGCAGCACCAGCATCCCATATGAGTGCCCAGCTGCTCTACATCTGATCCAGCTCCCTGTTAATGTGCCTGGGAAAGCAGTAGAGGATGGCCCAAGTGTTTGGGCCCCTGCAACCATATGAGAGACCCAGAAGAGCTCCTGGCTCCTGGCTTTGGCCTGACCCAGCCCCAGCCATTGCAACCATTTGGGGAGTGAATCAGTGAATGGAAGATCTCTCTCTCTTTCCTCCCACCTTCCCTCCCTCCTTTTCTTATCTGTAACTCCCTCTTTCGGATAAATAAAATCATTCTTAAAAAATGTATCTGAACTTATTTAAAAGTTATCCAAACTTTTTTTTAAATATCCCTGGAGGAATGCTCAGATATTCAACATACTCTCTTACGACCTGAAAAATAATGTTATGCATACAATAATACAATAAGTTTAAATTATTGAGTCCTTTTTGATATTTTTGTCTACTAGGCATAAATCAATTTCAAGAAACTTTAAGCCATATTGGATTAAAGAACCTGAAAAGTAGGTTATATTGTGCATTTGAATTACTAGATATAAGAAAATTAGGGACTCAATCAATACCAAATTTATTTTTAGTCTGATTAAGAGCTTCCTTCTGTGTGCTATATTTAAAGACAATTAATAAATCTAAATGCTGTTTTGATTGGAAATTTCTACCTCAATTTTTAATATCTACCATTTTCATTTTAATTAAAAAAAGTAGAAAAGAGAAAAATGTGCTTTATTTTCCAGAAGGCAGTGTGATGAATATCATAATCAAAATGTTTATACAGTGCCTAATTATGGATAAAATTGTACAAAGAACTATTTTAACCTGTCCTTTTTCCTCTAGGTAGAATTCAGGATTTTTATTTATAGACAATCAGGGTTATCCCCTAGATGAATTTTAATGCCATTAGTATTATGTCTATTGGTTGTATAAAATTTGAAAGATTTATAATAACTTCTGCTAGCATCTTTCTAAATTAATTCTCCATGCGGCACTCTGAGTTATTCTCAGCACTTGCTGATGGGGAAATTAACTCAGATGGGCAAAAGTGTTTTACTCAACATCATGTAATAGGTAGCAAAGAAAAAAAAATTATGTCTCCCGATAACAACTTTGCTAGCTCTTCTAATTCTCCGTCCAAAGTTTTCTTGGAGGCTTCTTACCCACACTTGCCAAATCCCATCACCCATGCAAGACACCTACAAAGTTTGCCCTTCTTTCTGGTGTCCCACGAGACATAATTACCTCTCAAACATCTCCTCTTCGACGAAAGTTGCCTGTTACTTTGGCAATGATGACTTAAGTTTTCACTTTGCAAACTGAAATGACACCTACAAAGAAAATATGGATGAATAGAAGACAGTCATTTTACTTGTTGGAGGGTGTTTTGATTTTGAATAATAATAATAGAAAACTTGTTCAGTAAAGGAAGCCTGGATAGAAGAATTTCAGATAATAGATGATGGGATTTTATGACAAAAAGAATTCTTCCTTATAGGGATGTGACCTACTATTTTAGGATTAAAGACTTCACTTTTAGAGCTGATGTGTAGGAAACAGACATGTCAGAATAAAAGACTTGGTGAACAAATGATTGAAAAGAAAGTTTCATTGTAGAAATCCCTTACAGTAACACATTTCAGTATTATAAAAGAAAAATAATAATTGGGGGGAATAAGTGCTTATATACAGAACTATACACCATAGACAATTTCGGGAATGTTTTACAAACTTATTTCCTTAAGTATATAAATTGATTATATTTTGTTACCTTCCATAATTTAAAGATTTACAGCTTTCAGTAGTAGATAAAAGATGAATTTATCCGATGTTTATGTGACTTCAATATTCCTCTCGCCTGCCACTTGCAAAGCCAGCAACGTGTGTTTGAGTGTTGGTTTGAGACCCAACTATTCATCCTCTCATCCAGCTTCCTGCTAATACACCAGGGAAAGCAGTAAGAGATGGTCCAAGGGCGTGGGACTCTGCCAACTATCTGGGAGACCAGGATGGTGTTCCTGGCTCCTGACTTTAGCCTGATCCAGACCTCGTTGTGCCCATTTATATAGGGAACTAGCAGATGGAAGATTTCTCTCTGTCTTTCACTCTCTCTCTGTCACTCTGCCTTTCAAATAAGTGATAAATAAATTTGAAAAAGATTACTCTTACCTCTTATTTGTAATATCTAAGAAATATCATGGTATATGAAAATTAACTGTATTCAGGATTCTCTTTGGTTGATTGAAGATAATTAACTGCTTTAAATATTGTTATTTTAAGTTAAAGCAAATGAAGTGACTATAATTAAGGTCAACTAATGAGAAATCAAGTATTAAATGGTTTTTGGCTTCCAAACAAGAGTTTCCCAGGTGGCGATGCATAATACTAAAGAATCCTTAAGGTCCACCTTTGTAAATTAAACTGGCCTTTTATCCACAACCTATAGGTCAATTCATGCCATATGATAGGCACACACAAATAGACTTGGCTTCCTTTCATGGACCACGCAGGAGGAATATGAAAGAGATGGGTAGAATTTCAATGGACACAGAATATAAAATTGTCCAGAGAGAGAGAGAGAGAGAGAGAAAGGTAGTTTTGGGGTTGGTCATGGCATCCTTACAACAACCAACCACAAACAATCAACCAACCCTAGGGGAACTGCAGCAGGGCTACAGGTAGATACTTATTCCAAAGAAATAATCAGGAAGAAAAAGAAAACTGGACATATGAAAAGAAAAAAAAAATATTTTTGAAGAAATGGCCTAATGTAACTTAAAATAGGCATGCAAAGGAGAAGAAGAGTTAAGATAATCAGAAAGGGGTATAGAATGAGCCTTTAAAAGGGGGTATAATTATTTTTCTAATACTTGACTATGTCTTTAGTTTTCATATCCGTAAGCCTTTAGATGACAGTGTTTTTTCTAAGGAAAATAATCAAATATAATTAACCTTTATACATCTATTCTTTTGAAAAGGGCATTATATATTTCTTTAATTTTTCAAACAGTATTTTATGTCCTAAGAGTAACTTAAGAAGGCCGGCGCCATGGCTCACTTGGCTAATCCTCCACCTGCGGCGCTGGCACCCGGGGTTCTAGTCCTGTTTGGGCTGGGCTCCGGGTACTAGTCCCGGTTGTTCCTCTTCCAGTCCAGCTCTCTGCTGTGGCCCAGGAGGGCAGCAGAGGATGGCCCAAGTGCTTGGGTCCCTGCACCCGCATGGGAGAACCGGAAGAAGTACCCGGCTCCTGGCTTCAGATTGGCGCAGCGCCGGCCATGGCGGCCATTTGGGGAGTGAACCAATGGAAGGAAGACCTTTCTCTCTCTCTCTCACTGTCTAACTCTGCCTGGCAAAAAAGAAAAAAAAAAAGTAAATTAAGCAAAGGAAAACAAAAGACATAGACTAGCAATGGTGTACTCTTCATAAGATGTATCTATGATATGTTTTTTAGTCAGCGTTTTCCAGAGAATGGGACTAATACAATAGATGATAGATGGACAGGTAGATGATGGATAAATGGATGGATGGATATACAGATGAATGTGGAGATGGAGATAGAAATATAGATAAAAGGAGATTTATTATTGAATGGCTCATGTGATTTATGGGGGTCCCCATAATGTGACATATATACACTGGAGAATCGGGAACTCCAGGCTATAATTAAGTCTAATTCTGCAGGCCTAGGAACCAGGAGAGCTGATGATGGTGGTTACTCAGAGGCCAATGGCCTGAGAACTGTGAGGAACAGAGAGCACTAGTGCCAATCCCACCTCTGAATCCCAGATAACACAGTTGTCCAGTCTCAACAAGAGAAAGAGTTCAATCTCCAGTCCCACCTCTGAATCCCAGATAAGACAGTTGTCCAATCTCAACAAGAGGAAGAAGTCAGTCTTCCTGCACTGTGTATTGTTTAAGTCTCTTAATGGAGTATAGGATGTTCATTCACATTGCTGAGGGAAGAACCTCTTTCTGAGTCTCAGCAGAAATTATGTTGTACCAGCTATCTGAACATCCCTTAGATTAACCAACTTGACACATAATATTAACCACCATCAAGTAAGTAATTTATGCCGTTCTTTAGCCTGAGTTCTAATGATACTGAAATGATAAAACTCTCCAAACTAACACATTCCTATTCCTGGCTCCTAGGCTTAGCTATTTCCCCTTCCTCATTCCAATCACACTCCTCAATCATCACTACAAATACTTCAATCATCCTGGCATTTTCATTGATTTAACTTAAACACTAGGTTGATAATTAATGTGGTTGCACTTTTCCCTTTCCTACTCAGGAATGTCAAAATATTAATTTCTAACTATCTTTTTTTAGAGTCAATAAAAATACAGTTCAGCCTATAAAGACTGAAAGATTTGATAAGATTGAGAATCTGTTCTATTTTGTAAATTTTCTTATTTTCTTCTAGGAGAAAGCAACCATGATTGTTAATATATACATCTATATAAATATGCAAACTAGAAGATGTTAATATTTTCTTCATGTCTCTGTAAGTTGTTAATCAGAAACTAATCACTCTCTTAACAAGTATTCATTAAAGGTGTATAACAAAAATAATTGACCAGAGAAGATAGCATTTGGCCTAACAATTAAGACACTCACATCCCATGTCAGCATACTTGGATTCCAGCCCCAGCTCCAGCCCCAGACTCCAGCTTCCTGCCTGTGCAGACCCCGGGAGGCAGTAGTGATGGCTCAAGTAATTGGTTTCCTACTACCCATGCCAGAGACTAGCACTGAATTGTTGGCTTGAGAATTAGGTCTGGTCTAGTCTCAGCTGTTGAGGGCATTTGGGGAGTGAGTCAGTAGACAGAGGCTCTCTCTGTTTCTACCTCTCAAAATAAATGAATGAGTGAATGAACGAATGAATAAATAATATTTGCTACTCTATACTCCACAAAGACAAAAAAACATTAAATGGAAGCCAAATTTTCATTGATTTGTCAAAATTTTAATGTTGTAAAATAAAAATAGAGTTTAGACCAAGACCAGTGTCTTATAATAAATTGCCAATTTTTTTCTTTCTGATGTAAGATGCTACTTTCCTGACAAAATGAATTAAATTAGTTCTTTACCTACTTATTTTTATTCCTTACACTTAAAACTACATTTGGGCTTGTTTTTGAAACAGAATCTCAGAATATCAAATTTTTTAAGTTTGTAATTTCACATAGCAAAAGAACTAAATATTTCAAGATACATGAATCCTTAGATTTCTTTAAATTTCAAAATTGTGTGATTGTGGCAAATATGGATCAATTGCAAATGAGATATTTCTTCCAAATCTTGAAATCATGCTAAAAATCATCTAAATGTGGAGCTAAAGTGTGTTCATCCAAAATAACACTGCATTTGGATTTAAACCCCTAAAATAAATAGTTCATCCTAAGCATAAAAGCTTTGAAAGCAAATTCAGCAAATCTTGCCATTCCATTTTTAAAATAAAAAACTAATTAAATACTAGAAAATTCAGTGAAAGCTACAAGAATATTAGTTTTTTTTTTCTTTTAAAGTGAGTCTGAAAGGAAGGAGAAGGGAGGGTAGGAATGAGGGTGAGAGGAAGGACTGGGTGGGAAGTATCACTATACTCCTAAATCTATATATATGAAATGTTTCGCCTCATATGTATAAAAAATTATTTAAAAAAATGTGGTCTGGAATGTGTGTAGTATCAAGTGGGACTAATAAGTCTCACATTAAGGATATATTTGGAATAATTTACATAAGATAGAAATTCTTTATGAGTAATACATTAATTAATTTTAAACAAAAATAAAATAATTTCAGTACCACATATTTTTTCTGGGTCCTGAGAGTGCTTGTGTGTATGTGTGTCTGTGTGATAGGGAGAGAGGGAGAGAGGAAGAGAGAGCTATTTTTTTTTAAAGATTTATTTATTTCCTCGAAAAGCAGAGTTTACAGAAAGAGAAAGAGAGAGAGAGAGAAATTTTCCATCTGCTGGTTCAACAACCCTTACAATGGCCACAACAGCCAGGGCTGGGCTGGGCAGAAGCCAGGATACAGGAGCTTCGACTGGATCTCCCACAAGGATGTAGGGGCCCAAGCACTTGTACCATCCTCTGCTGCTTTCCCAAGCACATCATTAGGGAGCCAGAGAAGAAGTGGAGCAGCCAGGGCTTGATCTGGCATCCCATATGACATCACAGGCAGCAGTCTTATCGGCTATCCCACAATGCCAGCCCCAGACTTATTTCCAAATACCCTTTACTTATCTGAAATGGACTAGGGAGAACTGAATGTTCTCTAGGATTCCTTGCTAGTGTAACAATGCTACGCGAAGTTTAAAGGGTGATATATCTCTTTACTCTTTCATATCACTTTATAATCTGTACCAACCCAACCTAGACAAAGAAAAGCATGTCTCCGTTAGTGATTTCTAAAAGCAATTAGTTTTGATCTTGCCTCCTTTACATGTATCTCTTTCCATTCAGTCATTTTCTTCTCTCTGGAGGTGAGCAAAGCACTTGCCCTCAGCCTCGATAACTTTGAAAAGTAATCTGAGCTTAAAAAAATCAATGTAATGCCATGTTCTTCAAAGCATTAGGGCCCATTGCTTGCTTACATTTGGCAAAGTTAAGTGAGAAGGTGATCTGTTACAACATCTATAAAAATAAATCTACTTGCAGCAGTGCAAACCCTTGGAAGTGCAGGAAGCATTGCTATCCATCTCAGGTGCAAACACTATGCCTCTTTAGCAGACTGCAAGAGGAGGAGATTAAGGAGGCCTGAGAGTCAGCATTCACCAGCAGTGCCATTCTCTTAAAAATTTGGTGCTCAATAATTTAGCTGACTAGCTCCCCAGAAAGAAACTGGAATAGCTTAGAGACTGGATTTTATATATTATGGTAATCCTTTTCTCTTTCTGGAAGTATATTTGGTGAATGCAAAACAAATCAGACTTTTTGAGAATTCTGAGCTGTTGATGCTGCCAACACATCCCTGGATTGCCTGTCATTGGCTCTGTTCTCACTGTTTTGCCATTATCATGAAGAGCACTGAATGTAAGAGCACAGTGTAGCATAACTATGATTTCTTTTTTTTTACAAAATTATGATCTATGCATCGCTCCTTCACATACTCTTTCTCTAAGAAGGCAAAAATGTTTGTCTTTATATAGAATATTTGTGTGAAATTTTGATAAATATGACTCTGCTTCATACATTCTGTGCACCTTAGGAAAAACTCCTCTAAGAGTTAATAAAATAGTCTCTGTAAATACAGATTTCTGTTCTGTAAGTACCATGTTCAGCCTTATAAGTGTTTTTGAAAATACAAGTAAGAGTCCTAGTGTTTCAATTTTTAAATTGAATAATTTCTAAATTCGTAAACTTGATATTTTCAAAAAATGCCCATAGCCAGTCCAAAGACAAAGGCATCTCAACCATTTGCTGTCTAATATATGATCCTCAGCCCAACAGATTTTTCTTTATTTTAGAGCTTGGAAGATGATTAAAACTGTAGGCCCCGCTCCAACCCTTTGCTTTCACACCTCCCCAGGTCACTGTTCTGCACATGAATATTTGAGAAGCAGCACTTTAACAATCTTTCGAATACACACATGATAACTCTTTGTAGTCAAGCTTTTATTTTTCCCTCTAATTCCTAGCCTAAGTTGTTTTTAGATTTTGTTCAAAGATACGTTCTAACCTTTTGATAATATGCTTAATGTACTTAAAACAGAGGAATTTTTTGTTGTTTGTTTCTAAAAAAAAACCCTTCTATTTCTTTAGAATATTGACTAGGATTCTTGCATGATGTCAAGACTGTTTATATAGCCGTCGTTCCATAGTAAAAGAGCAAATGGTTGAGCCCAACTTCTATAAATACTAATTTGATAAAACAAAGTGTGGATGCAGAGAAATGTGGAATATCAAGTGGTTACTTTGTGAAAAGTTTTACCAGTTTACCAAAGGCTGCCCATAATATTTTCTGTTTCATTTACAATAATTCAATTTATAAAGAGTCCATATATATACAATCACAGAAGCACATATAATGCATCCAATGGGTTATGACTGAAACAATTGCTTAGGGGTTATAACACCAAGATATTTCTATAAGTGCACCACCTAGAATAGTGGCTTGTATTCCCCAGGGTCTTCAGGAAGCTTGAAGCATTGTCAGCACAGGTCACTAAATCCTAGGCACTTTCATCTTAGTTTTTCTAAAACAGACCTCAATATTTTTTTTTTTTTTTGACAGGCAGAGTGGACAGTGAGAGAGAGAGACAGAGAGAAAGGTCTTCCTTTGCCGTTGGTTCACCCTCCAATGGCCGCCGCGGCCGGCGCGCTGCGGCCAGCGCACCGCGCTGATCCGATGGCAGGAGCCAGGAGCCAGGTGCTTTTCCTGGTCTCCCATGGGGTGCAGGGCCCAAGCACCTGGGCCATCCTCCACTGCACTCCCTGGCCACAGCAGAGGGCTGGCCTGGAAGAGGGGCATCCGGGACAGAATCCGGCGCCCCGACCGGGACTAGAACCCGGTGTGCCGGCGCCGCTAGGCGGAGGATTAGCCTAGTGAGCCGCGGCGCCGGCCCTCAATATTTTTTAAATGGTACAGAGATTTTTCTGGAAAGAAAACCCATAGTATTAGAACAAAAGTATAACTAAATACCTTTTAATGTCGAATTATTAGAAAATGAGTGATTTCATACTTGTGAAAGATTGATTGTTCATTCTTGCATGCTTATCGTTGTGTTACAAAACAATTTTTTATTTGCTCTTTTCATTATTTGCAAGATCTTATTTTTGGTAAATTATTTCAGCATCTTAGAAAATCTAGCCTCCATTCAGTCAGACTAAACCAGTTTTTTTTTTTTTTTTTAAAGATTTATTTATTTATTTGAAAGTCAGAGTTACACAGAAAAAGAAGGAGAGGCAGAGAGAGAGGTCTTCCACTGCTGGTTCACTCCCCAATTGGCTGCAATGGCCAGAGCTGTGCCGATCCAAAGGCAGGGGCTTCTTCTGCGTCTCCCATGAGGGTGCAGGGGCCCAAAGAATTGGGCCATCTTCTACTGATTTCATAGGCCATAGCAGAGAATTGGATTGGAAGTGGAGCAGCCAGGACTCAAACCGGCACCCATATAGGATGCCAGCACTGCAGGTGACAGCTTTACCCTCTACGCCACAGCGCAGGCCCTTAAGCTGGTTTACTATTATAAAAATTTGAGAAATTGACATATTTTAATGATTAGTAAAATAAATGACCTACACAGACAAATAAATGTTGAATTTCTTTTTTGAAATGAAAAATCTTTGTCTTAACATATTCTAAATTCTATTTTTTTCTTTAAAGAAAAATTTCCATATGGCTAATTCAGCTGATTTTATATCAAATATGTATCAAAACATATTTTACATTGTAATAACATTATTCTTTTCTGGGTTGTATGAATATAAAAATATTTTAATTAAGTTTCTCCAACCTATTTGATGATTCTTATTGTGAATCAAGTGGAAGGATTATTAATAGGAATCACGTGGCCTAAAATAAAACACAGATACAATGGAATTAGCAGTCTTTTCTTTTTAATCCAAGTTTCTTTGACATTAGGAAAAAAGTTGCAGATATTTTAATAGATGTTTAATATATATTTCTAAGGGCCGGTGCTGTGACATAACAGGTAAAGCCGCCGCCTGCAGTACTGGGATCCCATATAGGCGCCGATTCGAGTCCTGGCTGCTCCATTTCTGATCCAGCTCTCTGCTTTGGCCTGGGAAAGCAGTGGAAGATGGTCCAAGTCCTTGGGAAAACCCAAGGAAGGAAGGAAGACCTGGAGGAAGCTCCTGGCACCTGGCTTTGGATCAGCTCAGCTCTGGCGGTTGCAGCCAACTGAGGAGTGAACCAGCAGATGGAAGACCTTTCTCTCTCTCTGCCTCTCCTTCTCTCTCTGTGTAACTATGATTTTCAAATAAATAAATAAATCTTTAAAAATAATATACATTTCTAAAAGATTTATTTATTTATAAAATTAGATTTACAGAGGGGTAACAATTTTAACATTGAAGGTATTTCCAGAAGTCTAACCAAAATTAATTAAATTCTTTGAGGTCCCAAACCCACTGGGACCTCCTGTGCTCTTACATGAACACCACACATCTCTGCTGTCATCCCAGATGGCTCCAGCCTCCACTAACATCATGGTGGCTGACAGGTGGGCAAGGAGACCCTGGGAGATAGTGGTCAACTTTGGCCTTTATTTTTCTCTGTGTAGCCGTGCTTTTTCTTGTAGAGCAAAAAATGATGCCAGCAGGAGTCAGTTCTTTCAATCTATCATTCTTTTCCTGGAAACTAATATATCTTAGCCACACATCTCACATCCTCCCCTCTGATCACTGAAAATGAGGCTCTTCTTGCTGATGGAGTTCAACGCACATCATTTCTCCCATGCCTGACTCCATGCACTTTCTTGTAGCTGCAAGGTCTCCATTTCTATAAATGTACATTGTCTTCTGTTTCTCATCCTGAAAATGCTTCTTTACACAGCACTCTTTCCCTGCATTACTACTACGTCGACATTCTAAAAATCACAAGTGATCCGTTAATTACCAAACTAACAAAAGGGCTTCAGCCTTATCTTACTGGTCATTTTTTTGTCTTTCATGGGTGTAAGCCAATATTTTCTTCTCCTTTAGGATGATTTATGTGTATCTATCCCATTCTCATCCTCTGAATCCCTCTGTATACCTATAGGGTGTTTTCTCAGTCAGTATCTTGTCTCACTTATACTTTTTCTTGGGATTTTTCTCTTCCATCTGGAACTGCTTACTAGCATTGACTATGCAACTGATCAATAAGTCTAAAAGATTCTATTTTTCCCTGATACTTTTTTCCTCCTCTGTCTCACACTGTTATGTGATTCCCCCAAAAATTATATTTAAGTCCTAATCTATAGTCCCTGTAAATATGACTTTTTTTGGAAATAGGGTTTTATTGCAGATATAATAAGTTTAGTGAGGTCATGAAGTTAGCCCCTAATTCACTAGGACTTGTGTCTTTTATAAGAAAGAGGAATTTGGACATGAAAATGCAGATAGAAGAACGTCATGGGAACATGAAGAAAAAGAGAGCAGAGTAATGCTTTTACAAGGCACGGAACACCAGAGATTGCCACAAAACCATTAGAACCTAAGAGAGAATTGTCTCCCAGAACCCTCAGCAGTTACTACTAGGGATGGATATCGTGGCTCAGTGGATCACCAAATTTAGGTTACTGGTTAGAGACCTGGCTGCTTGTCATCTGATCCAGTTTCCTGCTAAGTGTCTGGGAGTGGGCAGAAGATGGTGTGTGGGTTCCTGCCATACACACAGGACACCCAGATGAAGTCCCTGGCTCCTAGCTTCAGCCTGTCCAAGCCCTGGCTGCCTGGCTGTTGCCAGAATTTGAAGAGTATACCAGTAGAATAAGGATTTCTCTATTTCTCTCTCTCTCTTTCTCTCTGTCTCTCTCTCTCTCTCTCTCTCACACACACACACACACACACACAATCTTTTAAATACATCAATTAGTCTTTAAAGAAAGGAAAAATCAGTAATGTCAACGCTCTGAATTCAGAGACAAAAATCACAGAACTGAGAGACAACACTTTCCTACTGTTGGAGGCCAGCAGTTGGTGGTGGTTTGTCAGTATAGCCATACACCACTGGTTCATATGCAGTTATCTCTCTTGAGAATTTAGGGGACCGATGCAGCCCACACTTCTCAGCATGATGCATAAAGGACAATCACAAGGCTGAGAAAGAGCTTATCCTGCACTTCCAGTTTTACCACCTCTATTTACCTGCTCCTGCTTTATGGGCCATCAATACACTGTGGTTAATTTCACACCCTGCTCTTCCACTACTCTGAAGCTTCACATATTCCTTCCCAGCCCCATTCTCATTCTCTGTATCCTCTGCGTTGCTCACTGTCCTATGCTCGATGGGTAAACTGTCTCTTGTTCTACAAACGCCAGTTCAGTTTGTACTTCTTGTTTGATAACTTCCATGACCCCTCTTCTGAAATTGCCCATCTGTCTAGGTTTATTTCCTATCTCCTGTAGGAGCCTATTACGAGAAGTAGTTTGTGAAGGGCTTTATTTACCTCTACATCCGTCACTTCAAATCTGGTGGCTGGCCTATAGCAGTTAGTGACTTTATTGTTTAATAAACATTTGTGTATTTCCTATATTAAGCATGTTCCACTAATTGTATTTGAGACTTAAAAATGCAAGAATGAGACAGTTTTCTATATACAAATTTGGTGTATAAAGACAAGTTAAGGCTTATTGTTATGTAGAAACAAATTTTTAATACACTATATGGTATTCATGCAGCAAGAAATAAAACACACTTTGATTCTTGTTAAAATCCAATATATCCTTTATAAGTATACTGAAATTTGACTCTATGAATATAGGTAATTTTATTTCTTATTAGTTATTCTCTATACAGGATTTTTTAAATTTTTATTTATTTTTATTTAACAGGTAAAGTTATAGACAGTGAGAGAGAGACAGAGAGAAAAGTCTTCCTTCCATTGGTTCACTCCCCAAATGGCCACTGTGGCCGGCGCTGTGCTGATCCGAAGCCAGGAACCAGGTGCTTCTTCCTGGTCTCCCATGAGGGTTCAGGGGCCCAAGCACTTGGACCATCCTCCACTGCCCTCCCAGGCCACAGCAGAGAGCTGGACTGGAAGAGGAACAACCAGGACTAGAATCCCGCAGCCATATGGGATGCCGGTGCCACAGGCGGAGAATTAACCAAGTGAGCCACGGCGCCAACCCCTAGGATTTTTTTTAAATGTGAGTCTTCACTAATAAATTTATAGATTTAAGTGCTAACTTGCTGAAAATAGACAGCTAACATCATAAATGTTTCAGAATCTTGGGTTGTGATCTGAGCATGAACTGATCAACATAAACATAGGAAAAGCAGAAGGACAACATGTAGGATACATATTTTCAAAGTAGCTAAATAAATAAGAAATTCTCTCAAATCATCTAGACAGTTATCACATTTTTAAGCATCTCCACTAGGCATAGCACTCACAAGTAAAATTTGGAATGGGAGGATGAGAAGGCAAAAACTAAGGGTATTCTGGATGCTTCTTAGCTTACAGATCCTGTTTCTAGCAATACAATGTCATGGAGACATGCTCAATGCAATCAGCTAATACGATCTGCTATGGCTGCTGCTGCAATATATTTGGACCTGCAATCATTTCTACAAGAGTAAGGCATTCGCTTGAGATTGTCATACTAGAAAGGAGAATATCTTTAGATGTAATATTTGATAGAGGGAAAGCTTGATGCAGAGTTGGGCATAGTGGATGGATTACAAATATATGTGATAGTCACATATTGAAACCAATCATTGTCAACTGAATTGTTTCTAATTCACAGCTCACACACATATCATTTAAAGAGTCACTCCATTTAACTGTTGATGCTGTTAACAATATATCAATCCTCTTTAATTCTTCTTATGTATTTCATGATCTCAGATCACAGCCAGGCATTACCAATATTTTCTGTTGATCCTACCACTTTCATCTTGTGAGTCCTCTTTTCCAGCATTTATAACTCTTTTAAATCCTTCAGTTTCCCCTCTGTTATCACTTCCAGTTTATATCTTCACCTTTTGCTTCAAATAAAAAACAGATGGCCGTATGCTCAACCACCAGTTAGCACATTTGGCTAGCTGATTTGTCTGGCTGCCAATCAATCACCTTCACTATCTTCCTGAAGAAGAGCTGCCCATTGGGGCCTGCACTGTGATATAGTGGGTTAAGCTGCCACCTGTGACACTGGCATCCCATATGGGAGCCAGTTCAATTCCCGGCTGCTCCACTTCCTATCCAACTTCCTACTAAAACACCTAGGAAAGCAGTGGAAGATGGACCAAGAGCTTGGGCCCCTGCACCCAAGTGGGAGACCAAGAAGCTCCTGGCTTCAGAATGGCCCAGTTTCAGCAATTGAGGGCATGGGGAGGGGGGAGGTGAACTAGTGGTAAGATCTCTCTCTCTCTTCCTCTCTCTCTCTGTCTCTGTCTCTTTCTAATTCTGCTTTCAAATAAAATAAATAAATCTTTTTTTTTTAAATAAAGAGCTATTCACTGCCTTTTCCAGCCTTTTCAGGGATCTTGAGTCACTGTTTACCAATTTCCAGAATATTCAGTGTTATCTCATGTATTGGATTCATTCATCCCTTCTTTCATATTTCATTCAAACTGCACTGCAGGTATTATTTTCATTGCTGATAGTATAGTGATAAGCAGGGGACCCCTACCTTCAGGTGGCTCACAAGCGAGTGGGGATCTACTAGAATACATTGGCCACATCCCTCCTGTCAGTCTTCCCACATGTCTCATTCTCCCTCACTTAAAAACAAACCAAGGAGTGGGCATCGTGGTGCAATGAGGTAAGCTGCCACTTGGGACATCCATATCCCATATTGGAGTGCCAGTTCTAGTCCTGACTTCTCACCTTCCCAACCAACTTGCTGCTAATGCATGTGGGACACAACAGATAATGGCCTAACCTTGACTGTTACTACCATTTGGGGATTATATTAACAGATGCAAGACACCTCTCTCTGTTACTCTTTCAAATAAATAATAAATCAACCATTAAAAACACTCAATGACACATAGCCCTGTAGTTCCTTTAGTTATGTTTTATCTCTCACCTCCAGTTTGAATGTAAAACCCACGTAGTTCATTTCCTTATTCTACTCATTTTTCTACCCAAGTCAATCTAGTGCTTCAACCCTAGCACATTATCCCAAATGCTTTAGACAGAAAGAAAACGGTTTCTGCTTTGTAAACACACATTCTCCTTAAACAATGACAAGCAAACAAACAACAACAAAAACCTTAGCTCTTTGGCCACTATACTTCATTTATTCCTGCCCTCTCTTCTACCAATAGAATCTGCCCAGATGAGATTTTAATTTCCTTGGGACAAATGACCCCTTTTATTCTTCTAATTTTCCCTTTTCAAAGGGGAAATCTCTGTCCTATGCTTGTCGTACTACTGCAATTTGGAAGCAGACAACACCTTGGTGGCTAGTATTGCCTCCATAGTTTTATGTAGAGGCTGTACAGGTGCAGGGAGAGGAATTTTGACTCTGAGCAGAAAGCAATGAAGTTTATTTGGCCGTCATCAAAATCCTTTGAAGACTATAGCATTGTGGACGAACAAAGAATTTTGACATAAGCTGAACATGGAACTGGACAAAATAATCGCTGTGACCCCAAGCAGCCACTTATCACCTGCCTGGAGGCCAATGTGCAGCTGTCCTTAGCTCCTGTTTCCCTTTTTGCTGACTTCCTCTTCCTTGTAGCTTCTTTAAAAACTCAAAGAAGCCTCACTTAGCAGGATGGTAGTTCTGTAGATGTGTCTGCTCCCTCCTCATCTATTGATAGATTAAACTTTCTTTTCCCTTTATTCTCAAAACTTGTCCATGTTGTTTTGATTCAGTACCATTGACAATTATTGAGATTATGGTACCAATTTTCTACTTTTATTTATTTTTTATTTGTTCTATTTTTTATTTATTTATTTTCCCAAAGAAACCTTTTATTTAATGAATACAAATTTCATAGATAGAACTTTAGGAATATGGTGATTCTTTCCACCATACTCACCCTCCCACCCCTACTCCTACATTATCTCCTCCTCCCTTGCCCATTCCCAGGCCCATTCTCCATTAAGATTCATTTTCAATTACCTTTATACTCAGAAGATCAATTCTATACTAAGTAAAGATTTCAACAATTTACACACACACATGCACACACACATACAAACTGTGTGAGAACAAGTTTTACAGTTAATTCTCATAATACAGCTCATTGAAGATAGAAGTCCTGCATGGGAAACAAGTGCACAGTGACTTCTGTTGTTAATTTAGCAATTAACACTCTTATGTATGACATCAGTGATCACCTAAGGCTCTTGTCATGAGCTGCCAAGGATATGGAAGCATTTTTAATTCACAATCTCCATCAGTATTTAGACAAGGCCGCAAAAAACACTGGAAGTTCTCTCCTCCCTTCAGAGAAAAGTACATCCTTCTTTAATGGGCACTTCTTTCCACTGGGGTCTCTCTCACAGAGATCTTTAATGTAGAACTTTTTTTGCCACAGTATCATGGATTTCCATACCTTAAATGCTCTCATGGGCTTTTCAGTCAGACCAGAATGCCTGAAGAATTGATTTTGAGTTGGAGTGCTATTTAAAGCGAATGTCATTCTATGAGTCTGCTGTGTGGACTGCTTCCCATGTTGGAACATTCTCTCCTTAATTCTATTATTATTATTACCAACACATGATCTTATTTATATGATCCCTTTAACAATTAATCCTATCTATATGATCCTTTAACACTTAAGATGGCATTTTTACCACCTAGCTTAAAGGGATTTGGGGTCCCATGGCAAGTTTTTAAACTTTACCCTTAGAAGTAAGTCCATAGGAATGTATACAGAACTATACAGCTTTACACTTACAAGCTTCCACTTCCCTCTCTTATTCCAACTCTTATTTTTTACCAGAATCTCTTTTCAATTGACATTATACACATCTGATTAACTCTATCTTAAGAGTTCAACAAATAGTATGAAGAAGTGAAGGAAAAAAAAAAAAAAACACCTGTTTCTCAACAGTCAAGACAAAGGCTGTTCTAGTCATTGCTTCTCACTGTGTTTATTTTACTTCTACAGATTTACATTTAGGTGTTATATTAGTTATTACAGATCAGGGAGAATATATATTTGTCCCACTGGGACTGGCTTATTTCACGAGGTATGATGTTTTCCAGGTTCATCCATTTTGTTGCAAATGACCAGATTTCATTTTTTTTACTGCTGTGTAGTATTCCATAGAGTATATATCCCATAATTTCTTTTTTTTTTTTTTTTTTACAGCAGAGTGGATAGTGTGAGAGAGAGAGAGAAAGGTCTTCCTTTTGCTGTTGGTTCACCTTCCAATGGCCGCCGTGGCAGACGCGCTGCGGCCAGTGCACCGCGCTGATCCAAAGGCAGGAGCCAGGTGCTTATCCTGGTCTCCCATAGGGTGCAGGGCCCAAGCACTTGGGCCATCTTCCACTGCCTTCCCGGGCCACAGCAGAGAGCTGGCCTGGAAGAGGGGCAACTGGGAAAGAATCCGGTGCCCCAACCGGGACTAGAACCCTGTGTGCCGGCGCTGGTAGGTGGAGGATTAGCCTATTGAGCTGTGGTGCCGGCCCCCATAATTTCTTTATCCAGTCTTCAGTTGATGGGCATTTATGTTGATTCTATATCTTAGCTATTGTCAATTGAGCTACAATAAACATGGGGTTGCAGATAACTTTTATTTGCTGATTTCATTTCCCTCTGGTAAATTCTCAGGAGTGAGATAGCTGGCTCATATGGTAGGTCTATGTTCAGATTTTTGAGGTATCTCCAGTCTTCCATCATGGTTTTACCAGTTTACATTCCCACCAACAGTTGGTTTAACATACCGTTTTCCCACATCCTCACCAGCATTTGTTGTTTGTTGATTTCTGTATGAAAGCCATTCTAAGTGGGGTGAGGTGAAACTTCATTGTGGATTTTATTTACATTTCCCTGATGGCTAGTGATCCTATTTATTCAAGTGTCTGTTGGCCATTTGGAGTTCTTCTTTTGAAAAATGTCTAAGTCCTTGGCCTATTTCTTAACTGGGTTGTTTGTTTTGTTGTTGTGGAGTTTCTTGATCTCTTTTTTTATCCTGATTATTATTACTTTATCAGTTGCACAGTTTGCAAATAATTTCTCCCATCCTTTTGGTTGCCTCTTTACTTTCCTGAGTGGTTTCTTTTGCAGCACAGAGCTTTTCTTTTTCTTTTTCGTTTTTCTTTTTCTTCTTCTTTTTCTTTTTCTTTTTGACAGGCAGAGTGGATAGTGAGAGAGAGAGAGACAGAGAGAAAGGTCTTCCTTTACCGCTGGTTTACCCTCCAATGGTCGCTGCGGCCGGCATGCTGTGGCTGGTGCACCATGCTGATCTGAAGCCAGGAGCCAGGTGCTTCTCCTGGTCTCCCATGGGGTGCAGGGCCCAAGCACTTGGGCCATCCTCCACTGCCTTCCCGGGCCACAGCAGAGAGCTGGCCTGGAAGAGGGGCAACCAGGACAGAATCCAGCGCCCCCACCAGGACTAGAACCCAGTTTGCTGGCGCCACAGGTGGAGGATTAGCCTACTGAGCTGCAGCACTGGCCCCAGAGCTTTTCAATTTGATGTAATCCTATTTGTTAATTTTGGCTTTGATTGCCTGTGCCTCTGGGGTCTTTACCAAGAATTCTTGGCCTGTGCCAGTATATTGCAGGGTTTCCTCAATGTTCTCTAATAACTTGATGGTATCAGGTCATAGATTTAGGTCTTTAATCCATTTTGAATAGATATTTGTGTAATGGGTAGGGGTCCCCCTTCATACTTCTACATGTGGAAATCCAGTTTTCCCAGCACCATTTGTTGAAGAGACTGTACTTGCTCTAGGGATTGGTTTTAATTTCTTGGTCAAATATAAGTTGGTTGTAGATTCTTGGATTGATTCCTGGCTTTTCTATTCTGTTGCATTGGTCTATCCATCTGTTCCATCTGTTTTTGAACCAGTACCAGGCTGTTTTGATTATAACTGCCTTGTAGTCTGTCTTGAAATCTGGTATTGTGATTCCTCCAACTTTGTTTTTATTGTATATGGTTACTTTAGCTATTTGAGTTCTCCTGTGCCTCCATATGAATTTCAGAATCATTTTTTCTAGATCTGAGAAGAATGTCTTTGGTATTTTGATTGGTATTGAATTGAATCTGTAAATTGCTTTTAAAAGAATGGACATTTTGATGATACTGTTTCTTCCAATCCATGAATGTGGAAGCTTTTTTCCAATTTTTGGTATCTTCTTTTATTTCTTTCTTTGATGGTTGGTAATTCTCATTGTAGATATCTTTGACATTATTGGTTAAATTTATTCCAAGGTATTTTTTTTTTGTAGCTCTTGTGAATGGGATTGATCTTAGAAGTTCTTTATCAGCCATGGCAATATCTGTGTAAACAAAGGCTGTTGATTTTTGTGTATTGATTTTATATCCTGCTACCTTACCAAACTCTTCTATGAGTTCCAATAGTCTCTTGGTGGAGTCTTTTGGATCCTCTATACATAGAATCATGTCATCTGCAAATAGGGATAGTTTAGCTTCCTCTTTCCAAATCTGTATTCCTTTGATTCTTTTTTCTTGCTTCATAGCTCTGGCTAAAACTTCCAGGACTATATTGAATAACAGTGATTAAAGTGGGCATCCTTGTCTGTTTCTGGGTCTAGGTGGGAATGCTTCCAATTTTTTCTGATTCAATAGGATGCTGGCTGTGGGTTTGTCATAAATTGCCTTGATTGTGTTGAGGAATATTCCTTCTATACCCAGTTAGTTTAGAGTTTTCATCATGAAAAGCTGTTGTATTTTATCAAATGCTTTCTCTGTATTTACTGAGATAATCATGGTTTTTGTTCTTCAGTTTATTACTGTGATGTATCACATTCATTGATTTGCAAATGTTGAAACATCCCTGATTATCAGGGATGACTTCCACTTGGTCCACATGAATGATCTTTCTGATGTGTTGTTGGATTAGATTGGCTAGAATTTTGTTGAAGATTTTTGTGTCTATGTTCATCAAGGAAATTGATCTGTAGTTCTCTTTATCTGTTACTTCTTTTCCAGGTTTAGGGATTAAGGTGATGCTGGCTTCATAGAAAGAATTTGGGAGGATTTCCTCCCTGTCAATTGTTTTAAATAACTTAAGAGGAATTGGAGTTAGTTCTTCTTTAAATGTCTAGTAGAATCCAGTAATAAAGCCATCTGGTCCTTGGCTTTTCTTTTTTTGGGAAGGTCTTTTTTGTTGATTCAATTTCTGTCTTGGTAATGGGTCTGTTTAGATTTTCTATGTCTTCATGTCTCAACTTAGGTATGTTTCTAGAAATCTATCCATTTCTTCTATGTTTCCCAGTTTTTTGGCATACAGGTCTTTGTAGTAATTTCTGATGATTCTGTTTATTTCTATTGTGTCTTTTTTTTTTTCTAATTTATTGATTTGGGTCTTCTCTCTCCTTTTTTTGGTTAGTTGGGCTAATGGTATGTTTATTTTGTTTATTTAAAAAAAAACTTTTCATTTTGATGATCTTTTTTATATTTCTGGTTTCAATTTTGTTGATTTCTTCTCTAATTTTAATTATTTATTTTATCCTACTAGATTTGGGTTTAGTTACCTGTTGTTTTCTAGATCCTTGTGATGTATTGATTCCTCATTTATTTGGTGCTTTTCCAGTTTCTTGATGTGGGCATCAATTGCTATAAAGTTTGCTCTTATCACTGCTTTTGCTGTACCCCATAAGTTTTTATATATTTTGTTGTCATCTTCATTTTTTCCAGAAATCATTTGATTTCTTTTGACTTTTTGTATTACCCACTGTTCATTCAGTTACAGATAGTGAGAGAGAGAGACAGAGAGAAAGGTCTTCCTTCCGATGGTTCACTCCCCAAATGGCTTCAACAGCTGAAGCTACGCCAATCCAAAGCCAGGAGCCAATTTCTCCCTCTAGTCTCCCATGTGGGTGTAGGAGTCCAATCATTTCGGCCATCCTCCACTGCCTTCCCAGGCCATAGCAGAGAGCTGGATTGGAAGTGGAGCAACCCGGACTAGAACCAGCGCCAATATGGGATGCTGGCACTGCAGGCAGAGGATTAACAATGCACCATGGTGCTGGTCTATGTCTCCCTTTAGATCCCCTAAAATTTCTTTTAAATAGCCAAGTGTCCTGTAATTAGGTACATACACATTTATAATAGTTAGATCTTCCTGTTGAATTGATACCTTAAGCATTACAGAGCATTCTTTGTTTCTTTTAACAGTTTTTGTGTTAAAGTCTATTTTGTCTGATATTAGAATGGCTACATCAGCTCTTTTTTTTCTTTTTGCTTTTTATTAGCATGGAGTATATTTTTTCCATCCTTTCACTTTCAGTTTATGTGCATCTTTGTTGGTGAAATATGTTTCTTGTAGGTAGCAAATAGAAAGTTTTGCTTTTCAATCCATTCAGCAAGTTTGTGTCTTTTAACTGGAGAGTTGAGGCCATTTATATTCAAGGTGACTATTGATAAGTAACAACTTTGCCCTGCCATTTTTCCATAAATATTCCTATTTTTTACTTTGGATTCTCTTTGTATTTTTCCTGGGAGATTTCTTTCCTTTACCTTCTTTGATAGTGATGACTATGTTTCTTTGTTTCTGTGTGCAACACATCCTTAAGCATCTTCTGCAGGGCTGGACAGGTGGTAACAAATTCTTTCAATTTCTGTTTGTCATGGAAGGTCTTTATTTCACCTTCCTTCATAAATGAGAGTTTTGCAGGGTATAGTATTCTGGTTTGATGGTTCTTTTCTCTTAAGAATTGGAATATGTCTCACCATTCTCTCTTAGCCTGTAGAGTTTCTGATGAGAAGCCTGCTGTGAATCTAATTGGAGATCCTCTGAAAGTAATCTGGCATTTCTCTCGTGCACATTTTATAATCTTTTCTTTATGTTTTACTGTGGAGAGTTTGATTACAATGTGTCACGGTGAAAATCTTTTCTGGTCATGTCTATTAGAAGTTCTATATGCTTTGTATATTTGGATGTCCCTTTCTCCAAATTAGGGGAATTTTCTTTAATTATTTTACTAGAATGTCCTTCTAATCCTTTCTCTCTTTCCATGCCTTCAGGAACTCCTAGAACCCATATTTTGGGTTGTTTGATAGTATCCTGTAGATTCCCAACAGTGCTTTTTAGTTTTCTAATTTCTTCTTCTTGTGTTTTGTCTGACTGTATAATTTCCTGTGCTTTGTCTTCTAAGTCAGATATTCTTTATTTTGCTTCACTGATTCTGTTGTTAAGGCTTTCCACTGCATTTTTTATTTGTTCCATTAAATTCTTCATTTCCAAGACTTCATTTTGATTTCTCTTTAAGATCTCATTTGTGGAAGAAATTTTGTTTCATGTCATGTATGAATTGCGTTAGTTCATTCATTTACTTCTGATTACTTCTAAGTAATCCTATGATCAATTATTTGAATTCCATTTCTGGCATTTCTTCAATCCCATCATCTTCATCACAACCTAGTATTGAATTGTTGAATTGTTGTGTTCTTTTGGGGGCATCCTGTTGTCTTCCTTATTCTTGTTTCTTGAATTGATGCATTTGTTATTTGGCATTTGTGGAGATACTTGTTGGTTTCTTCGTTGTGTTTTTTTTTTTTTTTTTTTCCTGTGGTGGCTTTTATCTTTGGACTACATCTGAGGGGATTAGTGGAGTGTTAGCTTTCAAGGAATACTTAGAGGCATGAAGTGGATGTAGCCAAGGAGCTCTGTTCAGTGCTTCAGGGTAAAGGGCAAATCTGAGGTGACACAGCAAGTGGTAAATTTCCTCTTTTTTTTCTTTTATCTTGTTGTTGGCATAGATTCAGCTGAACGCCTCTCTTCAAAGGAGACCAGTGCCTAGGTGCTAGCCCCATTGGGTATATTATTCATAAACTGTGCCACAAGGAACACACAAAGGGTCTGTGCAGTCCTCAGTGTAAGCCCAGATTCCCCAGCAATGTCCCTTGCCAGGTCACCAGGAAGCCCTGATTGTGTGGACCTCCCACAGTGACTGTCCAAAGTCCCAGTCACACTCTGAGTTCCCCCACATACCCTCCTATTCCCTGTAGGCTCCCTCTTGCAACTTTCTCACCAGTGGCTTATACAGCTGCAGTCTAGACTGACTTTCCTCTCCAATGCTGGTGTGGAGGCTCTCGGGTGCTGGGGTCCTAAGTTGTGCATGTCCTTGCCCTCCATGTAGGTCCACTGTGTCCCTCCAATTTGCACAGAGTTTCCTTTGCTGTTTTCTCCCTAACTCTTCCCTGAGACTGCAGTCTCTCCACTTTTTTTAAAACTATTTTCTCCTAGACTAGAGTAGCAAGCTCCCTCCCTACTCCATCATCTTAATTCCCTCTGACAATTTTCTACTTTTAATCCATATACAGAAAAATTTTGTCCCAGGATCATACTCATTCTCATTCCTCCATGACATATTATTTAAAAGATTTTAGACTTAAATTTGCTGCTGCAGTAGGTTAAGACTTTTGGGGTATGTCAGAATGTGGTGAAACCATTTTGTACCTGGGAAAAGTATGGATTTTGAGGCCAGAGAGTAGTTGAACTGTAGCATAGTGAATTGTAGTCTTAAAAAATATGCTCAAGTTCCAACTTCTATTACTTGTGACTGTGAATTAACTGTAAGCCATGTATTTACAAATGAAATCAAGCTAAAATGAAGTCATACTGGATTAGGGCTGGCCCTAATCAGTTGACTCCTTTCCTTAAAAAAGAACGGATAGGAGATTTGGACCAAGAAATGTGCTTACATATCAGGAAGAAAGCCAGGTGGTAAAAATAAGGCAGGTACTGGAGTGACAAAAGCTGAGGGGCCCAGGATTACAGATAACTACCAGAAGCTTTACCAGACAATCTCATGTGGTACAGAGGATGTGGGATCCTGCTGGCCCACTGATTTCACACTTGTCTCCACAACTTCAAGAGCACAAATTTCTGTTTTTTAAGCAACTTGGCTTATGGTAATTTGTTGTGGCAGTCCTAGGAAAGTAATACAGTTGTGGCAGTCCACTCAAAATGGTCCTTCGCAATTAGTATTGAACAAACATACTAGAAAGAAAGTTAACTTAAAGAGACATGAAAATTTAAAGCAACCCTCAGGACATCTTTCTAAATCTGGAGTGCTTGAACTTCTAACTCGTATGTGTTTATAACTTGTCACATTTGCTTAGAGAGAAAATTAACATGGTCTTTCTTAACATCAAACAATGCATGAGCTACTTAATAGAATTCAATAGTGTGATTGTTGGCATTTGCATATTTAGAGCTATTTATTGCATGGTAGGGCATGGTGAAATTGTGATGCAGTTTGAGAGAACAAGATCAATTTAAGCAGAAAAGCAAAGTGGATATTTTTCACAGACTTAGGATGCATTGAGGATGAAAGTAGTGGAAGAGGAGAGGAGATGATGAAGACAGCAGAGAAGAGAGTACATTTAAATTATAAAAATAATAATAACAATGATAAATAGTTGATAACAATGTTACATAATAGTTTTACATAATAAGTTTACATAATAGTTCATATTATGTCAGTGGAAATTAAAGAAATCGACCAAGTATAGTTAATCTTGCCTCATTTCATTGATAATCAAAAATTCAAATAAAGCAGATCCTCAATTATGTTTTATACTCTGGAGAACTGGAGTTCACTATTAATATGAAGAGAAATCAAAGAAACTAATTAATTTTATTTGTTTACCTGTATTTAATTTTTCTTATGTATATAATATATTTATACTTAACATGCATTCATATTTATACTTACAACTAATTAGTATAATTTCATCTTTAAAATATAAATAACTAAAAAGACATTATAATCATTAAGTTTATATTTACTTCTATATGTAAAGATTTTTGCTCTTATCAATATATATGTCAGTTTTTGCCTGGTCTTAAATTTTCTTAAAAAAATCTCACTTTCGGGGCCAGCTCTGTGGCATAGTGGGTTAAGCCTCTGCTTGCGGTGCCTGCATCCCATATGGGAGCTAGTTTGTATCCTGGCTGCTCCTCTTCGAATCCAACTCTCTGCTGTGGCCTGGGAAAGCAGTAGAAGGTGGCCCAAGTGCTTGCACCCCTGTACCCACATGGGAGACCTGGAAGAAGCTCCTGGCTCCTGGCTTTGGATCAGTCCAGCTCTGGACATTGCAACCATTTGGGGAGTGAAACAGTGGATAGAACACCTTTCTTTCTATCTTTCTTTCTCTTTATCTGCAACTCTACCTCTCAAATAAATAAATCAATCTTTAAAAAAAATTCTCAGATTTTTTTATAAAAATCTAAAATGTAAAGTGAAAGAAATTTTATGGTTTATATAGACTTGAATCTGATAAATTCATGACAAGTAACTAGAAAAGTTTGAATAGCAGTTAAATACTTTTTATCTTACCTGTGCTTAATAGATTATGAGATATTGCTCTACTTTTTTGTTCTTCTAATATTAATTAATTAATTAATTTTTATTTGAAAAGTGCAGAGAGAGAGAAAGACAGAAAAACAGTTGGAGACCTCCTATCTGCTGGCTATCTCCCAAATGCTCACAATAGCAAGGAACGGGCCAGCAGCCAGAAACTCAATCCAGGCCTCCCCCATTAGCCTCAGGGACCAACTGAACTGATATCTACTGCCTCCCAGGTAACACAATAGCAGAAAGCAAGAGATAGGAACCAGAGCCAGGACTTAAACTTAAATGTGAAATGTAGATGTCTCATGCAACATGTTAGCCACTGTGCCAAACACTCAGTCATGCATTTCTTTTCTTTTCTTTTTTTCTTTTTTTTTCTTTTTTTGACAGGCAGAGTTAGAGAGAGAAATAGACAGAGAGAAAAGTCTTCCTTTTTTCCATTGGTTCACCCTCTTAAATGGCTGCTACAGCCGGCGCACTGCGCCGATCTGAAGCCAGGAACCAGGTACTTCCTCCTGGTCTCCCATGCAGGTGCAGGACCCAAGCACTTGGGCCATCCTCCACTGCCCTCCTGGGCCACATCAGAGAGCTGGACTGGAACAGGAGCAATCAGGACTAGAACCCAGGGTGCCGGCGCCGCAGGTGGAGGATTAACCTAGTGAGCCGTGGCGCCAGCTGCATTTCTTATCTCTATGTGTCTTGCAAGTTATGGTACTCTGAGAAACTAGAGTTTTTATTGTGAGTATTGGAGTGAGACCTTGAAATTATATATCCCATTTCAAAATTGTGACCAAAAGAGAAAGAGAAAAGTTAGAGTTCTTATAAAGGGAAAAATATAATTTTTAAAATTTTAATTGAAAGGTAGTTATTGAATTAGGAAGAGGCAGAGATATTTTTGAATAATTGGTTCAATCCCCAGATAGCTACCACAGCTTAGACTGGGCCGGGCAGAAGCCAGGAGCTTGGAAGTCCATCTGCATCTCCCATGTGCGTGGCAGTGGTTAAAACAACTGGGCCATCTTCTGGTGCTTTCCCAGGTGCATTAGTAAGCAGCTGGATTGGAAGTGGAGCATCTGGGATGCCAATCAGCTCTTATATGGGATGCCAGCATAGAAAGCTGCAGCTTAATCCACTGTATCATAGCAATGACCCTGAAAAATATGTAATTGAGTATGTTTTCTGAATTATATATGGTATTAAATATTTGAAAGGATTGTTGATAAGTCAGTAAGAAGAAATAGCAACTGAGTAGATAATCTTAGATAAAGCAAATATACTCATAATGTATGTCATATTGAATTTTTTCTCTAAATACAGTAGTTTATGATATTTAAATTATCAAAAGTTAATTTCTTAGTTGGTCTTAGATTTGGTAGTAGAATGACACTTCATTGTTTGAAATTGAACATGCTTATGTTCTTTTAAGGATTGTGTAATTAATAATTAGAAAGCTGTAACATTTACAGCATTTTAAATATTTAACTAGATGAATGACAGTCAAATTTAATTAATCTCTTTAATTACAGGAGCCATTAATTGTGCCTCCTTGCAGCAAATGAATTAAATTTTCCACATATAAACAATAAAAAACTAATAGGTACAGAATTTTGGATTAAAAGTCACTTTAATATATAATTATGAAAGAACATCAATATTATCTAAGATTCAATCAATGGACTATATCAACAGGCTAAGCTATAATTGTTACCAGTTTTTACTTTTACTTTTTCTTTACAAGTTTTCTTTAAAACATTGCATTTAAAAATCATTAAATATAAAGTGAATCTCTACAGAGAAATATCCAAACAAGTTATATTCTAGCAAGTCTTTCTTTGAAGATCTATCTAAATAATTTAATGTGACTCTTGAATGAATAGAAAAGTTGTCAAGGCAAATAGAAAGATGATAGCATTCTTTATGATGTTGATACTTCCTCACCACTTCATTCTTAAAATGACTTAAAGATGTGGCTCAATGTATTGGCCACTTAATAAATAAATTAATAACCGTTGTGCATCTTTATCATGCCAGCATGGTTCTAGGAAGATACAGTAATAATTGGAAGAGATAAGATTGCTGATGGATGACCTATCTCAATATCACCCAGAACAGAAAAAAAAGGAAAGGTGGTTGGAAGACATAAATGTGAACAAAGTTTGGTAAGATATGAGATTGGAAAACTAAACAGTTCTAAATCTTGGCTATTTTTTAATTGAATGCCACAGACAATTTATAAACATCCTGAAAGTGATTCCCCTAAATCTTGGGACTCAGATGAGATTAAAACCTACCAAAAGGTGCATTCTATCAGCTGTCGGGTGGCTGCTCAAGACCTGGGACAGCTGGAAACCAGAAATCTGGTTTCCTTTGATCCAAAGGAGCCCATCCGTCTACTCTAGGATGCTACAGAATCATTTCGAGCTGCAGTTCTTGGGACAGAAAGGTCTGAAAAGCATCGAGTATTATTGCCTTCCATAACATTTTAAAGAATTAGGAAATCATCCTCACCCAACCGTAAAGACAAAGCTTGCAAGCAATGGAATAAAGATAATCTGATAAGTTTTCAAAAAATCTCATTTCTCTTTTGAAGAGCAGATTTAAGACTTCGAAGATTTTTGAAGAATAGAAGTGTTAAAAAATGGAAGCAAGGAAAAAGTGAGGAGCATCACTTGAACATTTCTTAGCAATGCAAGTTTTCAGCTCCACTTCCTCCCCCAGGTTTTCATTAATCTGTGTTTTAACAACCTTTTGTGTGATTCTGATGCCACATGGTTTGAAAGTCACCATTCTAATCTAAGAATGATGACTTGGGCAGACTAGTTTCTCTGCTGATAAGAATGATTGAAAAGATATAATGTTTTTTTAAATGAGGTCAAAGGTACTGCAGTATCCAAATGTCAACCATAATGATGTCCTGATTCCAGTGAATACTGGAAATTTCATTCGCATAAAAATTCAAAATTATCTGGCATAACATGGTATATATCTAAAATACATGTTTATATACAGCAGTTTACAAATATGTGTGCATGCATGCAGCTATGTGTAATGACTATTTGACAAGTAATATGTGTGTCTACACAAATACACACGAACAGTTTTTGAAAAGAAAAATCATCTTGAATTTATTTAGGTGTAGTCCAAACCAAAGAATTACTCGACAAGGTTGGTTCTTTTGTGTAGAAATGGAGAGGTGTTCAAGTTATCATTAAAATCTGTTTTTTGGCTATGGTTGCACCTATTTTGTAGTGTATCATCTACAGTCTTATTTGAATCCTAGTGGGATCATGCAAATTGACTCAAAACTACTAATTGGAAGGAGGCATGATTATATCTCTACTTGATCAGGAACATAAAAAAATTCCTTAATTTTCAAAACATACTTCCATACTGACCCAAAGTCTCTTTTTTTTTAAACTTTTATTTAATGAATATAAATTTCCAAAGTACAGCTTATGGATTACAATGGCCTCCCCTCCCCCCCCATAACTTCCCTCCCACCCGCAACCCTCCCCTTTCCCACTCCCTCTCCCCTTCCATTCACATCAAGATTCATTTTCAAAGTCTCTGAATAGCAAATGTTTTATGTAAGGTACAGGAGTGCAATAGTCTTGTCCTCAAATTTGAGGCTGACTGGCTCCTAAGGGCAGTGACCAATGAGCAACCAAATAGTAAACACTGCAAATTCTTAAGAAAGAGATTTAGCAATCTTATTAAGGCTTGTCAAAGGAGGCATCTTCACTATGAGAGGCATGAATACGGCTCAGAAGGAAAGGTGGAAAGAAAGCAGTCGGGACCAGGACTTGGTTCGATGGGAAGAGCAGTAACAGAGAAGGGGAATTATGTGAGAGCACAGTGTGTTCAGGCAGAGCACACAGGCCCTTCTCCTTTGGAATCACCGAGTTTCTGGAGAGGAGTAGGGGCAAGGGTTCACTGGAGCTGTCATTTGAAAGGGAATTCTAGGATAAGGAGTTTCTCGAGAAACCTCCAACATTGTTTCCAAGGAAACTTTTATGATAAAACTATTTTACTGAGTACATCATTGATGGTGATATTCAGGATTGATTGAAGTACAGAAAAATATAGAAGAGTGCTTTGGCAACATCTAGACTGTTCCAAGTATTATCATGACAATGAAATTAAAAACAGAACATAGATGCCAGTTGGGGGAATTCGGGAGAAAGAGCATTATGTTAGGAAACAGTAAACTCCTTGAGGACATTGATCTCTTGTTTTTTTTCTTTAAAACACTTCATCTAAGTCAATGTTAGAAATATGCGCAAAGATACTTATAATTAGTCAACTACTAGAATCTCAGATGTGGAATTGTCGAAAATTATTTGTATTATCATAAACATTGTCTCTGGACTGCACTGGTAGAATCTACATGATGCTAAGGTCCTTTACAACTCTAAAATATTGTGACCTAGTGAAATAAAAATGATATTTCCATTCCATGAAATAAGAAACACCATGTTATTTTGCAGGTAATCTCTTCTGTTTTGTAACAAAAATTTATCCCTGTGAAGATGGTGGATTTGGAAAGATATTTCCATAGATGAACAAATCTCTCCTCACCCACCATCTTTGATGTATGTATTTTAAGAAGAAAATCTACAAATAACATCTAATTTACATTTCATGAAGGTGGTCAACTCTTAGCAGTGTGGTTGTCTAGGATAATAATGTTTCTCCTTTCCTTATTCATAGGTATTTCCTAGCCTACTGATTTTCTAAATACTTTATTTTGCTATCCAACAAATGTTTTCCAATTCCATAGTTTCTCAGTCTTAAGGGCATGAACTGAACAAAATGATGAGAAAGAAGAAAATAATAACAAAGAAAGCCTAAGAAACAGTGAGAATAAAAGCTAATGTCAAAAACCATGTACCAATATATCTTCATTCATTGAACAAACATTGAGCATTTGTTATCCTACTGCAGAAGATACAGTAGACGACAAACAGAAAATTCCTTTCCTTCTAGTTCTTAGACACAAGGGGACTACAAAGAACTCAGGAGTAAGTGGAATTCAAAGATGAGTTTATTTTGCTGCAAAAATTGAAATTCATGCATAGTTTTTTCATAATACAGATTTTGTATGAATATTTTTGAAGACCCCTTGCACTTGAGTGAATAGATTAGAATTTTTTTTTTTTTTTAAATAAGCTTCGTGGCTCATGCTGTTGATTCAGAAAATTTCTTGGCTTTAAGTTCATGCTCAGTTACTAAGTGAATAGAAAGTCCATTTCACACTGTAGCCTTCAAATCCCAGAAGAAGATGAAAAATATGTTTCTGCACAAAACATTCAAATGTATTCCTGAAACAAATGGTGTGTGATAAAAAAGCTCATTTGCAGATTGCTGCTAATTGTGTCACTTACATAGACTTTTGCTTCGTTCACTGTGACTTACAGGGGTAAAAATGATTCTACATTTCAAAGAAGAGAAAATTTACCGCTTGGATGCTCTAAAATTGAATGGTCTTTCCTTGTATTATGTTTTATCAGCGGCTCCAATTGATTAGGACAACTTTCATGGTAGGATTATTAATAATTAGACATTCACATGTGAAGCAAAGTGAGAAGAGATTAGAATACTACTTAAGGGATACTAGAACCATCAGAAATTATCAATAAGGAATCTTGAATAGAAAGCCGCAAAAGTGCTGATTGGCACTCTGAAAAATATTACAGAGTATTTGAGTATTTGAAAAATATTTCAAAGTACTGCAAGAATGTGATTCTCCCCCAAATGGCTCTGAAAACTTTAAGACCCCTCCATTTTGTGGTTCAAAGTGGGTTTCAGTTAATGTATTTCTCTATTGCCTAATATAGCAGGTGCTTTCTAAAATGGTCCCTGAATGGCCTCATTTCACCCAGTTCCATTATGGGTCTGTGCACCCACTGCTCAGGTGCTTGGAGCACTGGCTCCTAAAATCTCCTAGCTGCCCCCTTTTTCAGATACCTCTCCTCTTCACCAAGCGTGGTGGGAGGATTCCAGCTCTCTTTCAACCTAGGGGAGGTAGCAGTCCATGCTATGACCACCTACTACTAGGTGCAAAAGCCTGGCTTCCTATCCTCAAAGTGGCACACATTCTGTGATAGAACTTAGTTTCCACAGCTTCCGGGTGGAATCAGAGAGGAGCCCGTCTCCAGCCAAAGCCATGTTTCAGTTTAGCTTCCTTTCCTCTGTGGAGTCTTTCCTGTGTCCTTCATACCCATTCTCCTGAGCGTGCTCCTGAGAACTATGCCCCAAATAAATCTCAGGCACAAAGCTCCTTTACAGGCTCTGCTCCTGCGGCACCCAACCAAAGCCAGGTATATTTGTGGTTGGAATTAAAGCTGCTGCCTGGCTCTTTAAATCTACAAACACAGCTGAGCCCTAAAATAACACAAACACAAAAGACAGCTCCTAGGGGGTTCTCCTTCCCTTAATTTCCAATTTGCTCTGGAGTCACTTGATTAACCTTTTTCACTTGGACCTCCAGTGTCAGGTTGCAAAATCGACTTCAGTGTCCCCTTTTGGCCTGGTAAGTCCATTATGTGTCCCTTCTGGTATACTGAACTCAGCACTGCAGCTTCCGGCTTCCTCAGCACTGTAGGACCTGGCTTTTTCTTGTTATCATGCAGAGGGTGTGCCTGATCCCACACAAGCCTGCCCTAACTTCCTCCAGGAGTATAGTGTGGAAGGAAGCTCCAATAAGAAGATCACATCATGTTTTGTTCTGGTTTGCTAAAGTGTAGGAAAAACACGCAGAAACCGATCTATGATCGTTTCTGAGAAAAGTTGGGAAATAATATAAACACGCTAAAGAGTCACTGTAGAAGGACCTGAAGGGCTGGGAAGCAGCAGCAGTCCCTCTGGGAAGGGCCAGTCTTGCAGCTGTAAGCCAAAGGCCAAGGAAGATCAAAACGGCAAGAGTTCAGGAAACTGAGTGAAAATCCATAAGGAATCATCGGCTCCAGGCTGATGTCTTACAGGCAGAGTGGATGAGAAGAGTGGTGTTGACAGCTGTCCCTCTTGTTTGTCTCCCTATAGGCAAATTACTAACATTATATCTGCTCTCAATACTTTTAGTAGTTGGAGTAATTTATTTAGAGACAAAACATAATATTATTATCTTTTCCAGCTAAACAGATTAAAAGCTTTTAAAACTAGTAACTGAATAAAATGAAATAGGAATGATCATTCAGTGTGTCAATCTACACAGTATGTATAGTTCTTGTCAATTAACAAAATAAAAATGACATAAGATTTTTCTTTTTCTTTATTTGAGGGTAGAGTGATTTGGGAACAGAGCTTGGAGCTAGTCTGATTATATGAAGTGATTCAAAAACTTCATGGAAATAAAGGATTAAGAGATAAGTTTAGGGGTGGGCATTTGTCATAGGCATTAAGACACTACTTGGGACACCCATCCATATCCCATATCCATGTACCTGGGTTTGATCCCTTTCTAATTCCAACTACCTGCTGATGCACACCCTAGTAGGCAGCAGGTGATTATTATACTACCCTGGTTCTTGTCACCCTATAGGAGACCTGGATTGAGTTCCAAGCACCTGTGTTCAGCCAGGCCAACCCCTAGCTGTTGCAGGCAGGTGGGGGAGTGAATCTGCAGATACAAGGACTCTCTGTGTCTCTGCTTTTCAAGTGAATTTTTTTACATGTTAGAGGTAAGTTTATTTTTAGTGTAAAAATATTACAATCCATGCGTAGTATTTTCATAATATACATTCTCATGAACTTTGCAAAGACTCCCCTGTATTATCAGAATATAAAAACTGAAAATAGTAGTTGATAATTATGAATTTACTGTTTCAAGCATTTTACATGTCACAACATACTGAATCTAGATAACAAATCTATGAAATATGTTGTTATTATTTCTATTTTATTTATTTTTCCCCCCCTTTATCAAGGCATTGTTTAGAGTAAATAATTCATTAACTGGCACAGCAGTTGGGAACCCTCTCCCACCAGCGCTCACGCTCACCGGGATAGCACCCCGCAGGGCCTGGGCCAAGAGGTGGCCCCTGGGGCTCGGTCGCCTCACTGGGAGACCCCACTTTTGTCCCTAGAGTCTCTCTTGTAGGGTGGCCCGTGTGTGTGTGTGTGAGGGACGAGGGCTCACTGCCAGCACGCCAGGCCGTGGAGGAAAAGTGGGGCCGGGCACCGGTTCCCGGACTCCCCGGCAGCACGCTCTGCCGTTTGAAAACGCGCTCCTCGCTCCGGAACTTTCTGGCTGACCCGCGCCTCTCTCCCGCCCTTTCCACAGGAGGTGCCTATTTTAGGAATATAGTCAATGAAGCACAGAAGGATTAAATCTGTGCAGGTAGGTAGAGGTAAAACCGGGAACAGAATTTCAGAGGCTAGCCGGTTGTCCCAAGCATCATTTCTTCCTTTCTCTTTGCAAGGGAAATTTTCAGTGAAGCAAGAGGATAGTCGCATGACAAGGATCTGACTAATCAGATGTGCTATATGAAGCTTCTGCTTGTAGAAAAAAGGGAGGAGCCATGAGTTCACATCTTTATAGCCACTTCCGCTAGGCTGGATTTATGGATAGGGTGGTTGAGCCAAATTGCTTTTCTGGGATTAGAAGGTAGAAATCCATATGAGGATGGCAGAGGAACAAAATAAAAGAAGTCAGGTTCCGGGTAATTTTGGAGCAAGATTATGATAAAGCCCTGGACAACCCCTACTTTTATTTTGACTGAGCCATATTCTTTTGGGAATATCCTTTAGGCAGCCTAATTAATAATCTGATTTACTAGAAGAAGCACCAGAGTGGGTATCAGGAGGCTGGAAAATTACACCTTGTACTGGGATAAAAACAAAGTTTTCATTATAGACAAATTATAGAATTATGGATTTAAGGAGAAAATTAGGATCCATATAACCAATGGTCCCTTCTATTGAAAAATATTGTAGAAATTATTAAAATAATAAGTAAAAAGTACTACTCAGACAATATCACTTGAGAAATTGGAGGACTTTACTGGAATATGCATCTATATGTTAAGTAAGAGCCTAAATTCATCTTTTTTCCATTTGCCCTAAGTTGATTATGTTTTCACAAAAGAGAGTTATGTATATTTTCAAATATCTTTATAAGTTTAGCATAAACATACTTATGTAAATATTCTCACTCCTATCAAAGCATTTTCATCAAAGTCCTAGATTTTCAACATTTCTCTTTTAAAATGGAAAAACTCAATCTATTACTAAAATATTTACATTTCTTGTCTTAATATGCATAATCTTTTATACTGAAAAATATCAATATTGGCATAAGTATTTTTTTTAATTTTTTTATTTTTTGACAGGCAGAGTGGACAGTGAGAGAGAGAGAGACAGAGAGAAAGGTCTTCCTTTTGCCGTTGGTTCACCCTCCAATGGCCGCTGTGGCCGGCGCACCGCGCCTATCCGAAGGCAGGAGCCAGGTGCTTCTCCTGGTCTCCCATGGGGTGCAGGACCCAAGCACTTGGGCCATCCTCCACTGCATTCCCTGGCCACAGCAGAGAGCTGGCCTGGAAGAGGAGCAACCGGAACAGAATCCGGCACCCTGACCGGGACTAGAACCCGGTGTGCCGGAGCTGCAAGGCGGAGGATTAGCCTAGTGAGCCGTGGTGGCAGCTTGGCATAAGTATTTTTAAGGCTTTTTTTTTTTTTTTTTTTTTTTTTTTGACAGGCAGAGTGGGTAGTGAGAGAGAGAGACAGAGAGAAAGGTCTTCCTTTGCCGTTGGTTCACTCTCCAAAGGCCGCCATGGCCTGGGCGCTGCAGCCGGCGCACCACGCCGATCCAAAGGAAGGAGCCAGGTGCTTCTCCTGGTCTCCCATGTGGTGCAGGACCCAAGCACTTGGGCCATCCTCCACTGCACTCCCTGGCCACAGCAGAGAGCTGGCCTGGAAAAGGGGCAACCAGGACAGAATCCGGCGCCCTGACCGGGACTAGATCCCGGTGTGCAGGCGCCACAGGTGGAGGATTAGCCTAGTGAGCTGCAGCGCCGGCCTTTTTAAGGCTTCCGTACAGAAACAAACCCCCACCCCAGCTTTAAAAATTTCATGTGCATTGGTTAAACAAATGAAAAAATTGTAACTGCTTTTCTGTGTCAGATGACTAGCATCAACAACTGATGAAATTTACCCATATTCAAAATTCTTTGGCATAATGATCCTAAAATATAATACTCATTTCAGATTTCTAGTCAGTCATTCATAAATCAAGTTATTTTAAAAAATAAATGATACAGATTTATTTTTCTTCTATTTGCTCATGTTTTTATTCCTATAATCATCAATCTCAATATTCAGTTTTTATTTTGCATCATTTTAAATGAGTTTTCTCCAGTCTCAAAAAGCTTTGGAATTCATAACAAGTTCATCATCTTCTGCTATATTTGTGTAAATTTTCTGACTTACTCTCTTTCCTTTAGCTACCTTTTAGACTGAGAAGTCCAACAGTTACTCTTCTCTGAAGAATGCTCCTTGACAATCAGACTTCAGGATCTACTACTACTGATGTTGGCTCATCTCCACCCCATCAGCCATGCTTAACTCTAATATTCTAGATTGTTTTGCTGTCTTCTAAAAGAAATGGAGAAATGAGCCACACCCAAGAGTTTTTAACCCATTTTAAGAAAGGGTGGGAGGGGCCATCTCATGGCTTTGCAGATTAAAAAGTCGCCTGTGACACCAGTATTCTGTATGTGCATTGGTTTGCTTCCCTGCCGCTCCACTTCCAATCTAGGCTTCTGCTAATGTGCGTGGGAAAGCAGCAGAAGATAGCCCAAGTACTTTGACCTTTACTATCCATGTGGGAGATTCGGGAGGAGTTCCAGGTTCCTCAATTCTATCTGCCCCAGGCCCAGCTGGTGCACTGGCACCAGTTTAGGGAGTGCACCAGCAGATGGAAGATCTCTCTTTCTCTCCCTCTCTGTCTCTCCCTCTCTTTGTAACTCTGCCTTTCAAATAAATGAATATATCTTAAAAAGAAACAAAGGGAGGGAGCTACATTTTATAAAAGTACCTATAAGGCTTTTTGTTTTCCATGTGTATAGTGTACATTGTGTCTGAAACATAAAAGAATAATTTAAAAACAAACTTTCCATGTGATATGTCTATTTTTTATTGTAGAACATTTTTCTAAGCCAGAGTACTTTTTTTGAAGTGTTGAGGAAATGGTAAGTTGGACTCCGATTTCCTGCTTTTCAGCTCACAAGGGCAAGTCTTTCAACAGCTGTGAAGCAGTAAATGAAATATTGACTGAGTTACTTGTCATTTAATTTGCTGTGATTTCAGTGCTTTTCAAGTGCTGGGCAAGGTGCGGGGTATAATTCAATTGTATCCTTCTTGTAATGTGAGGATGTAAGACTACAACTCATGAGTTAACTGAAACGCAGAAAGGTTAATGCAGGTTTGGAAAACTAATTAGTAAATAAATGTCCAGTCAGGTCCAATTAGTTACTCAGCATTTTCCTGTATATCTTTTTCCTTTTTTTTTTTCCCTTAAAATTCAGCATTCAGTGTTCTATGAGTTTTGATTTAGGGTACTTGCATGGACACTTTATAACTATGGCTAGATTTATGCCTTTTACCATTACTAAGTCATGTTTAGGGAATAAGCTATCTTAGTGTTACTCCTTGGAAGCCTTGGCAGACTTGTTCTCTATTATGCACATTTATTTTTCCCACTCAATTAGCAAAGGTTTGTTTACATTAAAATTTTAGGGATGCTGAACTGTAGAGCAGAGTATCTATTTATCTAATCAGCCTTAATTAACTTCTATGTAAAAGTTCTAATGGTCCCTACATTACTCTATTCCTTTTTTATACAGATAAACATATAATTTAATTATAGTTGATCTGATTTATCAAATTCTTAATTTCATTTTACTGCAATTTGAACTTCTTGAATGAGGAATACAGAAGACATTGATGGCCCTGGAAATTCTTCCTATTTCCATCTTACTACCTCAGTAAGCCTGGAACACAACTGTGATGTTCAAGGGTTGGCAAAAAGTAGGTGAAAAACAAGTGATTTCACATTATGAGAGAGTCAGCTGTTTGAAATTCTCATTTCAGGTGGGCTACCCTGTCAGTTATTTTAAGAGAAATATAAGGATATATGTATGTTTCTGTAGGGATCTGTGTATACATCTACTCAGTTGCTCATCAAGACATATGGGCTTATTCTTCCCCATTCCTCCTTCTTGAATATATATAATCTGCTGCCATAACCTATTAGTTTTAACCATAAAATCTATTGGGAGTCAATGTTTCCACTTCACTTTATTTTGTGTTTTATTTGATGAAATTGTATGAATACATTGGCCAGCACCGCGGCTCACTAGGCTAATCCTCCGCCTGTGGCACTGGCACCCTGGGTTCTAGTCCCAGTTGGGGTGCCGGATTCTGTCCCAGTTGCTCCTCCTCCAGTCCAGCTCTCTGCTGTGGCCTGGAAGTGCAGTGGAGGATGGCCCAAGTACTTGGGCCCTGCACCCCATGGGAGACCAGATGAAGCACCTGGCTCCTGGCTTCGGATCGGCGCAGTGCTGGTCACAGCGGCCATTTGGGGGGTGAACCAACGGAAGGAAAACCTTTCTTTCTGTCTCTCTCTCTCACTAACTCTGCCTGTCAAAAAAAAAAAAAAAAAAAAAGAAAAGAAAAAAAGAAAAAAAGAAAGGAAGGAAGAAATTGTACAAATCCATGAGCCACAATGCAACATTTCAACGCAAGTATTAAAAGGCATACTGGGGGCCAGTGCTGCTGTGTAGCAGGTAAAGCCTCCATCTGCAGTGCCAGCATCACATGTGTGCACCAGTTCAAGTCCTGGCTGCTCCACTTCCAATCCAACTCTCTGTTATGGCCTGGGAAAGCAGTGGAGGATGGCCCAAGTCTTTGGGCTCCTGCACCCATGTGGGAGACCCGGAGGAAGCTCCTGGCTCCTGGCTTCAGATTGGTGCAGCTCTGGCCATTGCAGCCAATTGGGGAGTGAGCCAGTGGATGGAAGACCTCTCTCTCTCTCTCTCTCTCTCTCCCTCTCCCTCTCCCTCCCTCTGCCTCTCTGCCTCTCTGTATAACTCTGACTTTCAAATAAATTAACATTAACATTAGTTTATGATTGGAGCCCTGGAGCTCTCCTCCACCATTTATTAACGGAATCCATAATAGGGTTGTGAACTATCGTCATCCAACTATGCCACGAAATTCCAGGAATTTATTCTTTCAGTCTAAGTGATTTGGTACCCACTGTCTGAACTCCCTCTATTCAGCCACTATCCTTCCAGCCTTTCAAAATCACTGTTCTGTACTCAGATTGAGATTTTTCTTGCCTCCCACATATGAGAGAGAACATGTGGCATTCGCCTTTCTATGTTTGACTTATTTCATGTAGCATGACGTCCTCCAGCTCCATTCATTTTGCTACAAATGATAGGATTTCATTTTTAATCGACAAATAGTATTCCACTGTGTATTTTCACCACATTTTCTTTATCCATTCATTTGATGATGGACACTTTATTGATCCCATGTCTTGGCTATTGTGAATAGCACTGTAATGAACATGGTATAGCAGGTACCACTTTGATACAATGATTTTTCATCTTTTGGATGTATACTCAGTAGTGAGATTACTGGATTGTGTCATCAAAGAAGGAGGTACCTTTCTCTGAAGGGAGGAGAGAACTTCCACTTTGACCATGGCCTTGTCTAAATATGATCAGAGTCAGTGAACTCAGGGGGCTTCCATAGCCTTGGCAGCTCATGACAAGAGCCTAGGGTGATTACTGAGGCCATAAACAAGAGTGTCAATTGGTTAAGTCAACAACAGGAGTCACTGTGCACTTACTCCTCATGTAGGATCTTTGTCCTTAGTGTGCTGTACATTGAGATTTAATGCTCTAACTAGTACTTAAACAGTATTTTTCACTTTATGTTTCTGTGTGGGAGCAAACTGTTGAAATCTTTACTTAATGTATGCTAAACTGATCTTCTGTATATAAAGAGAATCGAAAATGAATCTTGATGTGAATGGAAGGGGAGAGGGAGTGGATAAGAGGAGGGTTGCTGGTGGGAGGGACGTTATGGGGGGGAAGCCATTGTAATCCATATTCTGTACTTTGGAAATTTATATTCATTAAATAAAAGTTAAAAAATATATATTTATTTCATTTAGAAAGAAAGACATACACATGTGCACACACACACACACACACATAGTTCTCCCATCTACTGATTCACTCCCCCATGTGCCTTCAACAGCAAAGGCAGGACCAGAACAAACTTGGGAGCCAGGAACTCAATTTGTGTCTCCCACTTAATGGCAGAGGTCCAACCATTTGGGTTATCCAGGATGCATATTAGTAGGCAATTGGAATTGGAAACAGAGCTGGGACTCTGACATACGGACTCTGATATGTGATGTGTGCATCCAAAGCATTATCTTAGTTGCTACATGGAACGCCTGCCCAAATTCCATCAACTGTTAAACTCCAGGAAGACATGGATCATGTCAATGTAGTTCATTCAGGAACTAGCCTAGATATGTATTGAATTTTTTCTAGGCATAAATTTTCTAAAATTTTTCTAGGCAAAAAATTTCTTTTTTTTAACTTTTATTTAGTAAATATAAATTTCCAAAGTACAGTTTATGGATTACAATGGCTTTTCCCCTCCATAACTTCCCTCCCACCCCCAATACTCCCATCTCCCGCTCCCTCTCCCATTCCATTCACATCAATTCTCTTTATATACAGAAGATCGATTTAGTAAAGATTTCATCAGTTTGCACCCACACAGAACATAAAGTGTAAAATACTGTTTCAGTACTAGTTATAGCATTAATTCACATTGAACATTAAGGACAGAGATCCTACATGGGGAGTAAGTACACAGTGACTCCTGTTGTTGACTTAACAATTTGACACTCTTGTTTATGGCGTCCAGTAATCTCCCTAGGCTCTAGTCATGAGTTGCCAAGGCTATGGAAGCCTTTTGAGTTCACCTACTTTTATCTTATTTAGACAAGGTCATAGTCAAAGTGGAAATTCTCTCCTCCCTTCAGAGAAAGGTACCTCCTTCTTTGATGGCCCATTCTTTCTACTGGGACCTCACTCACAAAGATCTTTCTTTTAGGTCCTCTGTTGTTGTTGTTGTTGTTGTTGTTGCCAGAGTGTCTTGGCTTTCCATGCCTGTAATACTCTCATGGGCTTTTCAGCTGGATCCTAATGCCTAAGGGCTGATTCTGAGACCAGAGTGCTGTTTAGGACATCTGCCATTCTATGAGTCTGCTGTGTATCCCGCTTCCCATGTTGGATCATTCTCTCCCTTTTTTATCCTATCAGTTAGTATTAGCAGACACTAGTCTTGTTTGTGTGATCCCTTTGACTCTTAGACCTATCAGTGTGATCAATTGTGAACTGAAATTGATCACTGGGACTAGTGAGATGGAATTGGCACATGCCACCTTGATGGGATTGAATTGGAATCCCCTGGTATCTTTCTAACTCTACTGTTTGAGGTAAGTCAGCTTGAGCATGTCCCGAATTGCACATCTCTTCCCTCTCTTATTCCCACTCTTATATTTAACAGTGATCACTTTTCAGTTAAGTTTAAACACCTAAGAATAATTGTGTGTTAATTACAGAGTTCAACCAATAGTATTAACTAGAACAAAAAGCAATACTAATAGGGATACAGTATTAAATTGTACATCAACAGTCAGGACAAGGGCTGATCAAGTCACTGTTTTTCATAGGCATAAAATTTCTAAAATCTGAATATATTTGCTAAGTTTCTTTTTGAGACTGAAGATATTTGAACTGGGGTTTAAAAGCTGGTAATCCTTTGAAATAATTGGTAGTTCTTATATGTACATTTTGATGCTATCTTCAGTATTTTATAAATGGTACATAATTCAACTCTGTTGAAGTCTCCAAATAATCATCAGACAAGTTGTTAATAAAGCAGAACAAATAAGCAAATGATTGGAACTCACTGCAGTTAGGGAGATCAGCTCTGTGTCAGGATACTAGCAGGGCTTTGGGAATGGGAAAGAAAACTGGATATCTACACAATTTGAGGGCTAGTTTATACGTGGGTCAAAGTGAATTTTTCCAAAAGACTACGGACTGACAATGGAAAGTTGATAATATGGTAGTTTAGAATTATTGGACATCACAAAGCAAAGGTTTTTGAATAGAGTATAATAGCAAGTAGATTGTTTGGGACAACTGAACTGTTTACCCAGGTGAGCAAAATGCTATCTTTGATAAATAGATCTGCAGGAATTACCTAAAGCAAAGAGTTAAGTTATTTATTATTTTACAATATTCCCTTTTCTAAGAAAACTTTTGTGATATGAGTCAATGAAATCCTGTTGACACAGGTGATTTCAATTGTTAGCTCTATTAGTCATGTCTTGTTTGATGAGGGTGGTCACAGTGTTTCCATGGAATGATAATACTCTACTAAACAGAATTATTTTACAATATCTTTTGCCAGGAAGACAGAAAAGAAATGCAGCTCTAAAATTACACTAAAAAGGTAGAATGACAAAGAGAGGATGTTGGCGAAAATGGGCTTTCTGATTTAGGCCACAATTTCTTAAAGGGTATTTAAAGCATATTGATTTAAGGAAGGTTCAAGATATTACTATAGGACTTATCCTCTAATATATTAGAAAACACTGAGTTAAATAATATTAAACAGGTATCACCTTCTCCTTCAAGGCATTTCAGAACATTTAATATGTTAAAATAGCGTCTAAGTTTCCCACAGTGAGATCAAACAAAAGTAATTGCCCAATTTATTTAATAAAAACACTCTTATATTGTGATGGTTTCCTGGATCCAATGAATAAAAGAGCACACTATATGCAATGCAGTTAAAAGTTAAAAGAATTTTATAATAACATCAAGATATTATTTAGTTATATCACCTTTAGTTTTAGAATTCTAAGAGAATAAAATCTATAGCCATGAATATTAGAAGTCACATATTGGTATATAAGTAATATTTTATAAAAATTATCTGATGATCATCTTGGAAACTAAAACATGTAGTTTCGAACAGTCTTTTCATTTTGCCTATTTATGTACACTTAAATTAGATCTTTATAAACTTGATCATTTTAAAATACTGAGCAAAAATCTTATGGGCTGTGAATGAAATGTTCAAATATATCATGTTTTCCGGGAAATTTTGTCAAAGTACAGGAGTTAATAATACTTTTGAGTGGAGAAAATGTTCAAGCTGCCATGTCTTAATAACAGTCCCCTTAAATCACCCTGGCATGAGCTTGCTCTGCCTTTTGTAAGGAGTCTGGCCTTTGGGCACATTAATATCCTTGTGTTTTCATTTACAGAAGGGCAAAATGAAAGATGTAGGAATGCTCAAAAATGAAATCAGTTACCCCAGCTGGTAAACCACTTGAAACAGTGCTCTGCACGTTCTAATAATGAGTACCCAATAGTGTTACTAAAAGCAGAGTGAGACTAGAAATAAATTTACTTTTTAACTTATTCCCATTTTTTTTCCAACAAATTCTGGTATCGTTTACCTTACTTAGCCATATTCCATGATGCATCTCTGCTATACTTAAAAAATTATATTGCTGATTCCAAGGGTTAGAAAGTAAATACAAACTTTTAGTCTCATGAGTCACTTGAATTAGCAAAGCTATGCAAATCTCAGAAGCCATAAATGTAGTATAATACTTATACTTCTCTCCAAAAGCAGCCTGATCCTTGCAGAACATTCTTTCCTGGCTGATTTTTGCTGAGCACAATAGGATTACTGAAGAAAAGAGTTCTTATCAGTGGCACCCTTCCTACCCTCACAGCCTATTGATTAAGTTGCTGAGGTCTACACGCCTTCTATAATTGTATTCTTGCAACTGAAGATAAATGGCCAAATTTGTCATCAGACTGCAAGAGTTACTAACAGGAATTGTGTTCATAATTCCCAATGCCACATTAGAAAAAATTCTACTTCCAGCTAGCCTTGGGAGGGAGTGAAAGGTACATGAAATTGGAGAGGCAGGTAGGCAGATGCCAGGCCACAAAGGAGATGGTGTCCTTTGCCCATGAACAGCTGTAGATCTAGGCAAGAAGGGAGGGGAAAAAAGAGCACATTTATGCCCTGGATGAAATTAATATAAATCTACAGTTATACCCAGATGGTGTGATTTCACAACTTGCATTTTATAACACTCAGTTTGGTGGTAAAATGGTCAATTTCTGTACCAGATCATACTTGTAAATTCGCAAGCAGTGTCACATTTTTCATGTAAATACTTCCAAAGCAAAACTTATTTTTAGTATCAACTATAGGAAAGAAGTCATGAGCATTCTCATTTGGAGTCACTTATGTAACTGTTTTCTATAAGAGCTACACAAGTAAAAGAAATTTTAAAAAACAGCGAGGTGGCTGCAGAACATTCAGTCAAGATGATTGAATTAGCTTGAAGCTAGGATAACATCTTCAGTGGATGCTTTGAAAATTTGATATGGGTTTAAAATGTGATGCCTTAAAGATGCTGCTCATTCCAGATCTTTCTTTCATCAAGCAAATGGTTGTTGCACGCTATCTAAGTGGCAGGCCTCATTATAGAACCTAGAGAAATATCTGTGAACATCATAAAGATGATGTTTTATATGAAAGAGAAAATATAAAAAATATATATTATTGGTAGAGAGAAAGCAGTTTTGGCGACTGAGAAACCAAAAGGAAAGGCTCGTGGTGCTTTTAGAAACTGATGAGGGGGACCAGCACTGTAGCGTAGAAGGAAAAGCTGCTGCTTGCAAGTGCCGGCATTCCATGTGGGTGCTGGTTCAAGTCCCGGCTGCTGCACTTCCGATCCAGCTCTCTGCTGTGGCCGGGGAAAGCAGTAGAACATGGCCCAAGTCCTTGGGCCCCTGCAGCTGCCTGGCGGACCTGGAAAAAGCTCCTGGCTCCGGGCTTCGGATTGGCCCAGTTCCGGCCGTTGTGGCCATTTGGGGAGTGAACCAGTGGATGGAGGACCTCTCTGTCTCTACCTCTGCTTCTGTCTCTGCTTCTGCCTCTGCCTCTCTGTAACTCTACCTTTCAAATAAACAAACAAATAAATAAATCTTTTTTTTAAAAAAAGAAGCTGATAATGGGCCAGCATTGTGGCACTGCAAAAAATGTCATCGCCTCTGACATCAGCTTCCAGTTTGAGAACCAGTTCAAGTCCTGGCTGCTACTCTTCTGTTCCAGCTCCCTGCTAATGTGCCTGGAAAGCAGATGTCCCAAGTGCTGGGAACCCTGCCACCCACTTGGCATGGAGTTCCACATTCCTGGATTCAGTCTGGCCCAGCTCTGATCACTTGTGCCATTGCCACCATGGCCACTCTGGCCATTTGGGGATTGAACTAGCAGATAGACTATCTCTGTTTGTTTCTCTCTGTCTGAAACTCTGCCTTTCAAGTAATAAATAAAATCTGTTTAAAAAAAGATTTGATTTGAACCAACTCCTGATATATGTGAATAACCCAAATCATGGAATACTATGTTTTAGTATGGAATGGAATCACTGGAGTCAAGACACATTCAAGGGAAGTAAGTCATTTCCATCACTATTCATACAGTGAGAATGAATGGCAGTGTACATGCTGAGATTCCATAGTTGGTTTGGAGCAATCTGAACCTAACACTAGAACCAAGGATGAGTTCAGTTTCAAATGATCAACCAAGTTTACTGGATGCTACTCAATGAAGGAAAGATGGCAGCTCTGAAGTGAAAAGCACCACGGTCTATTAAAACTATTAGGGTGGTTTTAATATGTTGTTGATGTGAATATTTCATTAATCAGTATAGACCATATCATTTGGGGTTATTCAGAGGAAAACATAAATATGATATAGGTGTATTTATATATGTTTGCATATATGCATACACATAGGTATGTAGAGAATGGTTCCCAGGACTCTGGAGCCGACAAGTCATCCTGTAGCAGACCTCTGGGCCAGGAACTCAGCTTGGGACAGAATTTCTAGAGGCAAAATTTTTCCTTCTACAAGAAACCTTCATTCTTGCTTTTAACTGATTGAATGTAGTCCACTCACATTATTGAGAGAAAGCATATAACAAAAATGCTAACCATTATCTACCAAATTTTCCTAACAATATCTAGATTAGTGTTCAACTAAATAAATGGGCATGATAGCTTAGTCTCACTGACAGATAATAAACCAGCCGCAATTATAAAATGATCAACTTATTTACCAAACAGGTGTTTTAATTAAAAATGTGCGCTGAATTTATAGACAGGTAGGTTTATGCATAAAATGGCCAAACATAAAATAATGAATAATATCTAAGGTAATATCTAGCTGTCATAGTTTATTGCCACTAAGAATCAAGCTATTATAAGAAGAGAGAAAAGCAATGCTAAAAGTCTTTGTTGCCCTTCTTACAGAGGCAGGTAAGTTTTAACACACCTGAGTATCAGTAGTATATGCTATCTATTTTCATTTGTATGTAGAAAAATAAATGTAAGATAGCAGGTCCACTCTAATAATTGAAAAGATCTTTCTCAGTGTGAAATGCTACAAGTTCATCCTGGGTAGGAAGTAGCTTGGATATTGTCTAGCAGGTTACATTGCTAACTTTCAGAAGAACACTTACCTGAGAGAAGAAAACTGGAAGGTGGTCAACAAATTTCTCAAACCAAATTATTAAAAGCCAAGTAGCAGATTCTCAGATGTAATGTGATATTCTATGATAGCCATTGTATAAATCCTTAATAGCAATCTACAGCCATCTGTAAAACTAATCAGTAATTATAATAGTATATTCATGAGATTCATCTTTAGTAGCACTTGTCTTACTTTTACAGATCTATTTCTTTGGATTTTGTATTTCAGTTGTGAGGTTGTGACTGGAATGATATGTATTGGAGAAGCAAGAGCTGGTAGGCTCTTGGCTTGTTTTTATTAAATATAAAAATAAAGTAGGCATATAATTTCTATAAGAATCTTATAAAATCTTGCTGTTTAGTGACTATGGGAGCCAACAAATCTATAGTTTTGAGAATCAGTTGTTACTGATAATCTCTTGCATAAATAAGCAGTAAGATACTTTATTTCTTATTTATAGGAGTGATACTGGTAACTTGGTGTTCAAATTTCATATTTTAGTAATGTACAGAAGTTTCCCAGTGTGTGAATTCAGAGTAAATCAGGACCTTAGGGAAATCTGCTAGCCTAGTAGTTGCCTTGAGGAGTTAAGCAATCAGATTTGCATTTTATGAATGCATTGTAAAAGATGAATTGGAGGACTGGCTTCTAGAATCAACAGTGTCTGCAAAGAAGCTCTTTAAATGAAGAAAGTGGGAAGTTAAAAAAGAGAGTGTACTTCCCTTCCCTCAAAGTTCCCTTCCTCCTTTTTCTTTCCTTTTCTTTTTTTCTTTTTCTCTTCTCTTTCATTTTTTCCTTTCTTCCTTTTTCCCTTCCCCTCCTTTCCCCTCCCTCCCTCCCTCCCTTCCTTCCTTCCGTCCGTCAGTCCCAGATTCAAAGTCATCAGGGACTATGGGACTATGGGATTCTCCCTTAATCAGAAACACCAGGGTCATGTCGTGTTGGAGCAGCCTTCTCTCACTTTGCACTGGGAAGATGGTACTTTGCAGTTGGACGCCAACCTCAGGACTGCTGGCAACATGAGCTGTCTGCTAAGTGTCATTTCTTCTTGATACTCCACAGGGTCTGCTCTGCTCTGTCCATTTTCCACTGAAAATCTCCCTCAATCAGTCCTCTGGGAAGGCGGTTCTTCATTTGTTTTTCTGGTATTTTTCTGTGGCTGAAATCCGTGTGGCTTCTCACTATTCAGCCATTGTGACTTCCCCTACTGTGTTATTTTTTAAACCTGCCTATGGTTCTGCAATTCTTTCAGTAAAAGTTTCAATTAAAATAGCAGACAGGACTTGGCAATTGATGAGCCATTGGCCCAACAGTGATGGAAAGTTCAGGTGTGGGCTGACACTTTGAGCAAATGGTGATGACATTCACTTGGATAAAAAGATGAGAGGAATAGATTTGAGGACAGCTAATGGTGCCTATGGGGGCTGTCTATCAGTCAGTTAAACTAATAAATTGCCACGAATCAGTCAATTTTTCACTTTAACTGGCAATAGAGTTTAGAGTCATCAGAATTAATTTATTGTTTGTATCCATGAGAGTGCGTAAGATTGGTTGCTTTTGCATAAGTGCAATCTCTTAGTGTTCTTTTTATGGAAAAGAAGGAAAATGGAATCCTTGAAAATTCAAAAAAATAACATAAAATATCCCTTTGGTATCTCCATTGTCTGCAATAAGATTGTCTGTGACAGATGACATTTACTCTCCTCTTCTCTACCCCACATCCTCTTGGGTTGAGTTCTGTCCACAAAATGCAATACTCAAGGTCCAGGCTTCAATACTAAAGAGAGCTGCAAAATTTACGCTTCAGTCATTGATCCTGAATTTCTGAACTTAAAGTATTTCTCCATGGTTTCTATTTTGCAATTCAAAATGATTTGAATTTTTAAAGACCAAAGATAAATTTTGGCTTAAAAATTAATGATTAGAGTGAGAAAGGTTTATAGATTTAAATTTAAGTGTTCAATTAAAGATTACAGCAAATATTATTTAACTCTTTCTCTCTGATTAATAAGATATTTAAAGATGTCTGTGGTACAGTAAATTCTCATGCAATTAAAAGAAACTTCCTGGAATAATAGTATTAATCACTTTCCCACATTATTGACTGTCAAGTTGAGATTAACAACAATAAAATTAGTCAATAGTAGATCTTACAAAAAGACACACATAAGAAAGACACTAAATCTTTTAGGGCATGTACCATAGTTGGCAAATGTTGCCAAGCCTTTCTAACAAATATTTGTGTTAGAATGCATGTTGATATTCAGAATGTTTATCCTAGTAATGGTTGGGCACTTGAATATCAAATTGTATTACATAGTTAATACATACATTAGTTTTTCAGTTAGCTAAAATATACAATCAATCAGAATACTTCTAATTTCTCCTTAAGTCAAGGGTACATAGAATGTGTTGTGTGTGTATGTGTATTTGTGTGTATACCATGAATATTAGAAATAACACTTATAATTGTCATTTTTTAGGTTTTATTTTCTTATCTCTCTAGCTTTAGCTTTCCTTGCAGAGGAAGATATGCAGGAAATAGCGAGAAAGAGAGGAAGAGAAAGTAAAACATTGAATAAATGGGGAGTAAGAGCATGATAGGCACATTGGTGATGTTTACCTGATTGATTCTCTTAATTGATAAGAATTCCAAAGAAATTAATATATGTAAATACATACATATATATGCATATATATAGTTATTCTGAACCTTTGGTATGATGAGTTCTATTTACTGTCATGTAGTGTGTATTAAAAGAGGACTTAAATTCCTATTTCACCTATAATACTAATGCATCCTCCATATGGTCCTAAGCCACTGAATAAAGGATTCTGGAGTTGCAGAAAATATAAATAATGTGTTTGGAAAATCTCTCATTTCAAATTTAGGCCTGTGCCATTGGAAAACAGACTACAGTGCTTTCTCATGCTTATACTCTTTGGCATGTATTACAGATGCGTGAAAATTATCTGAAAACCATATTTCCTGTATTTTTTCTTATCTATTGGACTAGGGAAACCGTACCCTTTCATTTTTCTTCATCTTAACATCTAACTTTAACCAAAGTTGTTTCATCTTTTCATCATAAGCTTCTTACAAAAATTAAACACTCTTTTTCCTCAATGTGAAAGTTCTTGCATTTTATAGCAAGTGTCTTTGTAAGATATTAACATGATTTTTAACTTGGGTCAATTTTAATATTCTTTAAGCTGTGTATTTGCTATTTTATCCATATAAATGTTTATTTTATATTCTTTATTTTTTCCATTAAAACTTATCCTCAAAAAGCAATAAACTTTTATCCAACTTTATATTAAAAGGCAGTTTTAAAGAAGCTTTGTTTTCAACAGCAAAGCAATTTTCCATTTTAAAACTTCTTATCAATTTCAATGTGGAATTTACTCTGTGAATTATTATCAGGAATAATTTAAGCTGAGGCTGGCGCTGTGGCTCACTTGGCTAATCCTCTGCCTGCAGTGCCGGCATCCCATATGGGCACAGGGTTCTAGTCTCTGTTGCTCCTCTTCCAGTCCATCTCTCTGCTGTGGCTGGGAGGGCAGTGGAAGATGGCCCAAGTGGTTGGGCCCTGCACCCACATGGAAAACCAGGAGGAAGCACCTGCCTCCTGGCTTCGCATCAGTGCAGCACACCGGCCATAGCGGCCATTTGGGGGGGGGGGGTGAACCAACAGAAAAGGAAGACCTTTCTCTCTGTCTCTCTCTCTCACTGTCTAAATCTGCCTGTAAAATAAATAAAAAATAAATAAATAATTTAAGCTTTGAGATAACTCTTAAAACTTCATAAAAGTTGCTTTAACTCAGCATAATATTTCATAAAAGTTACAAATGTCAGATACGGTGATCTGGGGTTATTCATAACGTTATTTACAACCTTGGTTCTCCTTCTGTCATCCTACTCTGGTTGTACCTAATTTTGCTCTGTTCATTCACAATTCCTTCATCTCTCTTTTTGTTCTTTGTTTGGTGTTTAGATTTTTTTCCCACAAATTCTAGTTTAGTTTGGCAATTCTGTTTGATTCTTGTCTTCCTCACCACAGATTTTTCCTCAAACCATTAACTAAATATATTATTTTTAAATATTGCTTTTATAAATATATCCACTTAACACAGATAATCTACATAGATTTTTTTTCTCCCCTACTCTTGTTCTCTGATAAGTTCCTGACTTTAATTGAATGGGAAATATAATGTAGTCTTAGACATTACGTGATGGCTGAATTCTGCCTTTATTTTAGAGAGGATTGTCATCACATTTGATCAATTTGTCTTGTTTCCTGACAATCATTACATAGTTAAGTTATCTGGGAACATCAATTCTGGCTCATTTCTCTCTTTGTCCAATAAGACTGAGAAGATTTTTTGTGTGTAAAAATTGAATTTTTTTCCTTTTTAATTTTCAGATGGGGTGTTCTAATCTCAATGGCAGTCATCAATGATTTATTTAATTCCCTAGACTTAGTTCCTTGTGAAGTGTAAAGTTCATTCACAATGTGCTTTGAGGCAGATGTTAAAGAAACAAGGACGTGGTCATGTTCAGCAAGTTCACAATGCTTTCTCAAGGATTTTTGGAGAGTTTGGTTTCAGAGTCAGTTCTACCTGGATATCTCATGTCTGCACACCCCATAAGTGGGCATCCAATAGCATTTGTTCTGGAGTATGTTTTCAACACAGTGAACAGCCTTGGAATTTAAGAGATAACATCTCTCTATTGTGCATAGCACTAATTTTCCACTATTCAATAGAGTAACAATTACATCTCTCTCTGGCACAAATTGGAAGGTATTTTTTAATTTAATCTCTTATAAAAGACTGAAGTTTCCTTGTGGGGAGCAACTCGGACTAGACTGTTACTGGAATTAAGACTTATTCTATGCATCTGCTTTCCCACAATATGGTGCTGAGAAGAGAGTAACAGCTTCTACGCAGCTGCCTCCAGTTCAACCAATAAGCAGCAGGACCTGCTCCTGATTGGAGGAGAGCAGCGTACTCGGCATGTGGGTAGCAGAGTTGGGATTGGTGGAAGAGGACTATAAAAGGAGAGAGACAACATGCACCAGGAACATCTGAGGGAACACCTGTGCAGCCCCCGAGAGAGCCGGCCGGCGGTGTGCCACTCCCCCGCGGAAGTGGGGAAAGTGGCTAGGGGGAACCGCCCTTCCACGGAGGTGGAAGGGTCGGTAGCCAACCCGGGAAGAACCAGCAGCAAACCCGGGGAGGGCCGAGCAGACAAAAGAACAGCGCAGGGTCCTGTGTCATTCCTCCACGAAGACGGGGAGCGACATTTCCTAAGCTAAGGGTTTCTTATATATGATGCAAACCCATGTGTACACAGCAGTTATCTGGCCTTGCCTTCACATCTCCTTCCATGCAACTTGGTGAAACAAGAGTACACACGTGAACAGGAAGCTCACACTGCCTTCTAAACAATGCATAATAAGTTCCTTTGTTTCTGACCCAAGAATCTTGTGTCTTCAGGCAGTATCCATATATCTGAACCAGCCTATCATATTCCAGGCCAAGTTAAACTCTATATATTTCACAGTTCATGATAATCTGTTATGAAATGGCAAGCAATAGATATGTTTATTGATAGAAATAAATAATACTGTTTTGGATCCCTAAAAAAGCTCAGATCTTTAAAACATATTTTTAGCGTTTTCTGTGTGTAGTTGAAGCAGTAGGAAGAATCACCCTGCAGAAAAGTATAGGGCTTCTCAGATGGACAAGCATTTGCAATACCAGTGTTGATAAGCTAAATGCACATGACCCCGGGGATAGCAGGTAGCATATATGATAAATTTAATAATTCAAAAATGAACATAAACTCTAATTTATGTAAACTGTATAAGGCAGCTGCTATGGATATGAGAGACAGTGACCTTAGAAGTAAAAAAGAAACCTGTGATGAATGATCTAGAAGTCAACAGAGGTAAAATTTCTTTCTTTCTTTCTTTCTTTCTTTCTTTCTTTCTTTCTTTCTTTCTTTCTTTCTTTCTTTCTTTCTTCCTTCCTTCCTTCCTTCCTTCCTTCCTTCCTTCCTTCCTTCCTTCCTTCCTCCCTTCCTCCCTCCCTCCCTCCCTCCCTTCCTTCCTTCCTTCCTTCCTTCCTTCCTTTGACAGATAGAGTTACAGACAGTGAGAGGGAGAGACAGAGAGAAAGGTCTCCCTTTTCCGTTGGTTCAACCCGCAAATGGCCTCTACGGCCAGAACTGTGACAATCCAAAGCCAGGAGCCAGGTGCTTCCTCCTGGTCTCCCATGCGGCTGCAGGGCCGAAGCACTTGGGCCATACTCCACTGCTTTCCTGGGCCATAGCAGAGAGCTGGACTGGAAGAGGAGCAACAGAGATTAGAACCCGGTGCCCATATGGGATGCCAGCACTACAGGTGGAGGATTAACCAAGTGAGCCACAGCGCTGGCCCCCAGAGATAAAATTTCTAAACTGATCAGGGCTCATAACAAAATACACAGAGGTCAAATTGGTGAGACTACAAGTAGGCCTTTGCTTTAATTAATAGACAAAAATTAGAAATTGTTCAAGATCAATTTTGATTGAGAAGTAAAAGTAGAAGGTTGACTGGAACGTACTGAAGAATCAGTGGTGTTGGGGAATATTTGCAAAAGGTAAACATCATGATTCGTGCAAATAAAAATAGGCACATATCAAAACTTCCCTTTGATTAATTAATTGATGTAAGAATAACAATGCACAAACACTTCCAAGGACTGCACAGGAATGCTGAAGTTAATTGGCAAGCAGATGCAAAGCTGGTTGAAATTCATAGGATGATAACCACATACATATCCACTACACACTAGGCATTTGTGTTAGTATCCCATAAATTACAGAGTTATAAACCAGCTTCTAAATAGCAAAAAGCACAGATAAATAGAAAATGTCTACGGGAAAGGCTCCCATAGTAAGTTTTTTCCATTTCATATTTTTTCCCACAACTTTCTAATGAAAGGATATATAGGAAAAAGTAAAAGTAAAAACAAACCAAAGAAGAAGGGGTTTTAAGAATAATTCTGGAATATATTATACTAGAAGAGACACTAGAATGGCAGTTAGGAAAGCAGCAATTAAATACAGTGAGCCCATTATATCTGTGGTTCCCATTCCAGCAGATTCATCCAACCACAAATCAAAATATTTAAAAAATGCACTTGCATTGAACATATGCAGAAATTTTTCTTGCTATATTCTAATCAATATAGTACAACAACTATTTACATAGCATTGCATTTGAGGTCGTGAGTAACCTAGAGACTAGTTAAAATATACAGGAGCATGCTTTTCTATAAGGGATTTGAGTATAGCCCTGGATTTTGCTGTTGGCAGTGGGAGGAGAGAGGTGCCTGGAACCAATCCCCTATGGGTACTGAAAGACAAGTATATCACTTTGGATGTTTAGTGGGATTTTTTATCATCAAGAAGGGGAATTGAGATTAAAGCTTAGCTGTGCTCCAAGTTTTCTCTTGTACCTGAACTTTGTGTGTGTGTGTGTGTTTACTTATTTATTTATTTATTTATTTATTTTGAAAGGCAGAGTGGACAATGAGAGAGAGACAGAGAGAAAGGTCTTCCTTTGACGTTCGTTCACTCTCCAATGGCCGCCACGGCCGAAGCGCTGCAGCCAGGGCACCGCGCTGATCCGATGGCAGGAGCCAGGTACTTCTCCTGGTCTCCCATGGGGTGCAGGGCCTAAGGACTTGGGCCATCCTCCACTGCACTCCCTGGTCACAGCAGAGAGCTGGCCTGGAAGAGGGGCAACCGGGACAGAATCCAGTGCCCCCACCGGGACTAGAACCCGGTGTGCCGGCGCCGCAAGGCGGAGGATTAGCCTAGTGAGCCGCGGTGCCAGCTTCTTTTGGTTTGCTTTGTAAAGGAAGGTTTCACATGAATTCTGACATGAAATACAGACACCTATGCTGTCGAAAGTGATGACAGAGACTCTAGGATCCCCCTCTGGACCTCCTGTTCTTACCTACAGAACCTTAAAGCATCTTCCAGAACTGAGATTTTAATATATAACTTTATGATTTTCATGGTGTCCCAAATTTTTCCATCAGATAATACCACATGTAACTTTCCCAGAACTCTTCTTGCTCATTGAGCTTGAAGTTATATTCAAAATTTGGGTTTATTGCATTAAGAGTATTGGGGCCGGTGCCATGGCTCAATAGGCTAATCCTCCACCTAACGGCGCCGGCACACCGGGTTCTAGTCCCAGTCAGGGCGCCGGATTCTGTCCCGGTTGCCCCTCTTCCAGGCCAGCTCTCTGCTGTGGCCCTGGAGTGCAGTGGAGGATGGCCCAAGTCCTTGGGCCCTGCACCCCATGGGAGACCAGGAGAAGCACCTGGCTCCTGCCTTTGGATCAGCACGGTGCACTGACCACAGCATGCTGGCCGCGGTGGCCATTGGAGGGTGAACCAACGGCAAAGGAAGACCTTTCTCTCTGTCTCTCTCTCTCATTGTCCACTCTGCCTGTCAAAAAAAAAAAAAAAAGAGTATTGGATTGCACAAACCCTGGCTCGTTATTAAATGTAAAATGTTAGCTCTAACATATAAAGGGATTGACTTCAATTTTAAATGTAAGGATGCATTTTAATGTTTGGTCAGATTATCATGGTATATTTAAAATATGATATACTATACTTGGTGTTCCCAGGATACTAGTACACTATTTAATTTTCATTTTATGCTTTTAGTGGTGGTATATAAGAAACATTGTTACAGAGTTGGTAAGGAAAAATACACAAAAATACTTCCTTGAAAGTACAGCTTTCTTTTGGATCTCTTTTACTATTATTGGTGAAAATCTGTAACGAGGCTCTTTGAGATCCAAAAATAATTTTAGAAATCATTTTTATTCAGTAGGCTTCATGCAGAGCATGACTGTTGTCACATCTGGAATCTCGTCACATGAAAAGAGAATCGTCATGTTGTTTTCATCATGAGAGCTATGGTCAAAGGGATCCCTGTGCCTTTCCACTTGCGGTTTTAGTGTGCCTTAACCTTGCATCTAGTACTCCTTGTATTTTATACTAAAGCGAGCTGGGCTTTTCTGTATTTAAAAGTTATGATCAGAAAACAATATTTATTAAAATTTGTATCTTATCTCTGCAAACAAATTTAAATATTTGGAGACCTTCTGAACAAAATGTAACTAGCTTAACCTTTTATATTTATTTATTTATTTATTTTGACAGGCAGAGTGGATAGTGAGAGAGAGAGACAGAGAGAAAGGTCTTCCTTTGCCGTTGGTTCACCCTCCAATGGCTGCCGTGGCCGGCATGCTGAGGCCGGCGCACCGCGCCTATCCGAAGGCAGGAGCCAGGTGCTTCTCCTGGTCTCCCATGGGGTGCAGGGCCCAGGTACTTGGGCCATCCTCAACTGCACTCCCTGGCCACAGCAGAGAGCTGGCCTGGAAGAGGGACAACCGGGACAGAATCCGGCTCCCCAACCGGGACTAGAACCTGGTGTGCCGGCAGCTCAAGGTGGTGGATTAGCCTAGTGAGCCACGGCGCCGGCCTTATTTTCCTTTAAATAATTGAGTAAGTTATCTACTCCGAGATAATGCCAATAGATTGATATCACATGAAAAACTTTTAGATTTAAGTGAACAGATTTTTCAAAAAACAAATGTTAACTTTTTCTGGTCATCTTCTGCTATCCCAGGCCACAGCAGAGAGTTGGACTGAAAGAGGAGCAACTGGGACTAGAACCAGTGCCCATATGGAATGCCAGTGCTGCAGGCAGTTTAATGTAGAGTGCAACAGAATCAGCCTCTCTTTTTATAACTTTTAATCCATATTTTATAAACTTTTCTCTTGTATTTATATTCTTGGGGTTAAGACTGAATTTCAGCTTTTATAATCTTGTCTGGGGGCTGGCATTGTAGCACAATGGGTTAAACAGCTGCCTACAGCACCAGCATCCCATATGGGCACCCATTTGAGTCCCAGCTGTACCACTTCTAATCCAGCTCCCTGCTAATGTGCCTGGGAAAGCAGCAGAGGAAGGCCCTTGTGCTTGGGCCCTGCCCTGGCCATTGAGGCTGTTTAGGAAGTGAACCAGCAGATGGAAGCCTGTGCAGGAGCACTCTCTCTCTCTTTCTCTCTCCCTCCCTCCCTCTCTCTCTGTTACTCTGCCTGTCAAATAAATAAAATAAATATTTAAAAAGAAAATAATAATCTTGTCCCACATGTAATAGTTTAGGAAACTTTTTGCCCTAATTGATAAAAAAATATAATACAATCTTCAAGAATCTCAAACTCAGACTTCGCTGGGTATAAAAATTGTATGAAAAAATAAATGAAACAGATGTTTGAAGAAGATCAAGTTTAAGAAGCAAAGTGGGGGGGTGCAATGGCTATGTGGCATAGTGGGTAAAGAGACTGCCTGCAGTGCCAGCATCCTATATGGGAGCCAGTATGAGTTCCAGCTGCTCCACTTCTGATCCAGCTTTCTGCTATGGCCTGGAAAAGCTATAGGAGATGGCTCAACTCCTTGGGCCATGCTCCAGCATGGGAGACCCAAAAGAAGCTCCTGACACCTGGTTGTGGCCATTTGCAGAATAAACCAGTGTATGGGACACCTCTCTCTCTCTCTTTCTGTCTCTCTGTCTCTCTCTCTGCCTCTGCCTCTCTGTAACTCTGTCTTTCAAATAAACAACTAAATTTTTAAGAAAAAGGAAAAGAAAGAAACCACAGCGGGTAATCCTGACTTCAGGCAAATTAGAATGCATGTATATAAGTTAGGGCATAGCTAGTGACACTTGCAACAAATTTGTGTCATAGCTTCTGCAAATTTTAAAAGTTGGGAATTCAAAAAGTTATGTAAAATCTCTTGGCTGTGAAATGTAGGCAGCTCATGTAGATCTTTGTATGCGAACTCAATATGCATGACATTAAGTCACCACAACCAGGTAGGAACAACAGAATCAGGAAACTTCTGCAATGTTGTCTTTAGTCGTCCACGCAACTTTACCTCTCCAGCCCTCTTGACGCACCAATCTCTTGTTTACAATGTAACTGTATGAATAAGCTTTTCTCTTCTCTCCTTTCTAAGTAAGCTTCACACTATTACAAAAATCAACACAAGTTCTTCAGTCACAGCACAATATTACCTAGCCTTTGGTGGCTGCTGATTGCACATCAGGAGGGCCACTGGGTTGGAATGCAAAAGATCTAGGATTCCTGGACCACAGCAATTAATGAAACTTTCATGGAATATGTGTTGCTTTATAGGCTTATTGTGATGGCAGACTGGGATAATGCGTGATAAAGTACGGTGTAGATTAGACAGTTCTAAAATGTTAGCAACACTCATCAATATTATACAACTGTGATGTTTATGCCAGCGTCACGGCTCAATAGGCTAATCCTCCGCCTGCGGCACTGGCACGCCGAGTTCTAGTCCTGGTGGGGGTGCCGGATTCTGTCCCGGTTGCTCCTCTTCCAGTCCAGCTCTCTGCTGTGGCCCGGGAGCGCAGTGGAGGATGGCCCAAGTCCTTGGGCCCTGCACCTGCATAGGAGACCAGGAGAAGCACCTGGCTCCTGGCTTCGGATCAGCGTGGTGCACTGGACACAGTGCACCAGTCACAGTGGCCATTCAGGGGTGAACCAACCTCAAAGGGAGACCTTTCTCTCTGTCTCTCTCTCTCTCACTGTCCACTCTGCCTGTCAAAAAAAAAAAAGAAATTAAACTGCGATGTTTAAATCTTCAGTTATTATCTCACCATTTTTCCCTTGCTGGTCTGTCTGTCTGTATGTATTATTTTTGAGAAGGAGAGAGAGAGAGAGAGCGAGCACTCCATCTGCTGGTTCACTCCCAAGTGCCCACAACAGACAAGGCTGAGTTAGGCTGAAGCTGGGATCCAGAAGCTGAATCTAGGTCTTCCACACAGGGTTCAGGGACCTAACTCTTTGAGCCATTAACTTGCTGCCTCGCAGGATGTGCATTAACAGAAAACTAGAATTGGAAGTGGAGCAAGGACTGAAATCCAAGCTCTCTGGTATGGGATGTGGGCATCCCAAGCAGGAACTCATGCAAGACCAAACACTCACCCCCTGATGCCTTCTTGACTGTATTAAAACAATAAGCATGTGTAGCATAATATCAGTATACCTTTCCTGATGCATCTAGCTCTGACTTTATATTTCCTTCCTGTAAAGCATAACATGAATCCATTAAATATATATATATATATCATAGCTTCTTAAATAAGAACTTAAATTATTATAGCTGAGGTCTCTTTCCTATGAAATGGATGCAAAGTTTGGGTTCTAACCTCTTTTCTGCTTTCTTCTCTTGCCACAACTGGATGAAATAGATTTATAATAGTAGAGAGTTCCAGAAAAATCACTTAATTCAGTTTCTTTACACCCAGGAGTAGAATCTGCAACGTAAAGATGGTAAACTACTGGCTTGAAGTTATAGGGAAGGTAAGGCTAGCACTGGAAAAGATTGTGATACAATTGTGCCTTTCTAGTCCTCCCTCTGCTCTTTTCCGTGGTTCACAAATGTGGCTCTTCCTTTTCATGAGAACTCTGAGCTCTGGCTTTCAAATGCACAACATTAGCTACATTGGTTTCCACCTCGCTTGCCCTACAAAATGGTGCCCAAGCATCTTGTCTATATAGTTTCCTCCCCATTTATTTCCATAAAACTCTTTGATGGGGTAAACACTATTTAGGATGAAATAGTAGGAAAAAAGGCTTTTTTTTAAAGAAAATTATTTTCAAAAACATGTATTTTCTAGCCAGTGGGGAGTTTCCCATGTGAACTCTCTTGGTACTGCTATCCGACCTCAACTGTCACTCAGGGTGAGGCCTTGAGGCAGGAAAATCCCTAGGTCCTTTTTCTCCTTTGGGGGCTTTGCCTGATTTGTGCCCCTCAGTTCATCCTTTTAGCCAACATTCCTTCAGTGAGTGTCTGTGTCCTCCTTCAGGTCCTAGCTCAAAGCACTCGTCTGCATTAAGGTTTCCCCAGGCTTTCCTAATTAGTGGGTTCATGTCTGTCTGCCCTTAATATTATTATAAAATATTAATTGCTGTTGGACTGTAGTATCTTGTATATTTTATATCCTCATTTTTCCTTGTCTTCAATTATATTTAAGTTTCTCAAATACCCAGCATATTTATAAATGTTTAATAAATTTATTAATTTTAGTGAATATAATGATATAGTAAGAGCTAGTATTTGCAGTGTACCTCTTACATGGTAAAGCACCCACAAAGCTCATACGAGTTCATTCAGCCTTCACAGGAACACCATGTGGTTGATACTATTACAAGTCCTACTCTACAGAAGACAGAAATGAAGGTACCAAGTCTGTGTTACCCACCAAAGAAGGGCCTTAGCAGAACTAGAACCACACTGCCAAAAAAGTAGTCTTTGTACCAAAGAACTGAATACATTATGACCACAACCAGTGAGTGGGTTTGCCTATTTATATTCATTGATCTATAGAATTTTCTGTTTCATCAGTTATGAAAATAACCAAAAAGAACCTTAGAAAGGGTCCAATAGTTTTTGGAGTGATTGAACAGGTAAATAAGCTCCTCATCAGAAAACTCCTCAAGAGTACAGGTATATTCCAGTGAAGACACAAATATTGGTGGTTTTCCAAAGCAAATTTTGAAAGAAAATTTTAGATAAAGTAGAGGAAATAGAAAACCTATTTTTTCTTTCAATTCAGGGGGCAGATAATTTTCCTGCTCTTTTTTTTTTTTTTTTTTTTTTTGTAAATAACATTTTCTTAGACCACAGCCATTCCCAAACACTTACATACGGTGTTGTTTCTACCTGCTAGCCCATTACAGTGGTAGAGTTGAATATCTGCTATTTGCCAACAACAACAACAACAAACTTTGCTTGTCTTGTTCTAAATAAAAGAAGCTTTGTAGCTTGTATATTCTTTTTTTGTGTGTAGTGTTACATCGGGAGAAAATACAGAAATGTAAATGTTCCAGAGATTCTGCTTGTGCTCTTTAAGGGCCTGCAGAGTAACACTGGGAATCCTTATGCGTATTCTGAAAAAAACATACAAACCACAGAAAGGACAAGTGACTTGCCCAATCTTGTCATGACAGCTGGGGCCTGTGCCACTCTGTCCTTCTATCACTGCTGCCATTTTAAACAGTGTTTAATGCTGCTTTGCAAGCTTCCAGTAAGCTTATCTGATGACTCAAGGAATATTTCATTAATATTTGTCTATGTTCACATTTCTGAGTATCTGTAAAGCTCTATGTATTAAATAACATTTTTTCCCTTTAGAGTCCTCAAATGAATAAGTAACTTTTAATCCTTAGGAAATGGCTGTGCATTTAATTAGGTGTTTTAAAAATCCACAAGTTCTTTTGGTACTTAAATTGAAATATTTTTAATTATTTCTGCAAATGGAACACTTGAATTCAATTTTCTCTGTGTGCATGTTCCTTAGGTTGATGGTTAACAATATTGATTTGTATTTCAGATAATGGAGAAAGAATTCCTGCTGTTCATTCACAGCATAGAACCTTTTTGAGTGATGTTGCCTTTGTCACATCATCCTATACATTTCTCAATACTCTACTTACAATACTCTATTAGTCAAACTTTTTGTCCATATATTCAAATGAACTGCAGAGATTATTAACTTGTCCTTGGCAAATAGATTTATTTTTCTAAGATAAATGCTTTTATAAATTCAATGTGTGACAGTTTTATTACAAATTGTAAATAGAATGCCATGCCAGATTTTTATGATAGCCGTCACTAACTCATTTGGGCCCTTATTATGTTTCAAGCCTTCATGTCGGTAATCACTAATAAGTCTATTTTGAGATGTTTATTTTATATTTTAGCATGGAATTCATGTAATTGTCCTTTTAAAAAGTAACCAAGTCTTTTTGCATTTGATTATGTTATCACACATTAAATTTAATATCTCTATTTGTAATCATTTTTGCCCTGTGTCTGGTCTAGTATGGTTCATGTTTCTTTTCAGACATAAAATTGTACCAAGTAATAAACTTTGGGAATTTATTAATAATTATTTTACATATATTAGTATTTTTCTTTGCTCATATAATATGACAAATTGAGATTAGAGTTTTGTTAAAATGGTTTAATAGTTCTTTATGTTTGTGTAAATATGTACTTAATACTAAATGAAGCTGCATTAATGGTGGTCACTGTGCACACTCCTTACCCTACACACAACAGTTTACTCACTGGCTAAGAGACCCTTGTACCTCACGTCTGCACCGTGACATCACAGAAGTATGAGTACTTGTGTCCTCACACTAGCCTGGGAATCCAATGAGATAAGCTTCTAAATACTTGACCACAAAACACAGCAAATGCCTAGTACCTGTTACCAATTACAACTAAGGAAAAAAAATCCTTGTTGGACTTGCTTCTTTTGCTATGTATTGCTCAGCCTGACTGCATGACAAATATTACAAACTGGGCAGCTTATACAATAGAAATGTATTTTCTCACATCACTGGAGCATGGAAATCCCAAGTCAAGGTTCCAGAAAGCTGATTTCTGGCTTGTAGTTGGCTCCTGTCTTGTTGTGACCTCACATGGTCTTTTCTTCTGTGTATGCGCAGAAGGGCGAAGATCCCTGTGTCTTTTCTTCTTTTTTTAACTTTTATTTAGTAAATATAAATTTCCAAAGTACAGCTTATGGATTACAATGACTCCCCCCCCCCATAACTTCCCTCCCACCCGCAACCCTCACATCTCCTGCTTCCTCTCCCATTCCATTCACATCAAGATTCATTTTCAATTCTCTTTATATACAGAAGATCGATTTAGTATATATTAAGTAAAGATTTCATCAGTTTGCACCCACACAGAACATAAAGTGTAAAATACTGTTTGAGTACTGGTTATAGCATTAATTCACATTGGACAACACATTAAGGACAGAGATCCTACATGGGGAGTAAGTGTACAGTGACCACAGTTGTTGACTTAACAATTTGACACTCTTGTTTATGGTGTCAGTAATCACCCTAGGCTCTTTTCATGAGTTGCCAAGGCTATGGAAGCCTTTTGAGTTCGCCGACTTCGATCTTATTTAGACAAGGTCATAGTCAAAATGGAAGTTCTCTCCTCCCTTCAGAGAAAGGTACCTCCTTCTTTGATGGCCCGTTCTTTCTACTGGGATCTCACTTGTGGGGATCTTTCATTTAGGTCTCTTTTTTTTTTTCTCCAGAGTGTCTTGGCTTTCCATGCCTGTAATACTCTCATGGGCTCTTCAGCCAGATCCGAATGCCTTAAGGGCTGATTCTGAGGCCAGAGTGCTGTTTAGAACATCTGCCATTCTATGAGTGTATCCCGCTTCCCATGTTGCTGTGTATGTATGCTGTGTATCCCGCTTCCCATGTTGGATTGTTCTCTCCTTTTTAATTCTATCAGTTAGTATTAGCAGACACTAGTCTTGTTTATGTGATCCCTTTGACTCTTAAACCTATCATTATGGTCAATTGTGAAATGAAATTGATCACTTGGACTAGTGAGATGGCATTGGTACATGCAACTTTGATGGGATTGAATTGGAATACCCTGGCATGTTTCTAACTCTACCATTTGGGGCAAGTCAGCTTGAGCATGTCCCAAATTGTACATTTCCTCTCTCTCTTATTCCCACTCTTATATTTAACATGGATCACTTTTCAATTAAATTTAAACACCTAAGAATAAGGCTCCACCCTTAAGTTCTAATTTAACTTTAATAAAATTCTTAAACAGATAATCTCTAAATACAGGCATATAGGGTTAGGATTAAAACATACAAATTTTAGAGAACACAATTCACTCCAAGGGGAAAATTATTATTTATTAGCATTTCCTTCTCTCTTCAATTATTTAATTTAATTTAAAAGAAAACTGTTAAAATATTTCAAGTAGACTGCCTGTTTATTGCTTAGTCAGGCAACATGAAACCCTGAGTCTTCAGCTAAATCAGAAAAGTTGGAATAATGTATTGAATCCACACATATATACATTTTTCACTTACCTGTACTCAGACTTGCTTATCAACTACTAGTTGATAGGAATTCAAAATCAGAGATATGCTTAATAGTACTGGCTTCATGGAAACATAGAAGTAGCTCTTTTTGTATTTTCAAAATGAAGGTGATCTATAATCGTTAACTGAGAAATTGCTCTGGCTGAGAAATCAAAGCTGAGGTTTATTTAGCTAGTCAAATTTAGGATTTATACATGGAAAGAGCCAGTCAGTTGCCTAAGTCGGCTCTTCCTGCAAGCCTGAGTTTGGTTACCTGTTTTATCCTTTTTTTCCATTGTTAAATACATGCATTGATTCAGGTTTCCACAATTCACAATGCAGATTTAGGTGTGCTTTCACACTGCGACCACATTTCACTCACACTGAAAATCTAAGAGCACTTGGTATTAGCTAACAGATTAGATTACTGGTTAAGGAGGTACATTATATTCCCACACTCATTTCCACATGGGATGTGATCTATATGCAAGGGGAGGCCAACAGTTGGCTGCTAATCACTCTTTCTACAATGGCCCCCAGAAGAAAAGCTCCCCACTCCTCTGTAAGGCGCAGTAGATACTTCCTTACCCCTGGTTGGTTGTCATTGCGCATGGCTGAGGTTTATTGAAAGGCCTTGCTACCTAGGAACCAGACGCAAGGCTTCTGCACAGCACAGACAGCATCCTGGCTGACTTAGACCTCTAAGGAATTGAAGTTCACACAATGTTGACGTCTCACTTCTTGAAACTCTCCCCATACTTCTATGGCATCCCTTTCAAGCGTTACTTGTCCCTTTCAAAAGTTGGGATCTCATACATGTATTTGTAGACAGAAGTCTCCCACTAAGTGGTAAGTGTCTGAAATGTCCTGTGGTTTACCCATTTTTTGTATCACAAATACACAGAACAGCTTCTAGCACATACATGCACTGAATGAGTTATGGTGGAATGAAAAAAAAAACCTGAAAATAGAAAGAATGAATAAATTAGAGAATCCAGGGATGTAATAAGCACATTTATCTTTCCAGTGACCTTACAGCCAATGTTTGCTATCTCCCCATACTTTGGGAATGTACAGAGATTTCTAGTTTCGTGCAGTCATAGGATATACATTTGCCTGTATTCAAAATATCAAAAGCAATACTTAACCTGCAAGCCCTTTCCATGTCTAAAAATTGGCACGGAATATTATCCTTAACGTGATTGTCTGAACTGAGGTTTCTATAAAAAGTATTGCTCTTATTCTCTCTATTCACACTGAGATTAAAAGGAAAGAAATCAGATTCTGGGTGAAGTCAGATGATTAAAGATAGTAAGAAGGAGGTTGCAAGGAATTCTTTGTGGTACAACTGGAAAGGGCTACTATTGGATTTTACACAATCTCTTTCCTTAGATGTGATTAAAAAGTGGAATTGACTGTCAAATTGCTAAAGAAGTTTAAGAATAGTGCTTATTGAAGTCAGAATGTGTCCTAGGTGATTTCCCAAAGGTCATTTCCACTTGACTTATATCAACATTCAAGGAATCCCCAGTGGCACATTAAGTGCTTCACCTCTGTTGATTGCTACATATTGATTTCAAAATATTTCTTTGTACAATTTTATTTTTAAAAATTTGACATAAATATAAACATTACAAATATTGATGGGGCACCATATGATGTTTCAGTGCTTACATACATCACACATTCTCCAGTGAAAGTAAATACATTTATCTTTCAAGCATTTAACATTCTTTATCATAGAAACATCCAAAAGTTCTTTGTTCTAGTTTATCATGGAGAAATAAACAGTAAATTAACATGACCTAACTTCGCCCCATTGTGCAATAAAACTCTAGAACTTCTTATGCATATCTAGGTATAACCTAGTATCCATCAATCAACCTTTTCTCATTCCTCCTTCCCCACTTCTGTACTGGTATTCACAATTACATTTTTTACTTCTATGTGATCACCTAGTTCTTTGAATCCCATTTTAAGTATGATCATATGATATTTGTCTTTCTAAGTTAGGTTTATCATGAAGACATCCAGTTCTGGCCATGTTGTTGCAAATGACAAGATTTTGTCATTTTTAATGGCTTAGTAATATTCCATTGTGCATATATACGACATTTTATTTAACTATTCAGCAGTTTATCCACACTGGGTTGTTTTCATTTCCTGGCTATAGTGAGTAATGCTGAAATAAACATGCAAGTGCAGATGTATTTTCAATAGATGCATTTCATTTCCCTTGGCTATATATGCAAAAGCAGGATTTTTGCATCTCATATTAGTTCCATTTTTAGTTTTTAGAGGAACCTCCATACTGTTCTCCACAATGGCTGTATTAGTTTACATTCACACAGTGTGCAAAGATTCCCATTTCTCCACATTCTGTCCAACACTTGTTATCTTGTCTTTGAAATGATCTTACTAGAGTGAGATAATATCTCATTGAGGTTTTGATTGCATTTCTCTGATGATAAGTGACGCTCATCAATTTTTAATGTGCTTCTTAACCCTTTGTATGTGTTTTTAAAGAACCGTCTGTTTAGATATATTGCCTGTTTTAATAGGGTTGTTTGTATATTTGCTATTGTGTTGAGGTCTTTATATTATATACATATTATTCCCTTGTCAAATGTATAGCCTGAAAATATATTCTGCAGTTTTATAGGTGTTCTCTTTGCTCGGTTGATTGTTTTCTTTCGTATGCAAAAAGCTCTTCAGTTTGATAAAATCCCATTCATGTATTTGTACTTATATTCCCTGTCCTTTTCAGATGTAATCTGGAAAATCTTTGCCAATTCCAGTTTCCTAAAATGTTTCCTTTATATTTTCTTCATATAGTCTCAATGATTCATGTCTCAAACTTAGGTTTTAATACATTTCAATCTGATTTTTATTAAAAAAAATGGTGAGAAACAGGAATCTAGTTTCATTATTTTGCATGTGTATATCCCATTTCCCCAGAACTTTAAGTATTTTTTTTAGGAAAAGATTTTTTTGAAAGTCAGTGTTACAGAGAGAGAGGGAGGGACAGAGAGAAAGATCCTCCACCTCCTGGGTCACTTTCCAAATGGCTGCAACAGCCAAGTTTGGCCCAGGCTGAAGCCAGTAGCCAGGAGTTTCCTTCTGGTCTCCCATGTGGGTGGCAGGAGATCAGTGACTTGAGCCATCCTCTGATTCTTTCCCAGGTGCATTAGCAAGGAGCTGAATCTGAATGCATATGGGATGCTGGTGCTGTAAGCCACTGCACCACAGTGCCAGCCCCATGGGTGTTAACTCTTCTTCAAATGTGTGGTAGAACTCAGCAGTGAAGCCATCTGGTCATGGGATTTTTGGTGTGTGGGTTTTTTTTTTGTTTGTCTGTTTGTTTATTTACTTATTTTTTTTTTTACGAGAGCTTGATTTGTTTTAGTTTTTTTTTTAATGATTTAGCCTCGTTATTCATTATTGTCCTTTTTGGATATTATATTTCCTCATAATTCAATCTAAATAAGATATATATCCAATAATTTGTCCATTTATTGTTATTGAACTTTTTCCATATATTTGTTTATAGTAATCTCTAATAATGCTTTGTATTTATTTGTTGTCAGTGGTCATGTCTCCATTTTCTTCTCCAGTTTGTGAATTGAAAATTCTTCTTTTATCATTGGTTAGTCTAGCTAAGTGTTTATCAATTTGGTTTATCTTTTTAAGAAACCAGCTCTTTATTCATTATTTTTAGTTTTTATCATTTGTGCTTCAAGTTTTATCATTTCTTCTAGCAATTTTGGATTATTATGTAAGACTTGATCTCTCATTAGGTCTTTTAATATATATGTATTTGGCTGCTCCAACACTGGTGAATATGTATTCATATTCACAAGTGTTATTTCCTCTTTATGGATTTAACCATTTATCATTTTATAATGACTTTTGTAGACCCTTTATACTGGTTTTGATTTAAAGTCCATTTTTCTGTTAGAAGTATGTTTGCTAGTGCTTCCTTTTGGGTTCCATTTTCATGGAATATCATATTCTAACCTTCACTTTCAGTCAATGTGTGTCCTTAGAGGTGAAGTGATATTTTGTGTTTTTTTTTTAGTCTATTCAATCACTCTTCGTTCTTTTAATTGCAGAATTTATTTTATTAAATTTTAAGATTACTGATAAGTAAAGTCTTATGCCATTTTGATACCTGTTTTTACTTTTACTATAGTTTTTTTTTCTTTCTTTGTCCCTAAATCACAATCTTAATTTGTGTTAAATGATTTTCTTTAGCGGTGTACTTTAGTTCCTTGTCTATTATTTTTGGTAATTGAGTATTTACAGGTTTTGCTTTGTGGTTACTTTGGAACTTGATATTCCAAAATTATCATTTGATTCTAACAATTTATCATAAAATGAGAAAAACTTAACATTGTTTATAAAAAATAAGAAAAGATACAAAGGAAAAACACACAAATAGGAAATCCTAATAAAACACTCTACATTTATACTTCATTTTCCCCATATTTTGAATTTCTGATCTTACATTTGACATTTTCCTATCTTGCCTGTCTCTTAACATTTTAGTGTAATAATTATAATTTTTTTAGTATTCATTGTAAGGATGTAAATGACTTACATATCACATTTATAACATTAGAGCACCCTGAATTTTTTGGTGGTGCCGTTACTCTTACTGGTGAGCTTTCTACCTTCTGAGATTTCTTCTTTCCTTGTGAGGACCACTTTTTCTTTGAAGTCTCCTTTAGCATTATAGTGTACAGGTCTGGTGGTGATAAGGCCCCTCAGCCTTTTTTCCCATGAGAAGGTCTTGATCTCACCCTTATATCTGAAGGATAGCTTCCTTGGATGTGTGGTACTTGGCTGATAATATTTTTCCTTCAGTATGTAAAACTCCCATCCTACTCTTTTCTGACATAAAAGGTTTCTGTTGAGAAATCAGCAGTCAGGCAAACTTATCCCATTTATGTGTTAATTGCTTATTGAAGGGCCAGCGTGTGGCTCAGTAGGCTAATCCTCCGCCTTTCGGCGCCAGCACACCGGGTTCTAGTCCCGGTTGGGGCGCCAGATTCTGTCCCGGTTGCCCCTCTTCCAGGCCAGCTCTCTGCTATGGCCCGGGAGTGTAGTGGAGGATGGCCCAAGTGTTTGGGCCCTGCACCCCATGGGAGACCAGGAGAAGCACCTGGCTCCTGCCATCGGATCAGCACGGTGCGCTGGCCGCAGCGCGCCGGCCGCGGCGGCCATTGGAGGGTGAACCAACGGCAAAGGAAGACCTTTCTCTCTGTCTCTCTCTCTCACTGTCCACTCTGCCTGTCAAAAAAAAAAAAATTGCTTATTGAAGCTTAGGAAGTTCTCTCCTATTTTTAACTTTGTAGGTATTAATAATAATATGCCTTTGGGTAGACATGGTTGGATTGAATTGGACCAGTTACTTTTGACCTTTAGTACCTATATGGCTACCCGTTTCTCTAGGTTGTGGGAGTTGTCTGTCTTTATCTCTTTGAATACACTTTCTACTATTTTGGCATCCTCACATCTCTCTTGAATCCCAATATCTCATATATTTGCTATTTTCATGCTATCCCACATGTCTCATAAATTGTCATTATTTCCTGTTTTTATTTTCCTTTTTCTCCTCTAACAGTGTATTTTCAAATAACCTGTCTCTGAGTTCATATTTTTGTATTTGATCTATTCTGATAGTAATACATTCTATTGTATTTTAAATTTGCTAGTTTATTTTTCATTTGGAAGAATTTCTGCTTCAATTTGTTAAACTACTTCCATTTCTCTGTCAAATCCCTCTGTTAGAAGATTGAATCATTTCTCTGTGTTCTCTTGAATTTTGTTGAGTTTCTTTAAAACAGCTGTCTTGAAACCTTCATCTAAGCATTTGGAAATTTTAATTCCTAAATGCTTGGTTTTTAGCACCTTATTTGCTCTGAAAGCAAGGTCATGGTTCCCTGGACAATCTTGATCCTTATTGGAACACAATATAATTTGCACATTGAAGAATTAGTTTTAGTAATCTGGCTTTGTTTGTGGCTTTCCATCTAGAAATTCTAAGTAGTCTTTCTGTGGCTGAGATGGGTTCACTGCCCATGCTATACCTCTCAGCCACTGGTGATGCTGATTGGGGTACAAGACTGTTCAAACAGGACAACAGAACTCCACCAGGCACCAAGGCAGATTCAGAATCAGCTAACCATTAGAATCAGCTAACGCTGAATTTTTTCAGCTGGGCGATGACTTTCCAAATAATCCTACCCTCTTTGCTGTCTGCCTAGGGTTGTAGAAGAGGCGAATGTGGCAGCTCCTCAGCTACTTGAACAATCCCTAGGTGGGTCAATGCAGGACCTCACAGTCATTGAGTCCTTTGCAATCTTAGGGGTGTCCCCAAGGCTATCAGGATTGGCCCCAGCCTGGTCACATCTGGTTCCCACAGTCCCTGGACCCCGCAAAATTCCATGGATGTCCAATATGCATGGCTGGTGGTGACACATGCGAAAATGAATGCAACCACCTGGAGCATAAGTCTTCACCTGCTGCCAGACAAATCTCCAGGCTCAGTCTCTGAGCATCAGCCCCAGCCCAGAGGCTTTTTGGCTTCATCAGGGGCTGGGTCTCAGCCCTGGGCTCTGATGCGAGGCCCTCAGCTCCCTCTCTTGGCTTGTCCACATTACTGGAGTTTTGTCTTCTGCTCGAAGTGGGGGATTGGTGTGTCAGAGCCACGTGGAAACTGCAAATGTTCACTCCACAGGTATGTGCCTGGGAAGGCCCCAGGCATAGAAATGGGGCGTGCTGAGCCTGAATTTCAGGTGATGGGCCTGACACTGGGATTCAGTTTGCTCTCCCTTTCCCGGGTAAGAGGCATCTCCAAAGCTCACTACCGGGAGCTGGGGGAGGGATGGCTCAGGTGTTTCCTTCTGTCTTCTTTCAATGCAACATTTTTTATGTTTAAAACAAGATGAGGTACCGTGGTTTCACCTGGCTTCCGCAGCTCCCATGTTGGTGCTTGGTGTGTGTACAGCTCTTTGCAGTGGTGTCTCTCCTGGGACAGATTTGCTGGGGCGTCTTACTCAGTGACGATCTTGGCTCCACCCCTTTAAATATTTCTGAAGTCTCTTAATTGCTTGTGTTCATCAGAGACAGCTCTGTATGTAAAACCTATCAGGATTATTTTAAATCTGAGGATGCATGCCATTTGAAAGTTAGAATGTAGTCTATATATCCTTATGCCCAATAATTACATTTGGCATTTTAATGATATGTTTATGCTCTATAAGTATAATTTTCTCCAACACAAATACATAGAAGTAAGATATTTCCTGCACAGCCTGAGGAGAAACTTGACTCTCAAGGGAAGATATTTTCAAATTAAATGTTTCATGCCCTGATAGTGAAGTAAACTAACACTTAATGAACACTATGACTACAGGCATAGTCTATTTAAAAATATATATTTATTTCAAAGGCAGAGAGGTGGAGAGAAAGAGATAGATGGACACAGACACATAGAGATCTTCCATTCACTGGTTCACTCCCCAGATGTGTAGAATAGATAGGGCTGGGTCAAGTTGAAGCCAGGAGCAGTAGGCTGAATCTGAGTCTTCAATATGTGTGACAAGGAATCAACTACTTTAGCCATAATATGCCATCTCCTGGGGAAGTTGAGGGGGGACTTCAATCTGGGCGCTCCAATATGTATGCCAGACTCAAGCAGTGTCTCCACTGGGCCAAGTGCCTGCCCCAACTCTTTATGTTTTTATAGCTTGGTAGAATCATCTCTTTACCGAAATTCAGTAACACAAGTATTGAAAATACTCATCTGTGAGGAAAGAAGAATTAAACTCATGGACCATTAGAGCTTACTCAAATAGAAAAAATAAGAGTTTTCTATTTTGCCACTCAGCTTTATTTTTTTTAATTTACATGGCTAAGTGTTTGAGCTGTCTGTAATGTAAATATCACTTCTACAGTGGGACTCCTTGCGTACAATTCAAAGGCATTCCGCTGAGGTAGCAATGGTGGAAAGTATTTTTTTTTGTTTGTTTTTGTAGCAACTGTGCTTAGAATAAAGGATTTTCGACTCTTGGACATCAGTCATTTTATTTCTGTTGTTAAAAGAGCATCCATCTGCTTCGTGCTGTAGTAATAGCACAGACTGGGTGATTTCTGATGAACAGAAGTTTATTTCCCACAATTCGGAAGACTGGGCACTCTGAGATCAAGATCCTCTGATGAGGATCTACTTCGTGGCTAACACAACAGAAAGCATCACATGGTGGAGGAGGGAAGTGGAGGGAGGGAGAGAGCAAGAGCAGCACTAGAAACCAAACTCACCCTTTTGTAATAGCACCAATCTCACCCATGAGGGTAAAGCTGACATGGTTTAATTACCTTTTTAAAGTCCCAGCTCTGAATACTGTTACACTGGTGATTAAATTTCAGAAAGAGTGCTGGAGGAGACCAACATTCAAGCCATAGCAAAAAGTACCATGGATTAACTGTTGGCTATGTATGTCACTATATACCTATATCTATGTATGTAGCTTATTCTCTTAAATTTTCTCATAGCAATAAAAATGAAAGATTTTTCAAAACTAGGTGATAAATTAAGATATATATTTTCTTAAAGTTTTAAAATTCATACTGTCGCTCCCCCTCTTCGTGGAGGAACGACACAGGACCCTGCGCTGTTCTTTTGTCTGCTCGGCCCTTCCCGGGTTTGCTGCTGGTTCTTCCCGGGTTGGCTGCCGTCCCTCCACCTCCGTGGAAGGGCGGTTCCCCCTGCCACTTTCCCCACTTCCGTGGGGGAGCGGCACACCGCCGGCTGGCTCTCTCGGGGGCTGCTCAGATGTTCCTTCAGATAGATGTTCCTGGTGCATGTTGTCTCTCTCCTCCTTTATAGTCCTCTTCCACCAATCCCAACTCTGCTACCCACACGCCAGGTACGCTGCTCTCCTCCAATCAGGAGCAGGATCAGCTCCTGCAGGTCATCACTCAAGTTGGCGAGAGGCAGCTGCGTAGTTGTTTACTCCCTTCTCAGCGCCATATTGTGGGAGAGCAGATGCATAGAATAAGTCTTAATTTCAGTAACTTAGTCTAGTCCGAGTTGCTCCCCACACATACTTTTGAAAAAATTGCTATATGTTATAGATTTGTCCATAAAATATTTTTAATTATGGTATACATTTTAATATAAAATAGAGATTATTTCTCTCTGTGTTCTAAAACAAGTACCTGACGTTCAAAGACATATATTGATATTATTTGAGCATATACCCAGAGTTATATTTAAAAAAAAGATTTATTATTTATTATTCATTCATTCATTCAAAAGGCAGAATAAGATAGAGGGAGAGAGAGAGAGAGACAGAGACAGAGACAGAGACAAAGAAAGAGAGAAACAGAGAAGAGGATCTTTTATTCACTGGTTCACTCCCCAAATGCATGTGGGCCGTGGTAGCCCACAGCTAAGTCGTGAATCAGGAACTACATTAGGGTCTCTCATGTGGATGGCTGGGAACCAAGTCCTTGGGCCATCACCCACTGCGTTCCCAGCCACATTAGCAGGAAGGTGCACTGGAAGTGGCACAACTGGCACTGGAACCAGTGCTCTGATATAGGATGTTGGTGTCATAAGGCAGTTTAACCTGCTGCACCACGAGGCTGGCCCCAGGTTAGAAAGTGTTTGAGCTAGTTAATTTACATGCAATCAGCAAGTGTTATATTATATACAAAGACTTGTATTATTGGAATTTACACAATAATTCTAACATATTATGCCTTATCTTACAATTTAGGAAAAAATAAATAACTGTCCTAGCCACCACATTTTACATGGAAATAATAAATGCACAATAATAGTTGTATCGACAATGACTAGGATTGAGCAAGTACTATTTGAGAGTTTCTATGCTAAGTACTTCCTTACATTAATATCAGGTACATTCAAATACTGTTACATTTTAGAGAACAGTAATCTATTTAGCAAACCTCAACTCCAATGAAAGTAAGGGATAGCAGCTGGGTTCAATATTGAGTCTCAAGTCTCTTTTTATTTTTAAAGATTTATTTGAAGCACATTCACAGTTTTTAATGTATTAGATGCAAACTTCATGGCCTTTGTATATAGTTATTTATTTGATGATATAGTGGAGTAATAAAATTAAACAAATAAGCCGGGCACAGAAACAAAAGTGTCATGTGATCCAACCCCAATATATAATTAAAAAAATATAAATGCCTGGGGCCGGCGCTGTGGAATAGTGGATAAAGCCACCACCTGCAGTGCAAGCATCCCATATGGGCACTGGTTCGAGCCTCGGCTGCTCCACTTCCCATCCAGATTTCCTTGGAAGGCAGTAGAAAATAGCCCAATTCCTTGGGCCCCTGCACCCACATGAGAGACCTGGAAGAAGCTCCTGGCTCCTGGCTTCAGATTGCCAAAGCGCCAGCCATTGCGACCATCTGGGGAGAGAACCAGCGGGTGGAAGACCTCTCTCTCTCTCTCTCTCTCTCTCTCTCTCTCTGCCTCTCCTTCTCTCTCTGTGTAACTCTGACTTTCAAGTAAATAAATACATCTTTAAAAAAATTATATCCCATAGAAGTTGAGGGTAGAATGGTGGTTACCAGAAGGTGAGCTGAGCAGTGGGGAGAAAGCAATAGGGAAAGGTTGATTAAAAGTTAGTAAGTTACAAGTAGATAAGAGTGAGAAGTTTTTGTGTTCTATTACCCAGTACTGTGTCTAAAGATAATAGTAATGTTGTGTATCTATTCTTTTAAAAGGCAATTTTGAATGTTTTCATGAAAAAGAGATGATAAATATTGGAAGAGATGGTCACGTTTATCCTAGGTTGAACACTGCACAAAAGTATGTACAGGTATCAAGACATCATATGGTACTCAATTAAAAGAAGACAACAAAATCAGTGTAACGTTAGTATTAGGACAATGTTAACAGCAAACAGAGAAATGGAACAGATGTAGATGTGGGGAAAATTTTTCTGCCAAGGCCATTTGGATATCACTTGTGGGCCATACAAAATTATGAACTTAATAATCAGCCTGCTATCGATTTGCTGGATTCCAAGTCCTACCTGCTGTTGCCTTGGTAAGGCAGATTTTATATGGCCAGTAGGCTGGGTGTTCTCGGGTCCACACCCCCTGATTATCTGTTTCTCAGAAGTGCTACTGTAATTCATTGTGGGAAAGGAAAATCTATTCAATATCTCATACAAGAAGAATTAGATAAATTTATGGGAAACAGAAGGAATCCTGGTCAATATTGCAGCTCTCACTTGCTCTCTCTTGCTCTCTCTCCCTCACATACACACACACACATATGCTCACACATTTTAAGATTGATTTTATTTATTTATTTATTTTATTCTTATTTTTTAACTTTTATTTAGTAAATATAAATTTCCAAAGTACAGTTTATGGATTACAATGGCTTCCCCCCCCCCCATAACTTCCCTCCCACTCGCATCCCTACCATCTCCCACTCCCTCTCCCATTCCATTCAAATCAAGATTCATTTTCAATTATCTTTATATACAGAAGATGATTTAGTATATATTAAGTAAAGATTTCATCAGTTTGCACCCACACAGCAGCACGAAGTATGAAATACTGTTTCAGTACTAGTTATAGCATTAATTCACATTGGACAGCACATTAAGGACAGATCCCACATGAGGAGTAAGTACACAGTGTCTCCTGTTGTTGACTTAACAAATTGACACTCTTGTTTAAGGCGTCAGTAATCTCCCTAGGCTCTAGCCATGAGTTGCCAAGGCTATGGAAGCCTTTTGAGTTCACTGACTTCAATCTTATTCAGACAGGGTCATAGTCAAAGTGGAAGTTCTCTCCTCCCTTCAGAGAAAAGTACCTCCTTCTTTGATGGCCCCATTCTTTCCACTAGGATCTCACTCGCAGAGATCTTTCATTTAGGTGTTTTTTTTTTTTTTTTTTTTTTTAGAGTGTCTTGGCTTTCCATGCCTAAAATACTCTCATGGGCTCTTCAGCCAGATCCGAATGCCTTAAGGGCTGATTCTGAGGCCACAGTGCTATTTAGGACATCTTCCATTCTATGAGTCTGCTGTGTATCCCGCTTCCCATGATGGATCGTTCTCTCCTTTTTAATTCTATCAGTTAGTATTAGCAGACACTAGTCTTGTTTGTGTGATCCCTTTGACTCTTAGTCCTATCATTATGATCAATTGTGAACTGAAATTGATCACTTGGACTAGTGAGATGGCATTGGTACATGCCACCTTGATGGCATTGTATTGGAATCCCCTGGCACATTTCTAACTCCACCATTTGGGGCAAGTCCGATTGAGCATGTCCAAAATTGTACATCTCCTCCCTCTCTTATTCCCACTCTTTGTACCAATGCCATCTCACTAGTCAAAGTGATCAATTTCAGTTCACAATACCAGATTTCAGTGCATACTACAGGGCAGTTGTAATCAAAACAGCATGGTACTGTTACAGAAACAGATGGATAGACCAATGGACAGAATAGAAACATCAGAAATCTATCCAAACATCTACAGCCAACTTATATTTGATCAAGGATCCAAATCCAATCCCTGGAGTAAGGACAGTCTATTCAATAAATGGTGCTGGGAAAATTGGATTTCCACGCGCAGAAGCATGAAGCAAGACCCCTACCTTTCACCTTGCACAAAAATTCACTCAACATGGATTAAAGACTTAAATCTACGACCCGACACCACCAAATTATTAGAGAGCATTGGTACCAGCAAAGATTTCTTGGAAAACACCCCAGAAGCACAGGCAGTCAAAGCCAAAATCAACTATTGGGATTGCATCAAATTGAGAAGTTTCTGTACTGCAAAAGAAACAGTCAGGAGAGTTAAGAGACAACTGACAGAACGGGAAAAAATATTTGCAAACTATGCAACTGATAAAGGGTTAATAACCAGAATCTACAAAGAGATCAAGAAACTCCACAAAAAACAAAACAAACAACCCACTTAAGAGATGGGCCAAGGACCTCAATAGACATTTTTCAAAAGAGGAAATCCAAATGGCCAACAGGCACATGGAAAAATGTTCAAGATCACTAGCAATCAGGGAAATGCAAATCAAAACCACAATGAGGTTTCACCTCACCCCAGTTAGAATGGCTCACATGCAGAAATCTACCAACAATAGATGCTGGAGAGGATGTGGGGAAAAGGGGACACTAACATACTGTTGGTGGGAATGCAAATTGGTTAAGCCACTATGGAAGTCAGTCTGGAGATTGCTCAGAAACCTGAATATAACCCTACCATTCAACCCAGCCATCCCACTCCTTGGAATTTACCCAAAGGAAATGAAATTGGCAAACAAACAAGCTGTCTGCACCCTAATGTTTATTGCAGCTCAATTCACAATAGCTAAGACCTGGAACCAACCCAAATGCCCATCAACAGTAGACTGGATAAAGAAATTATGGGACATGTACTCTATAGAATACTATACAGCAGTCAAAAACAACAAAACCTGGTCATTTGCAACAAGATGGAGGAATCTGGAAAACATTATGCTGAGTGAATTAAGCCAGTCCCTAAGGGACAAATATCATATGTTCTCCCTGATCAGTGACAACTAACTGAGCACCAAAGGGGAAACCTGTTGAAGTGAAATGGACACTATGAGAAACAGTGATTTGATCAGCCCTTGTCCTGACTGTTGAGATTGATTTTAAACAACATAAAAACCTGAGCCAGAAAGGTTTAGAAGAAAATTGAAGAGAATATCTTCATGACTTTTTGGTAGGCAAGGGGTTCTTAGAATTGAAATGAAAAGTATAAACCAACCAAAATAATAATAATAAATTATACTTTATTGAGGTAAAATTTTAGTATAGCAAAAGAAACCACTAATAAAAATGAAAAGAAAAAAAGTCATTTGAATTTAGTCAGTTCCAAGACCACTTAAGTGATCCAAGTGAAAACATTCAAATATCCTGAATCGTGAAATTGTAATCACGGTAAGAATTATAAAACCTTAAATTAATGAATTTTGTGTATTTGCAAATCAATATTTCCAAACATTCCCCCCAAAAGTAATGCTGTCCCTTTTTTGCTATTTGGAATCTGAAAACATTACCTGCCACATGGATCTCTAAAAAGAATCAATGTTATATGGAAGGAGAGGCATAGAAGTCATTCTTAGAACAACATGGATCTCATCCTCTGTTGCCTACAATTCTACCTTCATCAACTTTTGGACTAGGAGCAAAATCCAAGACCCCACCTCACCTCATCTGACCTCAGTTTTTCATCTAACACAAAAGGCTGATGTGTGAATCTCAGAAAGTATACACAAATGCAGACATCAACGTTGATTCCCAGTCTGGAGCAAGAACTCAACAGAGGTTCATTTTTTTTAATCCTTTTTTATACATTGTAACAGCTGTGGGATACTTGGATAAAGGAATGTGGATGTATTACCTAGATAATTTTAAAAGAAAGCAATGATTTTTTCCTTTTTTTAAAGAAATATTTTATTGAATGAATACAAATTTCATAGGAACAGCTTTAGGAATATAGTGGTTCTTTCCCCCATACCTGTTCTCCCACTCTCACTCTTGTACTACAACCTACTCTCTCTCCCATCCCATTCTCCATTAAGATTCTTTTTAAATTAACTTTATATACAGAAGACCAACTCTATACTAAGTAAATATTTCCACAATTTGCAACCACACAGACACACAAAGTATAAATTACTGTTTGAAAACAAGCTTTACAGTTAATTCTCATAGTACAACTAATTAAGGACAGAGGTCCTACATGGAGAGCAAGTGCACAGTGACTCCTGTTGTTGATTTAACAGTTGACACTCTTGTTTATGATGTCAGTGATCACCGGAGGCTCTTGTCATGAGCTGCCAAGGCTATGGAAGCCATTTGAGTCCACAAACTCCATCAGTATTTAGACAGAGCCATTAGCAAAGTGGAAGTTCTCTCATTTCAGAGAAAAGTACCTCCTTCTTTGATGGCTCCTTCTTTCCACTGGGGTCTCACTCAAAGAGATCCTTCATGTAGAACATTTTTTGCCATAGTGTCTTGGCTTTCCATGCCTGAAATGCTCTCATGGGCTTTTCAGCCAGATCTGAATGCCTTAAGGGCTGATACTGAGGCAAGAGTGCTGTTTAGGGCATTTGTCATTCTATGAGTCTGCTGTGTGTACTGCTTCCTATGTTAGAACATTCTCTCCTTTGTAATTCTATCTATTGTTATTAACAAATACTTGGTTATTTATGTGATCCCTTTGACACTTCTAAAATTTTAAAAGACAATAGTTACCATTTCCTAAAGTTGAACGTCAACTTCTCAAGGTCTCCTATGAAGTAACTGACTTGTCACAGTCATTTCACTCTATGACTAATATTTTTAATCTAAGAATGAGAAATTAGGGCTACAATCTTGCCAGATCTGAAATTCTAGGACTTTAATACTTCTCCGGGAGAAAACCACAAGCAGAATTTTTATCTATTCAATCAAATATTAGCTCAAAATGAAAACACATAAAATCAAATGTTAATTATGCTTTGTTCTCCAGGTCTTCAAAGAAGGAGGTACCTTTCTCTGAAGGGAGGAGAGAACCTCCACTTTGACTATGACCTTGTCTAAACAAGATAAGAGTCGGAGAACTCAAGGGGCTTCCATAGCCTTGGAAACTCATGACTGGAGCATAGGGAGATTACTGATGCCATAAACAGGAGTGTCAATTTGTAAAGTCAACAGCAGGAGTCACTGTGCACTTACTCCTCATGTAGGATCTCTGTCCTTAATGTGCTGTACATTGAGAGTTAATGCTATAATGATTACTCAAACAATATATTTCACTTTGTGTTTCTATGGGGGTGCAAACGGTTGAAATCTTTACTTAATGTATACTAAACTGATCTTCTGTAAAAAAAAAAAAAAAAAAAAAAAAAAAAGAAGAAGAAGAAGAAATTATCAATTCCCAACTTGACTCTCACTGGGATTAAACATGACAATAGGTCTGATCTGATTTCATCATCTATTATTTTTCACTTTATGTTTCTGTGTGGGAACAAACTGTTGAAATCTTTACTTAATGTATGCTAAACTGATCTTCTGTATATAAAGAGAATCGAAAATGAATCTTGATGTGAATGGAAGGGGAGAGGGAGTGGGAAAGGGGAGGGTTGTGGGTGGGAGGGACGGTATGGGGGGGAAGCCATTGTAATCCATAGGCCGTACTTTGGAAATTTATATTCATTAAATAAAAGTTAAAAAAAAATTATGCTTTGTTCTCCAAAGACTTGTTTTCTGGACATTCTGCAGGAGACAAACTGGAAGAATAAAGGTTAGAATTTTAAATACACACTTCATTTTGCATATTCCCAAATCATAAATTGTTTCCATACAATAAAGCCCTACTGTAAATGACTTCCTAAGGTTTAGCTTATCCTGAATTAATCAATCATGTAGGGTATCAAAGCAATGTGTTTATAAAATGTAAAAATGAAAAAAAAAGAACTCAGGGGCCACATTTTTAAATTGTTTCTTAATGAATCTTCTCAGTTTAATTAAAAATCAAATATGGATAATTTAGCTACATAAAGGGATGCTGATATCAAATAATTAACATTAAATAGATCTTGCTGACAATTTAAATATGCATGTCTTTATTTCACAATTAAAAATTCTTAAACACTCAACAGGCAAGGTCTTTCTAAAGTTTTTGAGCTATTGTTAGCTTGTTAAACTTTCCATTTCTGTTATTCCTGGCTTAGATGAGATAGAAATATTCTCAGCATGGCATTGAAAGGTACATGTACTTGAAATTCAATACTGAGCCAGAGGGCAGAAATTACCTTTCTGTGTAGGGGCACAATGTCCAATATGACAAATATTAGCCACATGTGGCTATTTAAGTTTATGCTAATTAAAATTAAGAATTCATTTCACTAGTCATATAAACCATATTTCAAGTGCTCAAGTAGCCACTTGTGGTTAGTGGCTGCCCCACTGCATGGTACAGATATGGAAAATTTCCATCATGCAAAATGTTTCATCAGACTGTGCCAGTCTAGAAATGTTACTTCTTCTGTACAAACTCTAAAATGAGAATATATTCTGAATGTTTCCATAATGAGATTGTTATAATTTTAATATACTTATTTAAGACTCCTCATTATAAATTGTTCATATGGTTTCACTAATCTAATTTATTCTAATTAAAGACAATAGGATGTTGAACAATCAGAGTGCTTAAATTAAGGAAGACTTACTAATGAGATTTTAAAAATTACTGGGTTTTCATCTCATTAACAATGGGACAATGTCTTAACTAATATTGAATGACAAGAAAGCAATGATAATAGGGTGATGATAGTCTTGGGTCTGGAGTCTAGATGATTTACACCTGTGCTGTTTAATAGAAATAAAACATGTGTCATTAATGCCAGTCACACATGTAATTAAAATTTTTCAAGTAGCCACATCAAAGAGAGAAACAAGGTCAAGTAAAACTAATCATAAATTTTATTCCATCCAGTATATCCAAAATATTATCATTTCAAATGTAGTTCATCTAAAATATCATTGAGATATTTTTCCGTGTTCATGCCAAGTCCTCAAAATCTTGTGTATGTTTTATACTTATGTACATCTCATGTTGGGCTTGTACTCAGTATACACAAGTGGCTCCTGGCTGCCACATTACACAACACAGATATATACAGCTCAACTCAGCAGACATGCATTTGTTCACTCCTTCAGCAATATATATTAAACGTCTGTTGGGAGTTGAATACTGCACCAGATGATAGATTATCAGTGAATGGCATTGTATGCACTCTTAGAAAACTTCCAGCATAGTAGAGACCATCACACCCATATAAAAATGCAATATTAGCTGAAGCACTTCTATATAAACCATGCCATGCAGGATCTGTGACAAGCATAGAGGATGAATTAACCCAGTATTTATGTCGATGAAGTCTTCCAGAATGAAATATTGAATTTAATGATTCAAGAATGTGCACAATTTGGGACTGGTATTGTGAGGGAGTAGGCTAAGTCACCACTTGCCACTTACGCATCCCATAATGGAGTACCTGGTCCAAGTCTCGGCTGCCTCACTTCCACTCAAGTTTCCTGCTAATGTGCCTGAGAAAGCAGCAGAACATGGCCAAGTGCTTGGGTCCCTGTACCCATATGGGAGACCATGATGAAGTTCCAGGTTTCTGGTGTCAGCCTGGCTCAGCCCTTGCTATTGCAACCTTTTGAAGAGTGAACCATGGGATGGAAGATTTTCCACTCTGCATGGTAGGAATTGATACGGGTGAAGATCAGTAGTTGCATACCTTTCATGAGATTGCTGTTGTCATTAGTGCTTAAATTAATTTCCACTTTCATATTGGTTGGTAAGAAATAGATAAAAATTTTCAATAGTACAAAATGAAGGCAGAAGGAAGTGAAAAAAATCATCATTAATAGGGAAAATATCAGAGGGAATACAAAATCTTCTGGCAATTGCCCTTGGATGCTCACTAGTGAAAACCAATATGCTCTCATCAATAATAAGATCACTAAAACTTTCCAATATGCTTGGTATATAGAATGAAATGCCATACCTTGCAAACATAATCAAATGATGATTGCATGAGTGAAAGGATTTTATTCTTATTGGTGGTTTTTATTCTCACCTATGTTTATAAACAGTTACGTATATGAAAGTTATCAACAGATTTCTTGGATGAATAAGTACCTTCAGCCCCTACTAATAAGTAAATAAGTAATTACTCTATGTCATTTTGCACCCTTTCAGGTTTAAGGTTGTAATTACTTTTAAGACATAAATTCGTGGATTCTCAGTGATTGTCACCCAGGAGCCTACTTTCGTGTAGTCTTTCTTGGTATGATACAGAGACAATTGGATCAAAGTATACTTCACCCAATTGCCATTAGGAGGTAAGAGCTAAAATATAATATTGTCAGGATCTCCAATCTAATTAATGGATAAGTTAAATTTTTATGGCTTAATAAAATCTGCAACAGAGCAAGAGTAATTGGGTGAAGAATATCGAAGTTGAAATCAAATGAAACTGAGTTTCCAAAATGAGGAAAAAACATTATGATTAACTTGAGATGTATGTACAGATAAAGTTCCAGAATTTCTTCATTTATAATAAAGAATAGCTTCTAGAATTTCAGTTAGAAATATTCATAACTTTGTAGATACCCTGAGTAATTAAAGTTTTGCATTTTAATGAAATAAAAAAAACAGATACATTTCTGTCTACCTTCTTGGATATTGTTCATGCTAACAGTTATAATTGTATAAGTCAGTACTTCTAAGGTTAATTTCAGTAGTTGCCCAAATAAATATCCCAATTTTTCTTACACTGTTAAGTTTTATTCCATCTTGTCAGTTGACATGGGCACAGAAGGTTATGAACAGCACAAATAATAATAGAACAGAGAAAAAAAATAGAAGTTTGTCCTGGCATTTATGTGTAAAAAGACTTCCCCCAAAGTAAAATAGAAAGCATCTGGAATCTGTCATTTTGTGATGATGGATCTGAACAAGGAGACACATATACATGTCAGAATCAGAAACTGTGCTACATTCCTGATCTGGCTGTCATCAGATATTTTGGTGGATAGAGGAAGAGGTAGGGAGTATGAGAAATAGAAGGGAAATTCACTGATCTATTCTGGAGGGAGTATGAATGCTACTAATCCTCCTTTATGGGTTTACTGATTGAGCTGCTACCCTTATAACCTCTTTCTCACTCGAAGGTGCTGTCCCATTCCTACCAGATGTGTGAAAGATAAAGATGATGCTTTGAGGTATCTGTAGGCTATAGGCGTACCAAAAATGAGATGCAGAAAAGGTTCCCCATTTGTCTCAAACATGTGAAATATTAAAATATTATTGTAGCTAACAACTCAGTATATATTATAACTATGTATATGTACATTTATGTTTAATATATATGGTTATACATGGTATGTATATATGCATGTGTAGAAGTGCATGTATGTATTGTATACATACACATATATATGAATACACACACACACACACACACATACACATACACTCAGGTAAAATGAAAAATGAAAGTTTGCCTTAATTTAGAAAGTTTCCTGAACATCTCTACTTAAATAGGTTAACTTTGGGGAAGATTTCAAAAGAAATTGTGTAGCTCTCTTATCCAAATATAGTTTTGATATTCACTTCAGGATTTACTTCCTGGGTCATGTTCTGAAAATACATCTCAAAATGATTCTACATACCAATAATCTGAAAGCTTTCTTATTGAAATTGGCCTCTAGTTTGTCCCTGTATATGGATCTATGTGCTGTATTCCTGAGCATTATTGTTTACATGCTAATGTGCTCTTCATGCCATACTTACATGTCATTCTGGAAAAATATAGGAATATATTTACTTGCATTAAATGCCAAGAAGAGTGTCCTTTAAAATTCAACATTTTGCTGTATGTAGCAAATATCTGATGAGATGCAAGATTTATTATGTATAACTTACATTTAATGAAAAAAAGAATGAGTATATCAACAGTCACCATTTCCAGGAAATGTATCATTTTCATTTATTTCTTATCCTCCAACTTCCTAGAATATATGTGCTTGATATTTCATGTTTTCCTTCTATAACAAATAATTAAGAAAATCTACAGATAGGAACAAAGCAAGTTTTAAGAATCTGCAATTTTTTTATTTTATTTTTTTTTGATTTTTTAACTTTTATTTAATGAATATAAATTTCCAAAGTACAGAATATTGATTACAATGGCTTCCCCCCCATAATGTTCCTCCAATCCGCAACCCTCCCCTTATCCACTCCCTCTCCCCTTCCATTCATATCAAGATTAATTTTCGATTCTCTTTATATACAGAAGATCAGTTTAGCATACATTAAGTAAAGATTTCAACAGTTTGCTCCCACAAAGAAACATAAAGTGAAAAATACTGTTTGAGTACTAGTTATAGCATTAGATCTCAATGTACAGCACACTAAGGACAAAGATCCTACATGAGGAGTAAGTGCACAGTGACTCCTGTTGTTGACTTAACAAATTGACACTCTTGTTTATGGCATCAGTAATCACCCTAGGCTCTTGTCGTGGAGATCTTTCATTTAGGTTTTTTTTTTTTCCCTCAGAGTGTCTTGGCTTTCCATGCCTGAAATACTCTCATGGGCATTTCAGCCAGATCCGCATGCCTTAAGGGCTGATTCTGAGGCCAGAGTGCTGTTTAGGACATCTGCCATTCTATGGGTCTGCTGTGTATCTCACTTCCCATGTTGGATCATTCTCTCCCTTTTTGATTCTATCAGCTAGTATTTGCAGACACTATTCTTGTTTATGTGATCCCTTTGTTTCTTAGTCCTATCATTACGATCAATTGTGAACAGAAATTGATCACTGGGACTAGTGAGATGGCATTGGTACATGCCACCTTGATGAGATTGAATTGGAATCCCCTGGTATGTTTCTAACTCTACTGTTTGAGGTAAGTCAGCTTGAGCATGTCCCGAATTGCACATCTCTTCCCTCTCTTATTCCCACTCTTATATTTAACAGCGATCACTTTTCAGTTAAGTTTCAGCACTTAAGAAGAATTGTGTATTGATTACAGTATTCAGCCAAAAGTATTAAGTAGAACAAACAAACAAAAAATACTAAGAGGGATAACATATTAAGCTGCTCATCACAGTTGATGTACAATGTAATACTTTATCCATTTTAGTATTTTTTTGTTCTAGTACCATTGGTTGAACTCTGTAATTAACACACAATTATTCTTAGGTGTTTAAATTTTAACTGAAAAGTGATCCCTGTTAGGAATTTGGAAAACATTATGTTGAGTGAAATAAGCCAGTCCCAAAGGGACAAATACCACTTGTTCTCCCTGATAGGTGACAACTAACTGAGCACCAAAAAGGAAACCTGCTAAAGTGAAATGAACACTATGAGAATCTGCAATTTATTAAAGAATGATATAATGCTTTACTAAGGTTTTTTTTTTTAACTTTTATTTACTAAATATAAATTTCCAAAGTACAGTTTATGGATTACAATGGCTTCCCCCCCCCCATAACTTCCTTCCCAACCGCAACCCTCCCATCTCCTGTTCCCTCTCCCATTTCATTCACATCAAGATTCATTTTCAATTCTCTTTATATACAGAAGATCGATTTAGTATATGTTAAGATTTCATCAGTTTGCACCCACACAGAACATAAAGTGTAAAATACTGTTTGAGTACTAGTTATAGCATTAATTCACATTGGACAACACATTAAGGACAGAGATTCTACTTGGGGAGTAAGTACACAGTGACCATTGTTGTTGACTTAACAAATTGACACTCTTGTTTATGGCATCAGTAATCACCCTAGGCTCTTGTCATGAGTTGCCAAGGCTATGGAAGCCTTTTGAGTTCGCCAACTCTGATCATATTTAGACAAGGTCATAGTCAAAATGGAAGTTCTCTCCTCCCTTCAGAGAAAGGTGCCTCCTTCTTTGATGGCCCATTCTTTCTACTGGGATCTCACTCGCAGAGATCTTTCATTTAGGTCCTCTTTTCTTTTTTTTTTTTTTCTTTTTTGCCAGAGTGTCTTGGCTTTCCATGCCTAAAATACTCTCATGGGCTCTTCAGCCAGATCCGAATGCCTTAAGGGCTGATGCTTTACCAAGTTAAATTTGTCTTGGGAGTGTCAGTGGTTTCTGTTTGGAACTGAATAAAATACTTACCATAGACATGCCAAAATTATTCTCTCACTTGAACAATAATATATAGAGAATTGTTTTAAAAAGAAAAAAAGCATGGTGACAGAAATCCATAAATTTGGCAATTTAGTGCTGGCATTTTATGCCTACTGCAGCATGGCCCTGTCTTCTGACCACTGATATAGGAATCATTTCAATAACACTTTTGCTGTTGCCCCAACTGTAACAGTTCCCCAGAGCGTCATCCCTTACCCTGTCACTTTTTTGCTAGTGCTTTAAATATCTAACCTTGAGATTTAAAATAACATCACTAAGTTGATGGTGCACATGCCTACTATGCTCACTTCAAGCCCTTTATGGGATAGCCACATGGCTTTTGTCATGTCTGAGCTTCCTTGCCTGGTATGTAATAGAACGTTGCAGTCTGTACATTTCCTGTGAAAGGTTGTAGTCTGGTTGTTCATGAAAAACATTTATTCAAATTTTTATAAAATCAAGTTTTATAATATTTAGTAGCAAGTGTCTTCCTGTTGTGCCATAAATGGTGTTCCACCGCAAAATCTGGAGATAATTTCTTTAGGAAGTAATTAGATGGGGCCTGAATCTGATAGGACTGTACCCTTAATAAAAGAGGGTGAAAAGTAAGCTCTTCCCTGTTTCTCCTCCACCTAAGGACACAAGAAGGTGGCAGTCCGCAAGCCAGGAAGAGTGCCCTCACCAGACACTGAATTGTTGGAAGGTTTAATCTTGTACTTTCCAGCCTACAGAACTGTGAGAAAGAAATTTCTGTTGATGAAGTCACACAGCCTTTGACATTTGTTATGAAGCCCAAGCTCATTAGCACACTTCCTTTCCCAGTCTGTCCCCAGCCCTGGATCCAGTTCCTTTTCTAGGGCCCTCCCAAATAGTCTGTTTTAAGTTATTCATTTTATTTCTTTTTGAGAATAGTTCTATTTCTCAAAAACTTGATGACTTTTCACCTGGAAGAGTGGTCACTTGTATTCACAGTGGGTTCTTCTCCAAATTGTCTTTCTTTCCCCCAGCATCTGCTTCAAAATCCTATCAAGTGAGTGTACATTTGAATAGATATCATTTTCCTCTATAAACTGAGTAAATACCCTAGCATATAACAGAGGGGTTTTCTAATATTCTGTTGGTGTAAACGTGGACGGCAGCAGTCTTCTAGGAGGGAAGTCTGACAGTTTGTATTGTGAGCATTAAATTCAATTTTATTGTTCATCTATTTATTTAAGTGGCAGAGAAACAAGTAGAAAGAGAACAAGCTGTTATCCACTATCCCAACTCTCAAAATGCCTGCAATAGCCAGGAGGTGGCCGGACTGAAGTTTGAAGCCCAGAACACGTTCTAGGTCTCCTACATGGGTGACAGCAAGTATGCCTTCCAGGGTCTGTATCACAGGCAGTGGGAATCAAGAGCTAGAGCCAAGAGTTGTACCCATGCACTTCGATGTGGGATATGTTCATCTTTAGCACAAGGTCAAAAGTTCGCCCTCCTTTTATTTCTTGGATGCCATACATAATTGCACTCTGAGGAATCCGTCCTATGGCAATGATCAGAGTTGCCAGAAGCATTTTTGGCAGGAATGTTTGTCCAATCAACGTTAATAAATCAAGCTATATGTCTGTCTTTAAACCAAGAGAGCTGTAACAATCCAGATTTTGGAATACTATGGAACCACTAACAGCATTTTGGCCAAAGGGTTTAATAATGTAGGGAGAGTTCTGATGCCATGCTTAAACAATGATACATACTGTAATTCCTCATTAATGATTCAACAATCATGTGGGCATGTGTGTGTATTTGTAGTGTTGAAAATAACGATGACATTTTAATGGTAGTGACTTTCATTTTCATTTTAAGATTTTATCTCTTATTTACTTAATATAATGTAACAAATCTTAATAAAATTAGAAAAAATCAGTATCATAATTTTTAAAGATTTTGACAAGATACTCCACAAAATGTATACACACCACCAGATTTATATTCCTGCCACTATAGTGATGATGATTGACTAAATTATGCCTACGGTTGCTCAGAGTTCTAAGTTACCTTGGGTATGATTTTGCTTACTTTTCTTCTCATTGCTGAGAAATAAAATAATTCCTTAGATACCCAGACTATAGTCCTCCTATTATCCAGATTGCAGATACAAGTAATATTATCTGCAACATTTTTCTAATTTCAAAAAGCATAATGCTATTATAGGTCACATTTTAGGATGCTATTTTATTTTAGTGCCAGACATTGTTCACAGAAAATAAGGAAGACATGAAAAGATTGGTCCCGCTGTGTATGACATTGTGAACAGAAAAAAAAATGTTTCTTAGATCCAAAGTTTCAAAGACTATACTTTCTTTGGTCAATACCTCTCTGGATCTTACCCAATGTCAAGCCTCTAGAAGGTCCTCAATAAATATTTAATTGAATGAACTAATGAAATAATAATATTTGTTTTGTTGTACTGTCATTCTCAAGTTTTGAGAGTACTAAAGTTGAGTTGACTAATTCACTTTGGAATCATTGCAACCTTGTCAGAATTCCCCTGGATGAATTCAATGAAATGTGAAATTCAACAAGGCTATGAAATTGTTTTTCACTTAATTTTAGAAAAGAATTTATCATACTAAACACATAATGCTTAGCCATGTAATTGGTTTAGAGTTACTTGAATTTCTTGATTATTACTATGCATATTTCTCACATTTAAATTCTATCATGTGCTGACCAAGTTATTTTTTAGCTCTTTCATTTAAAACATCTTTTAAACCAACCTGGGAGTTTTTGACATTAAAAAAAAATACCAAGTTTTCTGCCTTGATGAGTGATAATTCTTGCTGGGTATCAAATCTCATGTTTAGTTTCCAAGCCTCCCAGCAATAACAGTGAGCAATCACATTGTAGATTATTTCACATCTCCAGTCTGAGTGCATGCTGTGCTTTGCAAAATCTCAGTAAGAAAACATACATACTTAGACTTATACCACTACCTTGCTGTCAGCCTTACGGCAGGAAAATAATAAGGTACAGGTCTCGCTTTTATACGTTTGATTTTATTGAAAAGATTTCTGATTGAGACATGTTTATGGTAAAATAAAATCTCTGCCAAATTGTTCCATTGCAAGTTGAAATGTGGAAATTTTAAGCAAAAAAAAAAAAAAAAAGAAAAGAAAAAGTTGCCATGCACCTTGTTATGAGATAGTAATAGACTGCAATAATTCAATCAGACACAGGCTGTCTTATTAGTGGTATAGACTTCAGGTGCATTAAGGAACCAATGCAATTTTTTATCTGTACTTAAGTGTTATCCCAAGAAACAATTATTTGTCCTAATAATTTCATACAGAATGACAACAGTCTTTTCCTCTTCCCCAAATATCAGTTTAAGATGATATTTTTGTTTTGTCTTATCTGAACCCCTAGCAACATTTTGACGTCTCAGCCTCAATAAAAACCAATTGATTCTCCAAACTAACCTCAGTCTTACAACATGTGTGTTCACTTGTAATATATGCATCTGTACTCATCTACTGACATAAAATTGCTACAGAAGATGATTTCAAATGCATACATTTCTACAGTCGTCCAATTCCTATGTAAAATTTAATAGGGAGAAACAGCATTTATTACACAGTTCCTGAAAGATATGTAGTTCACTTCTTCTTCAAGAAATGCTAACATGCAGAATGCTAAAATGTACTTTTGGCCTCCATATCACTGATGCAGAGTTTCCTACATGCCACAAGTTGTGTTTAAGGTTATTTTAAAATGATAAACAGCCATATGAAACTTGATTGCATTGGCTGTGAGTTGTTGGGAAAAGTTTTCATTTTATTATGCAAGGTCTTCTTTATGAAAATCTAACAGAGATTCCTCTTAGGATAAGTTTTTGTGAGCAAAGCTTAGCTTTCATTTTATGGACCCTGAATCTTGCAATGGCTGTTTCTCAGTTTTTGTAGTTCCATCAGAAAGCTTAGACCCAATAAATGTCACAACCTTTCTCACTCTATTACCTTCGTTCAGATGTGCTTTTCTATCCTTACCCTTGTTTTCCCTTTAGTTATTTTAACTTATTTTTAAAAAGTAAGTTTATAGGTAGCTTTGGGAAATTTTTTCAGGAACTTTTTAATCATTTTTGGAATTAGGTGGTGTATACACATAGAAAACCCATTTAAAATCTTTTACACTGGCAAGAACACTAATCCTTAAAGCTATTTCTGGAATCAGAGTCTTTTCTGTTGTGAAAGTTGCCTCTTTCACCTTTAATTATCCTAAGGAGTTTCTGCCATTTCCTTCATGTTTACAATGTTCCTGATCATTTCTTTAGAGTGCCAAGTACACTAGGGAGCAGGACCGCTATAAAGAATTCAGAGATAAACTTAAGCATCTTAACCTGCTAAAGGCATCCCCATTGTCTCCTTTCAGTGCAGGTTTGATAGATACAATCCATTCATTTTATGAAGTAACTGAGAGGATTAGCCACTCATTTTCCACCTCTGTGAGTCATTGATTCGCAAGTTCTATCACTGTGCAAAACATACTGGTCTCGTTTTCTACAGGTTTTCAGTTGCTTTCACAAAAATATCATTGGATCACAAGATTCTGTGGGGGAAAAAAATCCTGACGCTCATCTTAAATTTACCTTTTGAATTTAATTTTGTCCACAGGAGCCTGGCCTTTTCTTCATTTAATTTTCTATCTGATTCCAACCCATCCTACACATTGGCATTTCTCCCAGGTTCTAACTGGCACATTTTCTCACCTGCCACAAATGCATTGCAGGGATGTAACTGCATTTTCCATTGGAGGTCCTTAAGCTATGAAGCTGCATCAAACCACAATTCAGTCTCACCGTTGAATCTGGTCGTTTTGGTTTTTTTGTTGCTCCTTTTAAAGGCTTTTAGCAAATCATTTTTGTACTACAATCCTATCCACTTCATCATGTTTTCTGCATGATTATGTTTGGAGTAATAACATTTGAGAGCAGAGGCAAATCTGAAAAATCACAATCAAGTTTAATAAGAAATCATTTCAACTACTATGGGACAAGGAGAACTTTCCTTGTTCATAACAAATTATTTTCTGCATGTGAATTTATTGAAATTTTTGAGTAGTTCCATACTGGGTAAGTGCTATACAGATGTAATGTATCTGAAGATGCTATATGTGATAACCCTTTTCACTCTAGGCAGCTTCAGTGTAAAAATAATTTTGTAACAAACAAGTAACTGTAAGTAATTTAAGTGTACTTACTTAATTACAGTGGTGGGTTCCTGGTATCACTTTAGATTAAAATTAGTGAAGATTTCATTTTCTTATGTTTGTGAGAGAACATCAGAACTCTTGAGTGCCATAACAATAGGAGTGAGAATAGGTAGAGTCAAAAGTCAATAGTTTTAATATATGACTATCTTATAATTATAAACATTTAAAGAATAATTTTTATTAGAATCCTCAAAAACTCAAAGAACAGAAAATTTCTGAGATACAGGCAATTTTCACTTAAAATCAATTATTATGTCCCTTTATGCCAACTTAATTTTAAGAGACAGTGCATTGAAATGATAGGTACAATCATTTTGCCTAGCAGTTAAGGTACCCACATCCTATATTGGATTACCTGGACTCAAGTCTTGGCCTTGAATTCTGATTTCAGTTTCCTTCTAATGCATACCCTGGAGGCAGCACATGATGGCTCACAGTAGCTGGGTCTGTCACACACTTGGGAGACCCTGGCCTGGCCTAGACCCAGGTATTGTGGGTATTTGGGGAGTGAACCAATGATGGTGTTATTCTCTCTCTCTCTCTCTCTCTCTCTCTCTCTCAAACACATAAATGCATAAATAACATTTAATAAAAGACAGAAACTATTTTTCATATTATGTCATAAATTAAAACTAAAATGTAAATTTGTCCAAATTTATAATTTAGTTTCTAATATAATCAAACATTGAGCTGAATTCTCCTAAATTCCCTTTTCTCTCAATGCAAATTCATCTGTTTCCTTAATCCCTGATTAGGCTCACTGTGTAGCATGTTTTCCATGTGCTTGTCTATATTGCTCTCAGTTTTAGAATGTGATCACCACACTCCCAATTCTCTTCCATTACTTTTTAATGAGGACTCAAAAATTATTCAAGATTTATGTGTGGCTATTGTATTCTGGGCACAGTGGTAGACCTGCAGATACAAAAATGAGTAATACATAAACATTTTCTTCAAATAACTCACAGCTGATAGAAGCCATAGGCATGCCAATAAATAATTGCTATATAAAAAGATATATGAAATAATGAACAAGCATCCTGAATGTGACTTTCCACTCAGGGTGTGTTTTAGTGTAGAGTTGGAAACAATCAACAGAAAGGGAAGGAAAACCTTTCACAAAAGAAATGGCATTTATCAAGGTGGATTTTTGCTTTGCAGAGACAGGATGTAGGGCACTCCATTCACAAGACAGGAATTGAAAACATAACTTGAACTGCATAAAATAAAAGTCTAGTGCAGAATCTGTAGACACCTAGTATGGGAGATTAAGTGTGGTCTTGGACGGTGGCTGCTTTTTACTTCAGTTGTGTAGATGAATCAACGAAGGATTATGATCAGGACAGGGACACAAGTAACTTGGATTTGTCAGTGTCACTTAGGTGAGTATGGGTGATGATTAAAGAGAGATGGTTAAGAGGATGAGAGGTCTGTTGAAGAGACAGTTCTGGACAGAAGATTCTGACATCTGATGGAAGGCACTAGGAAAGGAGAAGATGCAATGATTGAGGGAAATATTTGGAATAAGGATGATGTATATGTTGAGTATTTGGCTGTGGAAAGGTGATGAAGAAATATGCTTTGAGAGTAAATCTAGGTCTCTAGCTTGTGTGGGTGGTGATGCTATTAAATTAAGATGAGACTATAGCTGAATAAATTGGTGCTTGCCAAAAGTTGGTTCTTTGCACAAGTTTAAAATCCTTGACTTTTTGGGTCTATTTGTGGTTGTGGGATTTCATCTGGGTAATGAAACTTGTCCAGGGGTGATATGTTTTTCAACGAGCAGGAAGTCTTAAGCGCAGGTATTTGATTCACCATGCTTTATTTTCCTTCTACCCTGAGACCCACAGTGTTTTCAATGGACTTTGCTCCATTAACATGGACCCCAGAATTAAGAGGATGTGAAACAAAGCCCTAGATGACCAACAATATTTATATAACTTTCTTCATCTAAATCAGTAAGATGCTGGTTGTCAATTGTGGTGCAACCTAACCTATGCTGATGGATACAGGAAGACTTTCCACACGGAAAGCACATTTTAGAGAGATGACTGTTTCTGTTTTGGACACATTGACACCAGACTTTGAGGAGGCCCTTATGCTTATTGCATTAGAGAACTCACAAGACATGTTTCAGTGCTCCCCCTCTTGATAGATTATTATTTTTTGGTGTTTCACATATTGAAGGGAAGTATTGTATAATGTGCATGGGAGTGTTCTCTAAAACCACACTGCCTGTGTTTGAAACTTGCTGGTTCCATCTCAGCCTTTTATGCTCCAGTTTCTCATCTGTAAAATGAAGGTGCTCAGAAAAGCTATTAGAAAGGGCTATAAATAAAATAAAATATCTGAAATTCCAAGTGTCTGGCTCATAGCAAGTGCTATGTAATCTCACTCTTACTATTTTTATATACATAATTAGGTCCTTTCAGAAAGCAAATGGAATATTCAGGTAAGTATGCTTATAAGATATTTTACTTTCTATTGAGACAGGAAGGAAAAATAATGAAGAAGAAGACTTCCAGCTTATCTTTTAAATAAATCTGCCCTTTGGAAAATGATTTTTATCACGTACTTTAAAGTAAGATTACATTAAAACATAAAAAGTCTTAATATTTGATTTGCTAACTGACCCCTGTAATGTACACACCTAGTCTTTATGAGATGTAGAATTATTTCATGACTAAACAATTCTTTGAACATGAACTTGGATCAAAGAAACAGAAAAATGTCAAATAACTAATTAGAATAAGGAATGTGAGATTTTGGACTAGATGTTAAAATACTGTTTGGGGCACTCATATCCCATATCAGAGTGCCTGGATTTGATTCTAGTTCTGCTCCCAATTCCAGCTTCCTGATGATGCACATCTTGGAAGGCAAGAGTGACGGCTCAAGTAGTTGAGTCCTTCCCACGTATATGGGAGACTTGGATTGAGTTCTAGCATCCTGGCTTTGACCTGTCTCAGTCCAGGTCATTGCACAGGTTTGAGGAGTAAATAAGTAGACGGGAGCTCACTCGCTCTCTCTCAAATAAAGATAAATAAATAAAACAAAGTAAGAAAAAGAATACCTTATTGGAGTATGCTCTCAAAATTACTGAAAATTATTCTATATTGTGTTTAGATTGCTTTCCTCTATTGGAAGACACATTACTGTAAATTTCTGGTATTGGCCATTGGCTGCACAATCTCACTGCAAAGCTGCTTGTCTCTAGAAAGTTCTCCATTCTGGTCCATACGTGTGTGTGTGTGTGTGTGTGTGTATTCTGCATTATATCTGTGATTCAAGGTAGCATCATAGTTATGAAGAGCAGAGCCATGATGGCTAGAGATAATTCTACCCCACTATTAATTAGCTAGGTGCCCTGTACTTTTTTTACATATATACAATGCAATAATAGATTATGAGGATTAAATGAATGAATACATAAAAAGCAGCAGCCCCTGTCACAATAGAGGTACTTCAAGAATTAGCTTTGCTATTTGAAAATTGTTCCCCTGCTATGAAAATTAATTCAATAAAAAGTTTCCAGACCCATAGAAGATAAGTTTCTTTCTACCTTTCTCTGTCTTCCTTTCTCATAATCCAAATTCACAACCACCAAGAAACATTGCAAACATAGTATTTAATTGGTCTGCTTGAAACAGAGTCCAGTTAAATATGATGATTAAAATGATCAGGAAGCAAGCAGGCTGGTGAAGGTGACATTGGTAGGCAGGTGACATTGTCAGCATCACACAAATCAAGCCAGGAAGGTGCTGCCTGCACCACCTACCTGAATCTTGCTGTCAATCATCAGGGATGTATCTGCATTTCATTATCCCTCACCACTAGAGAAACACTTCAATTATGTGTTTTTCAAGAGGCTATCATGGGTGGGGTATTCTGTCAAATTTGGAAATTAATAAATGTGTAAGATGTAAACTAGCACTGAAAGAATCTAGGCTCTTTGTTCAACTTATCCCCCCCCCCCCCAGTGCCCTCTGTGACTTTAGAAGATCTGAGTAGGTTATCAGTTGTTGTGGACAGTGTGGACAACATGCCTTATCCAAATGAACCATCTGAGAATGAAGTTTAAAATAGAAGCAAAAGAAATGATGAAATAATCCTACTTTCAAACTAAAGAAGAAAAATCACTTCATGTGATTTGGAGAAATTGTAGATAAAAAATGATGATGTTTAATTATTTGATGGTATAATAGGGCATGTAATTCCCTCCAATTTCCCTCTCTTTTAGAACTTTTAAAAGTAAGCTTGGTACCATGTTTTCATTTTAACGTCATCATAGTGATATAATCAGCCTACTCTGTTACACATAGTCATACTGATTATAATGACTTTTAGAATTTCTTTCTGAATGTCAAATGTCAGAATGTGCTAGAATTTTTAAAAGATCATTCTTGTTTTGGGATTGTTAAGATAATTAACGTTTAAAAGAGGCATTTTTAGTCTATAAAAAAAGTTATTTGAAATATATCAGGGAAAAGCCCTGGGAGATGGCAGTCCTCTCATCAGTGGAAAGGAATGTGTACATGGGTATTAGAATGCAGGCCACCAGGAAAAGTAATAACACACACAATCGACTGCCCCGAGATCTGAACGTCTCAGTAGTCAAGCAGGCTTCATGTCTGCTAGCGTGTGATTGTGGGAATCAGAAAAGGTGCCCTTCTAGAGGGCAAAAGAAACGTTCAGAAAAATCAAATGTTGTCATCAGGCAAGTAAAGCTAATCTCTCAAATGACTGAGGAGCCCAGGCAGGGAGCCCTTCCCTTGCTAGGTACAAATGACACCAGAGGCCAGCAGGGCCAGATTGAACCAGAAACTCTGCAGGCCCATATGCCAGGAGGTGAGTCAGAAAAGGTGTTCTGTGCAAGGAGGAATAGAGACAACAATTCTACTTGCTGTGGAGGAATGAGGCCATGACTCGGAAAAGAGGGGAAGGAGCAGGAAGGCGCGTTACTGTCAGAGGGGAAAGAGGAGAAAGTGATGAGCAGGGCTGCTGTCTCATTGATCCTGATTCATTGTCCAGAGGACTTTAAGCTGGCAGTTGTTGCTTTTGTGAGCTCTGGGGACATGAACATTGGATAGAGTAGCCCAGGAATAGAATCAACGTTTCTGGAGCCTCCCGATCACCTTTCCAAAGCGAGGTAGTTTTTGCTTGCTTCTCTTTGCAAGGTGGACATACATCTTTTCTATCAAGTCTATACTCTTTACTGCTTCCAGTTTTTCTTTTATCATAACTTGTTTCTGATTTCACAGACTCAAGTCAGACAGGAGAAAACCCTTCAACATCCCAGTGACTTCCAATAAAAGCTTTTTTGCTAGCTTGTAGTGCAGGGATAGGGGATGAGCATTGAAGGCAAATGGCTCTGCTTCATAGAATCACTCATGGATCCAATATTTGGAAAGCTCCATAGCTGTAGCTGTAATCTCTCAAATAACAGGCCTACAGTTCCCCTGCAGCATAGGAAGAAAGGGAAGAATTCTGTTCAATTTACTGCTCAGCCCAGAATTCACACAGGTCATTTCAGCTCATAGGTTATTGGCCATTTCCAGTCACATGGCTAAAATCAACTTCGAGAGGCCTAGGAAATGTATGCAAAAAGTAAAATGTTTAAAAGGAAAGGGAGAGGGTCCCATGTTGTTGGCAGAGATCAAAATGAAGTCCTTTGTGGTGAGGTGGAGCTGTTTGATTGCATAGCTTGAAGAAGGCTATCACCAGGCATGTCTTCACTGGATTTCAAGGGCCCCGGTTAGACCGTATCCAACTGCAAGCCAGGGCTCAGTTCTCATTCAGTTCATTTCTTCTGAGATCTTTTTGTCCTTTTCCTTTGCACCCTGCAATCGGTAATTCCAAGTGCTCATTCTGAAATGTGAGAGTGGATGCATCTCCATACTGCATAGCATAGCAGTGGGAGAGACTAGTTTATTTTGCTAAATAAAACATATTGTGACAGGTGAAATATCTCTAAATTGTAAAGAGATATAACTTGACTTCTTGGATTTTTCACCCAGTCATTAGCCTTGCAGGAAATAGCTACTGGTCAGTGGAGCTGGACAAAAGTATTTACATACCTCTAATGAATCTGGCACTTCAGAGTGATGACATAGAGGTTATGTCAAAGGACTTAATGGTTCTTGCAGTATTGCTCAAATGAATGATAGTGCCATGAACGCCTATTGCTTTTGGTCAGGTGAAAAGTCCCAGCCCTTTCCTGTACAGGACAAGAGGTCATGTTCTGGAGGTCACTAATCCCAATAGGCCTTTCCATTTAGCACATGGAAAGATGGTCTGTCAATGAGGCCAGGTTTGAGCTTGGAGGGTCTCCTAGGAAGTATACCTGGGCAACCCATCAGGTCTCAGAGCAAGAATTCATTGACTTTGAATCATATACCCACCAATAACATTACTTGGACACTCTAACTTACACTGTAATATTCTGGATATAAATTACTTTTTAGAAAAAAAAAAGTGTATCTCAACCCATGCATTGATTCTTATCTTTTCATGATCCAATCAATGCTTACTCAGACCTAGAGGAATAGTCATACTTGGTTCTAACAGGGCCACCAGGTTATGCTCATAAAAAATCTCTAAAAGGAGTATGGAGACAAACTTTGTCATCAGTGACAATCCCTTCCCTCAAGAAGTGTTCATTTCTCTGAAGCAGACATGCAAACAAGGAATTGCAGTACGTTGTCATAGCTACTGTGTTGGATGCTCATTTCTAGTTTCCACAACTGAAAAGCTCCCGCTGGCAATGGAGTTCTAAGAGACTGCTCTTTATGACTCATCTTGAAGGACTCCTTGATGAGGTTAATGTACACACCCTTATGTTAGAATTCTGTGCGAGTGAGTGATCTGTGTATTCAATAACATGAAGGAAATTGGAGAATACAGTTAAAAGGTTTTCACCAAGAACACATCAAAATTGGATGGCTACTATTTGTGTTGTGAATTTGCCACTTAAACCATACCCTTAATTCCCGATGTGACTTTGAGTACATTTTCTAACCTATTACCTCGTTAAAAATAAAAGCTGTTGATATTATGCAATAACCATGCTTATCCTTCTCTAGGTTAAACATTTAATAGTTTTCCAAATATGATTAAGATAAGAAAAGCTAGTATAATACTGGACTTTATCTACTATTATCTTTATATAATGCAGTCTTTGGAGGAACCTATTTTTCTTACTGGCTTTGAGCCCACCTCCACCCTTCCTACCCACACAGCCTCTCAGAAATCCCATCTCATCTTCCTAGTCTGCAAAATGCTCCTGCTCCTTCCTCTCCACCCACCTCCAATAGCTACCTGAAATCCCTGAAACCATCATTAGTTCCAGATTTCGATAAAGGATGATTACTTTAAAGATCATTAGGTGAGATCATCTTCGGGTATCCAGGTGGGCCCTAAATCCATGACAAATGTCCTTATAAGTAGCATTTGGAGTGTGAACAGACTCTCAGAGGGGAATCGATGTGATGACAGACAGAGGCAGCTACCGGAGTAATGTAACCACAACTAAGGAAGTCAATTAAGCCCAACAACAACAAGATGTGGAGAGGAAAAAAGGATCCTCCCAAAGCCTCCAGTGGGAGCCTGGCCCTGCCTCCTGGTACCTTGGTTTCATACTTCTGGCCTCCAGGACTCCGAGGGAATAAACTTCCATTGCTTTAGCCACCACGTGTAGCTATTTGTTATGGCAGTCAGAGGAAGTGATGCTCAGGTAATGTCCCCTGCCCTTCCTCCCTTACACTGGTTAGAGTCCTACTCACCCTCAGAGTGCTTGTTTGGGATCACTTCATTGGTTAATGTCTTTGGTTTTCCCCACCCCCAGCAGTAAGGAAACTATCTCATCTTCCACACTTACACCATTTTCTATACGTCTCTTAAAAAACACTTCTAATATTCCACTATTTACCCTTCTATCCTGCCTCCTGGCCCAAATTGGGTTGCCGGAATAGTTACATTCCTGTGTAACGATGAGATTGTGATGTGTCAGTGCTGGAACAGGGCCATCCTTGGAGGAATCCCCTATGGTGCCAGTGGCTAACCTCCCAAATAGTCGGGTATTTATTTGGAAGGCATTTTACACAGTGTCTTAAAACTGATGGGTGGGTGTCTTGACGCAATATGATGACAAAAAAAAAAGAGAAGTTTATAGAGCACCTTTAAATAATAAAGAGAATTAACTTGTTAATTACTAAATGTCTCCCAAAACACAATTACCACATTGCTTTTCTTTATTTAGATCACACCTGACTCATAAAAAAGGGGCGTGAGGGGACACAAGACGTTTAGGAACACATCTCTGCTAGCAGAACACACAGCACTGAGTTACTCTGTGACGTTCTCTTTCCACCCTTCCTTTACCCTAGAGGCAACTGTTGAATTTACTGGGTAGATGGGCTATTAGACAGACTCAACTTGACTGCAAGAATCCATATTCCCGAATGCTTTGGAGAAAATTCAGACAGCTCCCCTTTCACAGAGAAGGAAGTTAAGGCAATTCACAACCACATACTCATTGGGAGTAAGTACTTTGCCTGCCTGAAACTGCATCGCATCATCTGTAGAAGCTGGAGTTGATGAATCTACTTAGGGAATCTGCCCAGCTTAAATACTCTCTGCAAAAATGCCTTCTATTGTCATGTCCTGATGGTGCTCTCCCTAAGCACCTGAGTAGACCAAGAGTAAGGCCTTAGGGGACCCAAGTGTTGATTGTTATTATGTAGAAATTCCTTTCTGTGTAATTACACTTTAGAAGAGTTCCCCATGCCTAGCGCCATATCTGTGATTCGCAGGATGCCATTTATTGCATATGTGTGCTGAAGTATCTACCTTTAAAGATCTCATTAAAATGGTGCTTGTGGTACACATTAGCAGGCTGAATGACATACCACCAGAAGCCTTGACAGGAAACATGGGATCACATAAGGAGGGAAAGGGGGCAGTTGCTAGCTTCAAGGAAACCTCAATCTATTTCCCAGAAAAATCGTGCATACTCCCCCCGCCCCCCCCCCCATATCTACATACATGCTTGTTAGCCTGTACCTCCCCTTTCATTAGACATTTCATCTAGTGTTAAACATGGTTCAGAGACGGGACCACTGCCTTCTGAGCAGGCCCCATGCTGTGGAATGTGTATCTTTTTAAAATATTCATTTCAAAATAGTTTTATATTTACATAACAAAGATAGTAGAATAGTACAAAGAGTTTCCATATGCTTCATAATAAGTTTCCCTTAATTTTTCAACAGATTTATTTATTTATGTGAAAAGCAGTTACAGAGAGAAAGACAGACAGACAGACAATGAGATCCTCCATCTGCTGGTTTAGTGCTCAAATTCCCACAACAGCATGGCCTGGGCCAGGCCAAAGCCAGGGTCTGGAACTCCGTCTGGATCTCCCACATGGGTGGCAGTAGCTCAAACAATTGGGTCATCTTCTACTAGTTCCCTGGAATATTAGATGGGAGCCAGATCAGAAGTGGAGTAGTAGGGACTCAAACCTGTACTCATATGAGATCCTTGTATCACAGGAGGTAACTTATCACACTGCACCACAATGCTTGCCCCAACTCTATTTTTAACATCTTATAAATCATATATCTGTTACAATCTGTAAACCACACCTACTTCCCCTAATTTTTACATCCAAATTCCTTCTATTGCTTCTAGACTTCCCAACTTCTTGTAATCAAAATTCTGTGTTCAAATTGGGAGATTGTTTTTTTAAGCTCCTACATTAAAAGAACATGTGACATTTGCCATTCTGTGTCTGTTTTATTTCATTCAACTCGATGTCCTCTAGTTAAACTCATTTTGCCACTAATGACGGAATTTCATTCTTTTTAATGACTGCATAGTATTCTATTGTACATTTTCTTTATCCATTCATCTGATGATGGATACCCTGGTTGATTCTACATTTTGGCTGTTGTGAACAGTGCTGCAATAAACATGGTGAAGCAGATATCTCTTTGATACAATGATTTAATGTTTTTTGGATAATGCCCAGTGGTGGGACTGATGGATCATATGGTGGTTCTGGATCTAGTTTTGAAGACCCCTCCATTCTGTTTTCTGTAGTGACCATGCAAATTTATATTCCCACCAACAGGGTATAAGAGTTCTTATTTCTCTAAATCCTTCTCATCATTTGATATTTTCTATCTCTTTGATAAAAGCTATTCTAACAGTGGTGAGGTGACAGCTGATTGTGATTTTTGATTTGCATTTTTCTGATGGGTAGTGACACTGAGCATTTTTTTCATATATCTGCTGGTCATTTGTAAATATATATGTACTAAACACAAGGCCACCATGATATATAAAGCAAATATTATTAGACCTAAAGGGAGAGATTGACTCCAATACAATAATAGTGTGGCACTTTAACTCCCCACTGTCATCAATAGATGCTTCATCCTGTCAGAAAATCAATAATGATATACCATATTATAAAGCAAATGGATCCAACAGACATTATAGAACATTGCTCTCAACAATTTTAACATATGCATTCTTTTTTTTAATATTTATTTATTTTACTTGAAAGTCAGAGTTACACAGAGAGAGAAGGAGAGGCAGAGAGAGAGAGGTATTCCAATCCGTTGGTTCACTCCCCAATTGGCCGCCATGGCCAGAGCTATGCCGATCTGAAGCCAGGAGCCAGGAGCTTCTTCCAGGTCTCCACGTGGGTGCAGGAGGCAAAGGACTTGGGCCATCTTCTACTGCCATCCCAGGCCAGAGCAGAGAGCTGGATTGGAAGTGGAGCAGCCGGGTCTCAAACTGGCATCCATATGGAATGATTTACCTGCTATGCCTAGCGCCGGCTCCAACATACACTTCTTCTCATCAGTACATGGAACATTTTCTAGGAGAGACCATGTATTAGGCAAAAACAAATTCTCAGTAAATTTTAAAAAAGAAAACCATACCATATATATTCTCAGACCACAAAGGAAAAAACCAGAAATCAACAACAAAAAGAACAATAGACAACTTATAAATATATGGAAATTGAACAGCATGCTGCTGAATAGTGGATCACTGAAGAAATAAAAAAAGAACCAAAGAAGTTTGTGAAACAAATGAAAGTTAAAACACAACCTATAAAAACCTGTGGGATTCAGCAAAAGCAGTATTAAGAGGGAAGTTTATAGCAATAAATGTATATATTAAAGAAATAAAAAGATCTCAAATAAATAGTCTAATGATGCATGTCAAGGACATAGAAGAACAAATCAAACTCAAAATTATAATGAGACAAGCAATAACAAAAATCAGAGCAGGATAAGTGAAATTAAAACTAAAAAAAATACAAAACATCAACAAAACAAAACAAACTGGAGCATTGCTTTCTTGCTTAATTATCTTTTTCCAAGGCAGAAAATGATGTTGATGGTTTCGGCATCAGAAATTGTTTTTAGAAAGAAACAAAACAAAACAAAACATCAAAGTACTTTGGAAAGAAGATAGTTTGTTTCTTTCTTTGAAATAAATAAGTCACTTAAACATTAAAAATATATTCTCAAAGCAATCTTGAGAAAAACATAAGCAAATGAAGGCACATGTTTAGAAAAGAATCTGTTTTAATCTAGTGCTGTAGTTTCATTCTGATGTATTTTTAAAGGATAGAAGACATAAAGGAAGATGTACAAGGGACAGAGATGGTCACGCGGGTAGTCACATAGAGCAGATGTTGTTTAAGATGTACTTAAAAGTGCTGACCCCAGAGGGACATCATCAGTACCTGTTGTTAGGGCTATCTAGGAAAACATTCATTACTATTAAGACTAAGTCTTAGGAATAAGACCAAGGAAATAATGCAGGTTCTCCTGAGATATGCCATCATGGAGGAAGTGTAAGTGTGAGACACTTCCTAGGTTATTTAATGGTTCAGCAAATGTATGGAGCAAAGAACATACAAAGACCTGTACCAGAGTCTCTAGAAGTTCAAAGATAGGTCATATCAGATTATACAAGAGTGTGGGAGGAAGAACGAGGGAAGGAAAATGGAGAAGCAAGTCATTGCAAATCAAAGCACAGTATGTGATCTGAGATTTGATTCCGGATATAGTCAGGAGCTGGGGTTTCCAAAAGAACTGAGTGGTTTTAGAGGTGGAGTCTCTAAATTATGTCTCCTGGAAATTCATTCTGAGACCCATTCAAGATAGGGAGACTGTTTGGAAAAGTTTCCCCTATAAATGATACCCCACCTCAGAGAGTAATTCTAAGAAGATTCAACATATCAGCTTATTCAATAATCTGTAGCCAAAGAATCCTCAGAAAGAGAGGAGCTTAATATTTACAGAGTGCTTACTCTGTCAGACACTTTTAATTTGTTAGCTCATTTAACCTCCAAAACAACCCCGTGGGATATATATGTGTGGTTATCTGTATTTTTTAAATGTGGCATCTGAGACACAAGATGATTAAATAACTTAACCAGGATCCCACTGCTGCTTAGTAGCAACACATTCTTTCTATCCCTATGTGTAAAACACCAATAGGAGATGCAACATCAGACTTTGTTATTATTTTTTAATCAAGGATTAGGGTTAATGAATGCAAGGCACCTCTAACTTGCCATCATTGTACAATGTCTCCTTGAATATGCTGCTGCCAGTAAGAACCTGCAGCTTCCAGTCTAGGTAGCGGTCACCTTTAATCAGTGTCTCTGTATGCCTAGCCTTCACTCAATTATTTCACATATATTTACTGAACGTTAGGTAAGCATTCAGGTATTCTGTGAACTAAATTAACAAAAATCCCTGTCTTGAGCTTGCATTATATTGGCAAGTGATTGGAAATAATTACAAAACACAATAAGAAAGTGAGGCACACAAGGGCACTTCAAAAAGTTTGTGAAAAAATGAAATTAAAAGAAATGTATTTTGATGAAAAAATTATGAAATTCATGCATCATTTTTTCATGAACTTTTTGAAGATCTCTCATATAACATGTTAATGCTATAAAAAAAAAAGACCAAAGAAAGCAGAGTGAGATAAGAGGACTCAAACACCAGGAATAAGGGTGGGAAGGAGCATAGAACTTGGGTGGCCAGCGTAGGTTTCATTGAGAACCTGAAATCAGAGCAAAATCTCAAAGTGAGAATTTGATGAAGCTGAAGTTGAAGTGAAAGGGGCCATTAGCACACACTCAAATGCCAGAGTTCTCAGTTAAGAAGCCAGTATGACTGATGTAGAGTGAGTAAAGCAGAAAGTAGAAAAAAGTTCTAAGTTTTTGCCTTGAGATATATATTCGGTACAATACAGAGAATATGGATTTTGAGAAAAAGCAGGGTTTTTAACGACTTTATTGATACAAAGTCACATAACAAGCAATACATCTATCTAAAGTGCACAATCCAAATGTTCTTAATATGCTCACAGTTGTGTAACCATTACTTCAAACATTATCAGAACATTCAAATAAGGAAATGATTCAATCTTTAAAGAGAAAAAAAAAAAGAAAGAATTGACTCCAGGGTCAGCTGGGGCTATCTAGGAAAACATTCATTAGTATTAGGACTAAGTATTAGGAATAAGACCAAGGAAATAATGCAAGACCAAGGAGATATGCCATCAGGGAGGAAGTATAAGTGTGAGACATTTCCTAGGTTATTTAATGGTTATTTAAATGTTGTGGTCTGGTGTGGTGAGTTCAACCATTGCCTAGGATACCCACATTCCACATTGGAATGCATGAGATTGAGTCCCACACCTGCTTCTGATATAGCTTCCTGCTAATGCACCTGGAAGGCAGCAGATGATGGCTCAAGTACTTGAGTCAATGTCACTCATGTGAGAGATGTAGATGGAGTTTCTAGGTCCTGCCTTCAGCCTAGCCCAGCTCTGGAATGTCATAAGTACATGGGGAGTGAACCAGTGAGTGGAAGTTCTTTTTCTCTCTCCCTCTCTCCCTCTCTCCATCATTCAAATAAATAAAAATGAAAAAAAACATTAAATGAAGAATTAACTTCAGAGTTTGTTTCTGGTCTTTGGCTTTAATAACTGGAAGAATAAAAGTGTTCTTAAACAAAAGGAAATGAGTAGAGAAGTATGACTGTGAAGAAGAATCAGAAGTTCTTTTGTTGACAGAGTTGGAGATACTCAGCAGACATTTGTATAAGTTGTCTGTTGCCACTTAACAAATTAACACACTCGTAGCATCTTAAGAGTACAACTTATTATTAGTTCACAACTGTCTAGGACAGAAGTCCAGGTAGGCTTTGTTGGGCTTGCAGCTTAAGGTTTCCCAGTGCCAAAATTCAAGGCATCAACTAGTCTGGCTTCTCATTTGTGGACTCTGAAAAATATTCCATTTCCAGTTCCATTCCTGTTATTGGTTTCTAGGCTGAGGTCTTTGTTTCCTGGCTGGCTGTTAAGAAGGAGTCACTTTCTTACCGTTTTTCATGATCCTTTCGTCTTTTAAGATAGTAATAGTCCATCAAATCCTCCTCTTGCTTCAGTCTCTCTGGCTTTTTCATCTGTCCTCCTCTTTGCTGCAGTCTAAGAAAGCTCTCTGCTTTGGAAGATCAAATGCGATTGGACTAGTTTCAGAAGATTTTCCTGTTAGACTATCACATAATCACAGGAGTAACATTAGCGGTTAGGAGAGGATGGAAGAGAGAAGGTCATGGGAACCTTTTTAATTATAAAATTCTCACTGCCATCAGCACCAAGTGTAGACGGGGAGTAAGCAGCTGGATGTGTGAGTCTGCCATCAGCTAGATTTGGGAGTTGCTGTCTAAGGTCCTGGTGGCTTTGCCACTTCTAATTTAAGCAGTGGAGAGTTAAGTTAAAGGCACAGATGGACCTTTTGACACAGGGTCAGATATTTCCATTCTGCCAATTATCCAAAAAGAAACATTTCATTCATTCACCTCCTTGGGTGGATCTGATTGGAATGCCATGCTGGCAGTGATATGGACATTTCTTCCTGGAATGTTTCATTTGCATTATTTATTAGAGATCTACTTTGACTTCAATGGCAGGCTGTAACTGCTAAAGTGTTCATTTTCCAAATCTTAAATGGTGCCCAGCTTTATATAGGTCTGTGTCAAGAAAAATTACGTCCAATTTTTTTTTTTTTATTCCTAGAAAATGGTTATCAGATCTAGTGCTAAAATTCAGAACCCTTGAAAGGAAAATCCAAGCTACTCAGGAAAGATATATTGAGCATATCTCCCGAATGGAATAGTAAGTAGTTAGGAAGAAAGCACTAGGACTTATATCACTCATAGCTGGTGAATTAATTAACCTGAGGCTTGACTAATGGGAAGCTATTTTGCTGTTAAAGGTGATTAATTAACAAATTCTCAGACTTAGGAATTAGTGCTTATATATGCACATATGCATTTATATGTTAATACATCAATGTGTGTGTATAAATTATACTATTAGACATAATGATTTAAAATATTATTCTCAGATTGTTCTAAAATAGTTTAAATGGTTTAAAGTAAAAGCAAAGGAGTTGCCCCTTCCTGGAAGTTTCAGGGCTAATGAATACTCCCCACGGTCACGTTAAATTGACGTCCTGCAGAAAAGGAAGTGAAGCCAGGTGACTCCCTTCTTGTCACATCATTAGACATAATGCTAGAGGACACGGGACAGATGAACTGTGGAAGTAATTGTGAGCCCTGCTTTTGTCATATGAAATGCCCTCCATCTAAGCCACGGGAATGAGGTGGGTGGGGACAGGCAGGAGTGGTGAACAGCTGCCAGATAATTTCTGTTAGTTCAGCTTGAATTAGGAAGAAAGAAGACATGCAGAAATTCTTGTGCTTGAGGATGGATAAATATTATTCAATCAGATGTTAAGACTGACTTTAACAAACTTACTAACCTCTAGAAAACCAAAAAGAGCGGACTCCTTACACGATAATGAATCTGAAACCTGCGAGCAAGGACAGCAGATTATTTGACCCAATAATTTTAGGGGTGAGACTAAAGGAGGAAAAACAGCTGTTTTTCTAGTACTTAAAAATTTGTCCTAATGAAGAAAGATAATATTTGTTCAATGTCATCTTATCAGGTAAAATGATTGATTTGTGATTAACAGTATCAAAAGCATCTTAGATCAATATAAGAACTGGCTTTCTTATAAAGAAACCAGAATTATGTAATCAGAAATATTTAAGTAAAGTCTAGGACACCACTGATGAGAAATGATTGTGTGTTTGTATGATAAGTGAACTTTTAGCCTGATCCGACCCTGAGATTCTGTGAACCTATGAGATTTATTATGCACTTGATAATATGTCTGAAAAGTTGTAACGATTCTTGTGTTACAAATGAAAGTTACTAAAGTTGTTTTTGAAGATTATCATCTTTCTGTCCACCATAATGCCCCATGCCATAAACTGTTAGTTTTTCTTTCTTTTTTATTTTTTTTGGTAAGATGAATAGAATTCAGAATTATAGCTGGTTATATGGCTACTCAGAATAAAGATTTCATCAGTAGCTTCTGTGGTGTCTAGCTTGGCCACATAAGGAAGCTATGGCCAATGGATTATAAGTAACAGTGACATGGAAATGTTCCTAAATCTTTCTGAGACAGCTCCTACCACCCCTTTACTTTGCCCTCCTTCCTGCTGACATGGTTATGAACGGAGGGAACCTCTTGGATCTTGAGTTGTGTTGGAAATAGAGCCTATCAATGATGGAAGAATACGATGGAAACAGCCCCAAATAGTGAGAATTTTATGGATCAAAATTCAGTGGCTTATATCCAGACTTTCGATAACAGAAGAATCAATTACTTTTTTAAGATTTATTTATTTGAAAGGCAGAGTGACAGAGAGGGGAAGACAGAGAGAAATCTTCCATCTGCTGGTTCACTTTCTGAATGGTCACAATGATCAAGACTATGTGGGCGGCAGGGACCCAAACACTTGGGCCATCTTTTCCTGCTTTTCCCAGGCCAATAGCAGGAAGCTGGACCAAAAGTAGAGAAGCCATTCCCCATATGGGATGCCAGCATCACAGGCAGCAGCTTTACCCGCTGCACCACAGTGCCAGCCCCCTGAATAAATTATTTTTATACTCCTGCAATTTTTTTTCACAATTTGATTCTGTACTGATACATAGCCATGTGACACACCTATAGCTATTCCCTACAGAAACTCAAAACTGATGGTAGGAATTAACTATAGAAGGCAAAGATGTTAAAAAAAATCAGTTTACATTTCTTAAGAATACTTTTTTTAAAGATTATTTCACTTAAAAGATTTACACAGCGAGAGAAGGAGAGGCAGAGAGAGAGAGAGAGAGCTCTTCCATCTGCTGGTTCACTCTTCAATTGGCCACAACAACCAGAGCTGCGCTGATCTGAAGCCAAGAGCCAAGAGCTTCATCTGGTCTCTCACATGGGTGCAGGGGCCCAAGGACTTGGGCCATCTTCTACTGCTTTCCCAGGCCATAGCAGAGGACTGCATCGGAAATGGAGCAGCTGGGACTCGAACCAGTGCCCATATGGGATGCTGGCACTATAGGTAGCAGCCTTACCCACTACGCCAAGCACCGGCCCCAAGACTACTTTTAACTTATTTAAAATTTCTACTGTACTCTGTCTCATAAAGGGTCTCGAAACTGCTGTTTTTTTTTTTTTTTTTCATAAAAACAGCAGAGGAAGATATGCAACTGTTGTAAAAGGAAACTTCAACATTCACAATGCAGAGACACATTTCCCTCTGGGAGAGCTACCATTTAACTAGAAACAGAGCTAGCATCCTAGTATCCCCAGGAGTCTTAAGAACACTCAGAGGGGAGCCACTAGCAGATACAACCACATATATTAATACATACTCTACAAACACCCTCATGAAACCCTGCAACACTATGATTTAATAGCTATGCTGTTTGGAAAACTATTTAGATTTTATATCTTTGTGGGAAAGAATATCCCATGTTTGCATGAATTTATTATAAAAATTAAAAAGAAGTAATATTTCTTTAATAAACATCCTACTGATTCTCCTATAGATATGAAACATTTTATATAATTGATGTAGCATAGCCAACAGACCGTGTCAAGCTTTCTAGCACTGTCCTTTAAATGAACTTTACATAAGCCTGACAACATAGCTAAGATGAAGAAAAAGTATGTTTTATAGGTTCAAGCATGTTTAAGTAGATTCCAAGGCTTATTCTCCAGAAAATCACTAGGACATTTCCCTAGGACCCATATGCTGTTTTATTTTTATCATTTTGAAAAATTTTATTTATCTGTGTTCATTTTAGAGAGGCTGAGAGAGAAAGAGAAAGAAAGAGAGACTGATTTTCATTTGCTAGTCCACTTTACAAATTTTCAAATGCTCAACACAGCTAGCACTGGACCAGGCTAAATCCAGGAGCTCAGAGCTCAATCTGGGTATCCCACATGTGTGGCAGGACCCAATTACTTGGACATTACTTGCTGCAAATTTGGTACTAATTTTATTTTCTCAAAGATGTATAAAAATAATGCCCTAGATGCTATATAAAAAAAAAAAAAAAACACAGAATTCTTATGCTTTTCCTCCCATAATATTAGAGAATTGGAGTAAGGGTACATTTCAGAACTATACAAAAGAGATGATTTTTTTCAAAATACATGTCACAAGCTGCATATATGACTTGTTTAAACAAGCCAGAGAGTGGAATCCTAACAAAATTTCCTAAATAATTCTACTGGACTCTCCAACCTTTATAACCACTCCTTAAGACAACTATAAATAGAGCAAAATATTAAGCTTCCCTATCCTAGTTGAAGCTTTTAAAAGCACATGAAGCTGGCACCGTGGCTCACTAAGCTAATCCTCCGCCTTGTGGCAATGGCACACCGTGGTTCTAGTCCCTGTCAGGGCGCCGGATTCTGTCCCGGTTGCCCCTCTTCTAGGCCAGCTCTCTGCTGTGGCCCGGGAGTACAGTGGAGGATGGCCCAAGTGCTTGGGCCCTGTACCCCATGGGAGACCAGGAGAGACACCTGGCTCCTGGCTTCGCAGCGCGCCGGCCGTGGCGGCCATTGGAGAGTGAACCAACGGCAAAAGGAAGACCTTTCTCTCTCTCTCTCTCTCTCTCTCTCACTATCCACTCTGTCTGTGAAAATAAATAAATAAATAAATAAATAAAGCACATGAAAATGTAAAACCATAGTCAACTATGACCCTCAAATAAGACATATTAAGTCTTCACTTGATTTTTTTTTTTTTTAGTGACAAAGGAACAATAGAAAAAAGTATAATTCATTTGAAAGTTCAACTAATGCAGCGTGCCCTGATCACTTTACAGATTCAGTGCTACCTGTTTGTCTCCTCTAACTGCAGACTAATAGGGGGAGGACTGATGTGCAGCCCTGCAGTTCTTAGGAGCTGCAGGGTCTTAAATCATCAGACGGATTCAGAGATGTTCACTCTGTAGAAATCCCCGTAGAGGAAAAAGAACTGACAGTCTTTCTGAAGAACCATAAAACATCATTTTTTTTTCTAGTTAGGATGTTTCAACTAACCAGAGTTAATTCCCCAACCTTACTATAACAAATCAATACACATTTGATCTGGTACATATATAAACATACCTATTTGACTATGGAAATAAAAATAATACATTAAATATTAGCTTAACTTGTACGAAACCATAGGGCTGTTTCTCTTAGCCTGTGGGATGATTTGTATTTGCAGTACACCTGAGACAGAAAGGATATATCCAATACCTTTTTGATTGCATTTTAGATTTGTTCATAATGTGACATTGAAACACTGAGATCAGTATTTGGACTTGTATATTGAAAACTGAATATTGAAGAATTGGGGTATAAGAATGAAGTAACTGAAGCCAGCTATGGGGGCACATATGTATGCATTAATAAATTGATCTGTGGTCTTCCAAGAATCACCCAGCTACTGCAATGACTAATTTGCCACTCTCCCCTGACTAAATGCCATTGAAAGTTTTACTTTAGTGGCTTGTTGATGAAGAATATAATCAATATATTAACAATTGCTCAGCCTGTGTTAGCAGAGAGGAATCATTGCCATGTTAAGGGAGGGACAAAGAGCCACACAACGAAATTGCCCCAATGATTTTCTCTGCTGTTCTTTTGTTTTGTTTTGCTTTGGTTAGCTAATGGAAGGACACTGAGAATTTCCTGAACAAGAAAGATTTTTGCTGATATACATATGTCTCCCTGGACCCCTTCCAGCCCTCAAGCTGAGTAAATCCTCCACTTCTTTGGCCTGATGGAAGGTGTTCAGAGAGATGAGTGATTCTCTGTCGGTGACTATAATAGAAGAAATAGTAGGCTTCCTTTGGAGCCTGAGGACCTAAATAGGATATTTTGTTTTGCCGTTGTAGGAGAGTTCACTGGTAACAAGTGGCCCGAGGTCATCTGGTGAGCTTCGCTCGAGAGCATTCACTCTGGATCTGCTTGGTGGCGCTATAGCGGCAAGAGTCATCATCCTATGACCAGACACGCTGAGGACTACTGAATTAATCAGCCTCAGCACAATGGACACTTTTTTCAAAAAAAATATTTCTTTATGTATTTGAAAGTCAGAGTTACTGAGAGAGAGAGATCTTCCATCCACTTGTTGACACTCCAGATGGCTGCAATGGCTGGAGCTGGGCCATGCAAAGCCAGGAGCCAGTAGCTACTTCCAGATCTCCCTCATGGGTAGCAGGGGCCCAAGCTTTACTTTTTTTTATTATTATTTTTTATTTTTTTGACAGAGTGGACAGTGAGAGAGAGAGAGACAGAGAGAAAGGTCTTCCTTTGCCGTTAATTCACCCTCCAATGGCCGCCGCGGCCAGGCCATTAGCAGCTACTTAGATCAGAAGTGGAGCAGCCAGGACATGAATTTTATCTGCTTTATCTGCTACTCCACAATGCTGACCCCCAGCATTGTGACACTTTGGTCACATAATTGCTTGTTGTGTGGACTATCCTGTGCTTAAAGTGATGTAAGTATTTCACAACATCCAATGTGTCTACACACTGTATGTGTGAGTAGCATCCTCTCACCCTTCCATCCCCATTGACAATCAATGTCTCCAGACCTCACCAAATATCCCTACTTGAGGACCATCTAGATAACTAGCACTGAACTCAGAATTTCAAAATAGGATTGGAAGAGTTTTCATCCACATCTAATGAAATGAGCATAATAAGTGATATTAAAAATAGAGATAAAATTCAGCAATTTCTTTTCAAGAACTTAGTACCATTTTTCTTGTGTATTAATTTGTTAAAGGAGGTTTCATCGTTTACGCTTCCAATTGTTGAAACCATAGTAGCAGAGCTCATGAGACAGCACTATTATTGAGTATCACAGATCAGTGAGATTATACCCTTACAAGAAAATAAACAAAAGATGGTGTTTATTCTGCATATACAGTAATATGTCGAGAAGTGTAATTAGAATGGTATAAAGGCTGACACTGTGGCATAGTGAGTAAAGCTACTGCCTGCAGATGACCACTGACTTAGGCAAATCGGGGCTGGTACTGTGGCTCAGCAGATTAAAGCCCCAGTTTGCAGTGCTAGCATCCCATATGGGCGCCGGTTGGAGTCCCGGTTGCTCCACTTCCGATCCAGTTCTCTGCTATGGCCTAGGAAAGCAGTAGAAGATGGCCCAAGTCCTTGGGCCCCTGCACCCATGTGAGAGACCAGATGAAGCTCCTAGCTCCTGGCTTCAGATCGACAGAGCTCTGGCCATTGCAGCCAATTGGGGAGTGAACCAATGGATGGAAGACCTCTCTCTCTCTCCCTCCCTCTCCCTCTTTATCTCCCTCTCCCTCTCTCTTTCTCTGCTGGTCCTTCTCTCTCTGTGTAACTCTAACTTTCAAATAAATAAATAAATCTTTTTAAAAAAAATGCTATAAATAGTAGTAGAATAAATTGCTAAGACTCCCAAATTTTTTTAGTGGTGCCAAAGTTGAAACAAATGCAAGAAAGTCAGACAAAATCAAATGTATAAGGACATATTTGAAGAAGAGAATTTACATACTGTAAAAATTTCCTTTCCTCTATGTATCTATATTTTCTCACTAAAGTCTTTGGGCTATAAACCTCCTGATGATAAGGACATTGTCTTAAAATGACTAGAATTTTTTTTTCGTTCTATTTATGAAGTTATTAAACTTTAAGTTGTCTGATTAATGGCTGTTGGTACTGAATCTTTAATTTTAAATAATTTTCTATTTATTACCTATTTGTTTAGTTTCTAAATATATCATGCTTCTGATGTTGTTATATCTATGTGATTTTTCCTGCTTCAAATTTCACTCCCTACCATAATGCAAAGGCTTTTATGAAAATTCATTTTGAAACGTGTAATTTCCTTGTAATATCATGTAATATTTCTCTTCTTCTCTTGGAAGAAGCCAGGTTTTCTTGCACCTCTGTGGATGTGTCCACGTGGTTTCTTCAGCTGGATTATCCTCTGCCTCTTTCTTGACTTGCCTATTCTTTTTAAGAATTATATTCTTTATTTCAAAGACAGTTACAGAGAGAGGTAGAGCCAGAGAGAGATCTTCCATTCCACTGGTTCACTCCCCAAATGACCACAATGGCCAGAGCTGAGCTAATCCAAAGCCAGGAGCTTCTTCTGGGTCTCCCACGCAGGTGCAGGGGCCCAAGGAGTTGGGCCATCCTCTACTGCCTTCCCAGGCCACAGCAGTCAGCTGGATGAGCAGCTAGAACTCGAAATGGTGCTCATATGGGATGCTGCAGGCTGGGGCTTTAACCCACTATTCCACAGCACCAGCCCTGACTTGCCTATTCTTAAATACTAAGTCAGTGGTCATCTTATCAGCCTTGAATGTCCTAGTTAAGCCAGATGTTTCTCCTCTCTTCACTGCACTCAACTTTAATACGCACCTCCTGGAGAGCCCTCCTGCTCTGTGTCTTCTTCACAACTCTTGGGGCTGCATTAAAGCATTTATTATTTTGTGTAGTAATTCTGTAAATTGCGCCTTGCTGAAACCTTCTCTTTCCTCCTGTTTCCCTTTGAGGAAAAGTAGTTTTGTGGATTGTTTCTCTCCGTGGACCTTCTCCGATACCCTCCCAATCATAGACCTCCCTGCTGCTGCCTTCAGCCAATGAGAGGTTCCAAGTCACCATTACCCCAGTCCATCTCCCAACGCCATTACCTTTCCATCCTCCTTGAACTCTAGTTTAATTAGTGACTTGAGCTTCCTGTGTCTTGGGTGATATTAGACTAAGTGGGGAAAATAATGGTGCCTACTTAATTGAGTTGCATACAATTAAATGAGTTAATGCATATAGAGTGCTGAGAACTTGTAATAAGTTTGCTAATTTATTATTAATACTAATTTAGGTGGGGAGGCATTTCTGTGTTTGCAGTGTTGCTGAACTTTGCCTTACAAGGACTATGCCTCCACTCAGTGTTTCAGTTTTCCTTCAAATTCCTCCTGTGATTCATTGTGCTTGACATCCCACCCTTTTCCACAGGAGGAGGCTTCCTCTTCTCAATTCTGGGATGCAGAGAGCTGGAGTAACATGTCAAGCTTTAGCCAATAATTCTGGAAGAGAATGGTCTTCCTTCTGTGTACAACAGTTATTTGCTTCTTGTAAATCCTTTCAATTTCCCCACCAGGGAGAGCTATGGCTTGTTGCCTACCAGGGATCAGCAAGAAGAAAGGAAACTTTGAAAAATCGAAACATGAAATTGCTTAGAGTCAACTTGGCCAACTATAGCACATATTCAGGAAGGAGTGCTTTGTTGGTTAGCTTTGTTCTGGCTAGGCCCTTCAGAAACATTCAACAAGCCTACCACTAGCACTTCCTATCATTACAATTTTTATTATATTTAAGCATGTCACATATTTTCTTGTTCCACCTGAGATCTGTGTCATACTAAAAAAAATTTTAAAAAAAGATCACTAATTATGCCAGGTTTTTTCACGAAGATTGGCGCCAGTAGTGAATTCAGTTCTAGAATCTTCCTCCAAAAGTGATGGTCAAAGGAGTTGATCAAAGTATTCCACCAGTTTCTCTACTTGTACATTTGCACAGAGAAGAAAGGACCAGGTAAACAGGATGAAGAGTTTGGCAAAGAGAAAATAAAAATCTGAGTTATATATAATCTTACTATTTTAAAACATTCAGAGACATAGAATTTTAAATTCACTATTTATAAAATGGGCATGATACAAACTTTTTCCATTACCCTAAGAAGTGTTCAAATTAAAAGTTGAATATAATGTGATTATTATTTCTAAACTAAGACATGCTGTTAGATTTTGATTTTGTGCGCCCTATTAATATCTTTGATAAAAACAATCTTAATAACAATATTTTAAAATTTAAATATATCTTATCTATATAACTTTTTAAAAGTACCTCTTCCGGGAGCATGATTTGAAATGGTTAATTTATCTATTTTGAAAGTGACAATATAATAAAATTGGTGGTTATGAGGATAGGGAAATTGATTATTTTAAAATACATTAATGCATAATTCATGCATTGTGGTTCATTGATTAAGAGAATAAGTGACCATATGGAAAATACTAAGATGTAGACAGGTTTAAAATGTTGACCAGAATGTTTTCAGCACACTAATTCACTTCAGGTGGGAGAGACCACATTACTTCTATCTGCCCTGTCCTGGGCCACCTTTTCTTCATCCAGGGTCACGTGTTTAATTGTTCATCACAACCGCACCTGGTGACCAGTGCTTTTTCACAGCTGCCAAAGACTTAGAGACTTAGGAGCATTTTGCATTTCCATGGTGATGTGCACAAACAACAAAAAAAATGTGCTTCCCTGCATGTGCGATTAGCACAGCCACCACAGAGTCTGCATGGACATTTCCAAAAGTTTGCTTTGTGCCGCCCATGGTGGCTTCATTAGGGGCGACAACAGGGACGCCCAATTAAACTGACGTTAGTCCCGAAGAGAACTTCATCTGTGAAGGACTTGCCTTTCCTGTCTGACTGCTGGGGAGGAAAGAAAGCTACACTTACGGTTATTCACCGGATAAATATTTCAGAGCCATGTATGAATAATTAGTGCAGACGCAGTGCCATTTCAACATCATGAGTGAAGTAAAGGAAAAAAGAAAATTCATTTTAAGTTCCGAGTCTTTTTGCACTACAGAGCTGGAGTCCTCTATGCACACAATAGATTAACTACCCTCGGTGCATACTATATTTTGCCCAGCCCTTAATATTCTGAAGCTGGACTAAAGCAGTCGTTATCCGCGGCGGTGCCTGGTGGTTTGCAAGCCCAGCACTACCCACCCAAGTGGCTGTGATACCGGCTTTCAGCGAAGCCTTATTACTCTTAAAAGAGCAATTTGGTTGGTTGCACGGCTATTAGGATCACACAGGCAGGCTGAAAGCTGTCAGTAGAACTGCTTCTCATCTTTTTCACACAATCCTGACATCTCTTCTCTTTTCGGCTGGACACAGACCTTCCTGTTTTTATCATTTTCAATCAAGCTCACCCAGAACGCCGCGGAATATATTCCCACTGAAAGCAAAGTGGAGAACAGAATTATCTGTGAGCTCTTGGAGGGGAAGCAGTGCCGACTGCGTTCTGAGAAGGAGCTGGATCGGAGAGAAATGTAGCTTGGCTCAGGGCTACATCAGGGAGCTGCTACTTCAGCTGTTAAAGATGGCAAAGCAACACCTACCTCAGGTTGTTCAATGATTCCTGCTATTTTCATAACCGGGAGGGAAGAGGATGTGAGAAATTTTTGTGACATTAACTTGTGGAAATGTTATCATCCGAGAAAGTGGGGAGAATTACTACGCTTGAACTTCTCTGCGTTTTGTTGCTCTTCCTCTCTGGACCAACTCTCAGCAAGCTGACCAGGACCCCCTGGAAAGGCAAACCTTGGAAGGGGGGTAAGTGCTCAAAGTTCTGTGTTAAAGATCTGAGCGGAGTTCACCAGGCTGGCTAAGGGCAACTCCAAGGGAAGAGGAGCTGCATCTGTTTGGAATCAGGTTTTTATTTCAGAAAAGGGAGTCTGTGTTGTAAGTGGCTAGGAAAGAGTTTTTTCTCTCCTCTTCATACAAATATATTTTTGCAAGTTTTTTTTTTTTTTTTTTTTTCACTGAGCTTTCAAAGCGTTACAATGATTGTTTCCAGCAGGGAGGCTAGAGGGCCAGATGCATGCTGCCTTGTGCTAGGATATATGTTTTATCTCTAGGAAGCTGCATTCTTGTTAAAAAAAAAAAAAAAAGGCAATGGGTTCTGAATATGCTAGCTCCCTGAATTGTTGGTAGATTTTGTGAAATGATCAGAGGGTTGTCTGAGAAGGGGCATGTTATGAAATGCAGTGCCACCAACACTAATTTTCTGGCTGACTCGATCAGAGTTGATGTGTTAATAAAGATAAATTGTGTTAACTTTATTGAAAAAAAATTCTGCTGAAGGAGAAAAAGCCTTTCGGTACTTGGGAGTATTGCCATCCATTTTCTTCTGCTGTCGAAAAATTATTATGAGATGGTAGAGACTTTTTGAGGCTGTGAACATTTCTCTTGGCAAAATTCAGTTGGTTCTGCTTGTCTGAATGCCATTTGTTTACGCTAAACACAAGTTATCAAGGTATGTGTCATGTGCATGCTGTAAGCTAAAATGATGCTGCACAAATATCCCATGAGAGACTTTGTGGAAGCATTTGTATGTTTTAGGAAGAAGCTTGGTAGGAGCTATCTAAGGATTGTGTTTTCCACAAGCATTCTTTTTACCTAAGGTTTTGAGTTTAGCTCTAGAAATATTTTCTGGGTCTCCCCCCACAGTTGCTTTGCTGTGTCAGTTCTGAGCTGAGGTTAAAGAGAAGCCTGAACATTAACAAGAAGTTTTAATAATTGATCACAGAGTCTCAGCAGGATTTCCTAAATACTCAAGTCCTTTCAGTTTGATCTTTCTGTTGCTCCTATTGTTGCATTAAAGACTTTCATTACGCATATATCTCCTGCACCTTAGAGGGCTAGATTCTAACAGGCGCCTAGCTTAGATGGCTGGTGCAGGTCCACCCAGAGGAAAGGTACTGCAAATACTCTTTGGCCTTGTCAGTTATGTCACCACATTCCTCTATTGCCTACTGGTATCAGTGGATTTTTCGTGCAAACTGCAAGCTGTTATTTATGTTAGCCTGTGTGACAAATTTGGGTGACTTGGGATCTTGAGATGTATGGTGTTATTGACTCTAGAGGATGTCAAGAGTGTTAACTTGTATTTCTTACATACATTTTTCAAAGACCGTGAGCGCCTATACCGTGTCAAAGTTCAATTTACTGTGTTAAACTTTAGTAGGAGACTTTGGGGCTCCATATAGCTAGTGAGATAGTTAGATGTCTATAAAATTTTAGAGAAGTTGTTAGCCTTGTCGAGAGACTTCAAAATGTGCATGTTACTAGGCATTTATTCATTCCACACAGCTTTCAATACAGATGCGTTGGATTTCATTTGTAAATCAGGTCTGAAATGTTTCATCTTTGAACATATGACTACTTTTCCCAATGTACTCTAACTAGCTCAGCTAGAAATTTGCTAGCTCTGCTGTATGATGATGATCTGAGTCAAGTGCAGAAACAGGCAATCATAGCGACATATTTCATTTATTGTTAACAGAGTCTTGTGTACTTTGGAAAGGTCAGTTGAGCGACTGAGAAACTTTCAGTGTGTTGACTATACTTGAAAATTATTTCCTTTTTAATGCCTGTTTGTCACTGTATATGCATTGCAAAAATATTTTCCACAGAGCCTGTGTTGCTGTGATATAGCTTTGCCTTGATATGCATATGTACATGTTGTAAATATTTATTTATTCATGAGCTTGGCTATTGATGGTGGTGTGTTATCATTTAATGTGTTATAAAATGCTGTACTTTTTCTCCCAGCATAGTGTGCAGGCTTTTAGAACATATTTTTACAAGTTTTTCAACATTGTTTTCCTTTTCAGAAAGTAGTGGTCTTTCTTTGTTATGTTGGAGATCCCAAGCACAGGTATGGTAGGTATGGGGGCAGATGAGAGAAAATGTTTCTTCTTAAACACAATGCCCAGAGGCAAAGAGAATCAAGGTTCAAAACACAGTTTAGAAGTTACTTTACTTCTCTTTCCTTTGTATCATATCTATAGTAATTCAAGCTTTTCTGTATGCACGCCAATCTTTAAACGTGATGCTCTACCATTATTTTTTAAAAAAAAATCCCTGGGAAAAAATAACAGTAGCCTAACAGAGGTTTTTCAGTTTAGTTCAGTTTTTGTTGCACTCACATTGCTTATGTGTGTTTGTCTTAATCTGATTGAGCAGCTGTCAACCTCCATATGGCAACCTGCCCACAATGACAATTTCCATGTTTGTTGTGTTAAGGGGAACCACCATTCTGAGAGAAGTGGTTATCTGGGGCAGGGCAGGGCAGGGCAGGGCAGGGCAGGGCAGGAAGCCATAACATCACAGAGCAGATCATGGCTACTGCCCTTGAGGAGTGGCACTAACAGCATGTGGCCAGGCAGCATGAATCAAGTGTCTATCAATGGAATCATTAGCACTTTTGGAAAAAAAAAAAAAAAAAAAAAAACACTGATTGTTGTTGATTACCGAGGGATTTTGAAGCCCATCAATGAGCCTAACTTTTAAATATAGGTTAGTAGGCCAGCAAGTTTTCCCTCAGGCTCGTGCTTTTCTATTTAATCACAATATGTGAACTCCTTACGGAAAGGCGGGTGTCTCATCTGATTAGTTCAGAGCATAACGTAAGTGATCACAAGAGTTTGTGTTCATGATAAACTAACCAGAAATCCTAACTACATCATCCTCATTAGGATTAAAGAACCTGATTCTTTTACATTCAATTACTCTCACTGGGATGAAGTTCTAAAACATGTGACCAGCTCCATTCCAATGAACATAACTCTACTGGAAGGTTTATATTACAGATAACTCCACATAGGGAGCAGAGGGGTTATATATAAATATAGAATGTTTATATGTTATGTATTTCATATATATTTATGCTATTGATATCAAAATTTAACCAAGTTTTAATAGTTAGCAATAAATGTGCTACTGGGAAGTAAGTAAATATAAAGAGAAAAATAGGTCTGAAAGATGGAAATGTCAAGACCAGTTCCAAAGTTGGTTGTCACAATATTTGTTCCTAGTCTAAAAGGAATATTGACCAATCGCAGCAGCCACTGACCAAACTAAAGGAGGGACCACACTTGACTGTCATTAATGCTCCAACCAATCTGGCTCTGAAACTTGACTCCTGCCAGACTTCTGGAAGACTCTAGGGTGATCACTCAACCATGGCAATTATGACATAAGAGCTAAGCTACAGTAACAAAGGATGAAGTTATCAAAACTTTCAACCATTCAGAAAGCTCTTTCATATAACGCTCATATTTGCTTCATTCTATAAATGATAACAGCCAGTTTTCCATGTCTATCTTCATAAAACAAAGCAAGCCTCTCCGGCAATTATGCTCCCTGACCCCTCTCCCCTGAAAGATGCGAATGCATTGAAGGTACATGCTACAGCTCTGCATGAGCACTGAAACAACGACATGAGTTTATTCACAAAGTACCACTTTAAATTTATTTAGTTGCTAGGTTGTCCCATCTGATATTTTCACAATTATTTGGAAATTTGGGTTTTGTTTTTAATCTTAAAAGTAAAAAGATATTTTTAACCAGTTGATGATGTCTACTACTTATGAGCTCATCATTATTGTATCTCCACTTAAGTTCTCTCTACTTATATAAAGTAGAGAAAAATTTACTTGTTTTGGAAGCTACTACATATAACCCAACATCTCACATTGCTCCTTATTGTATAAGAAATTAATATTTGATTTAAAAAATGAATTTTTTGATGATTTACTACTCTTCCTCAAACACGGAAATAAGACTTTCTGTTTAAGGCTTCTTCTTTAAAAAGGATGCTATTGGTTCATTTTGTCTTCAACATTTTTCTGAAATACACTTTTACCACTACACTAGTCCTAAGCTGTAGGTGAAATGTTCCTCAATTACCTGGTGAAAACAATATTCCATCTTTAAAAGGACTAAGGCATTTTATTTAGATCAGAATGGACTTACCAATGTTTATAGTACTTAATTGTTATGTGTGTCTATATCTTGTTTACCACTTTGTAAGTTATTTGAAGAGAAATGTTTTCTTTCATTAATCTTTCTTACCATACAGTCTTGCCCCAATAAATGCTCTATAAATATTAGATGAATGAGCAACATGCATCTGAAAAAAATGGACCAATATCGGCATATTCTATGACTTTAGGTGTTAATTACACATTTCTTATTTTAAGTCTCTATGTTCTATCCTACCTTCCCAATGGTAGGAAATTATTTTTATCACTTTTACTTAAATATTTAAATTTCAGTTTTGCTTATAGAAAAATTAACATATTTCTAGTAATTATGAAATTGGGGAAATCTATAAGACTTTTGTAGGAAGTAGTGCAGTAAGGAAAAAAGAAAGCAACATTGTTGCTCTAAAGTAATTTATAATGTGTGATTCTGAATCTGGTAACTGAACTATATGAATATTCATGCAAAATGTGGACTGTTCTTTGTACTGTGTATAATCATCACTTCTGTTTTTCATTCGTTTAAATAATTTAATCTCCATCTGTATGCAATAAGTAAATTTAATAACCTATTTTTCCTACAACTGAGGAGTAAATTCCATAGCGAAGTCAGAAATGAAGATGTACTTTCTACATGTTCAAAAGATTATTAATTTTCTACATATATTAATCCAACTTACCTACTGTACTAATATCTGTTGTAAAATTTGCTCATTGTTTAGTATCATTTGAAAAAATAGTGTGTGATAAATTCAGCACAATTCTGTGCTTGTAAGATTTCGATAAGAAAAAAATTTGGCTTTTGAGAATAATAGACATCTTAATCATAGAAATTATATTCTTATGAATAGCCAATTTGTTTTTAATTCAAATTCAGTTTTTAACCCTGAATTTCTGCATTTTTAGAAATTATTTATTTGTTATTAATGTATGTTTATTGCCATGTGATTAAAATACCCTGAGATTTCATGTTGTGTTTACCTAAAATGCATTTTTATTGGATGATGGAGGAAAACTGGAAGACATTTTGAAGTACAGAATTATTTATATTAGAAAAATATGTGAGAAGAAGGTCTTTACATAGAATAAGTAGTTTTTGTAAAAAATGGTTTAGTGCCTAGAAAGCAGATTGCTGGCCAATTTTTACAAAAATGGTTTCAAGGTCTGTGTATTCTTCCTAAAGTCAGATTATGCCTGTGAAAAGTATGATTTGAAAGGCATAAATACATACCACCCTTATCAGCTATGTGTGCAGGAGAGTATGCTAGTCCCTACTCCCTCCCAGTCAGGGTAAGAAGTTTTTAGACAAAATCTACAGGAAAACCAAACCAAACAAAAAAAAATTTTTTTCAGAACCCAGAGGGGAACTAGCAATATTTGAAGAGGTTATTTAATTTTAAAAAGTGGAATGAGTTGACAGTAATGAAAGGCCTTTGATATATAAGTGGTGGGGTTCACATAGCCATAGTTAAGATTGTGTCAGCACTTCCATTAGAAGCTGCATTTTCAAGGGGTTTACAACTTAGTCATAAAATTTTGCCTCAGGGTGGATTATGGCTAACATTAAACCCAGGTCTGAAAGCAACTTCTTTTTCTTAGTTTTCTAACTCATACCTTCAACCTTCGAAGTTATCTTAGTGTTTAAAAATGAGAAAAAAAAAAAAACATAAAGTATACTTACTTTCACAGACTTTGATACTTGAAAAGTTAAAATTTCAAAACAGAAATTCGAAAAGTGATGATAACTTACAATAGGGTCTGTTTTGCTTGAGTCAAATGAAGAGTATGTGAATCCAATAGTGACTTTGCTCATGAAGACCTAGAATCTTTTTCTGTTAAGGATGTTAGTTTGATTAGGAAATCAAGGTCATCCAAACACAAGACGGTATTTCTGGAGAGGAAAGAAAATAAGCACAGGACATCTAAAGACCATTACACTTCCAGAGACCAGAGCATTCCTCAGCACCTGTGGCCTCAAGGAAAGTCTTTGCTGGTCTCTAGAATTGTTAACAATCGCAGTTCCAGACAGCAATGTACAAACCAAAAACCCAGAGTCCTCAACTGATACCTTAAAAGCAATATGCAACTTCCCCAGTGAGAATTCTTTACCAATTTCATGTTTTTGGAAGCTATTTAAGGCCTGCTCACCTGCTCTATCAGACACTGAAAGATGATGTATCTGGGTTTCTACCCTCTAGGAACTTAGAATTAACGATTTTTAAGGTTTTTTGTTTTTTTTTTTTTTTTTTTTTTTTTTGCTTTTGTGGAGATTTTCTTCTCATTAATTAACGTATCCAAGTAGGATAAATTATTATGTTAAAAACAAAACTAAACTTAAAATTTCAGTAGAAAAACAATACAAATATCCCCATGTTGTTCTGCTATTTTTAGTCTAATGTCTTCTTGATATCATATTAAAGGTTCAATTTAGAATAAAACTAGGTAAGCACGAGCATTCAATTTGTTCCACAAATCATTTAGTATCTCCTGCAAGCTTCATACTGATTTTCATGCTTTGCAATTTGTTTTTCATTCCTCCTTTTTGTGTGAGTATGGATGCTTTATTGTGGTGTAAAGATGGGAAGCTGCAGAATGCACTGTGTTTAAAATTTTCTTGGTTTCCCCTCCCATTGTGGAAACCCAGAGCTCATCTTTTCAAGCTGCAATACTTAAAAAGTACAGCAGCAAACAAAAGCATGGTGAAAAAAAAAAAAGATGGGTAATGAGAACATTGGCTTTCAAAATACGGAAATGATACCTATTCCCATTTTGTAGTATCTCAAAGTATTTTAACTCTGGATAACTGTTATTCACTTTAAAACATAAATTCCCAATAATGTCTTTAAAAAGTTTGGTGTGTGGAGGGCTGTGGGGCCATGGTCTGTAAGTAGTCTATATGATAGGATACGTGGGAGAAAGCAGCTGTACCTAATAATGGGGGAGAATTATTCTGAGCCATTTTTTTTCAAAGGATATGGTTTATACCTAAAACACGCAGCTTGAAATATAGTCAAAAATCTGCTACACATCCAATTAAACCTACCGTATATGCTTCAGATTACATTGGGAAATGAAATGCTTTTGTGGAAGTGAGATATTATCCAATTCACTATTGCAGACAGAGCAATACAAACTTTGTGGTTAGCAATAATATTGGTTTGAGTGACTACATTTTGAATTCCAATAAACCCATATTCTCATATAGCGAATATTTTCCTATGTTATTGATGAATATAAAAAGATCTAAACGTGTCCAGGAGTGTCAATTTGCTGCTCTTGATATATTGCCAGGGAAGGTATAGAAATTCATTTCTTCTGTCACTTTATGAAGAGTTCACCACGGAGGCTATTAGGATGGACCCTACATATGCTCAGTAGAATCCCTTTCATATCAGTGTCAAAAGCTCTGTCATGAAAGTCGTTACGAAGCTGGGCAAAGTCCAAGATTATGTTCTGGAGACAGGGGCACATCATGAAATCTCTAATGTAATAGCTGGCAGCTAATAAAGAATTTATTTTAGGGCAGTCAGAAACATAACTAAAGTGCCTCCCAGAATCCACAGAGGCCTGAGAATTGCTGCTGGCTAGCTCATGAACATTTTCATTTATGTAACAGAACGCCCTACACCTATTTAGGGACTTCCTGGGCCACTGTAGAGACACAGACAGGGATTTGGAATTGAGGTTTGATTGCCAAGTATAATAAGTTAGACTTAATATATTGTGGTATGGAGATCTTTACTAGTTCTATAATTCTATTCCAGATCCCAAAGATCTAATGAAGGTAAAGTGTACATTCATAATGGAACAATATAATCTGTACTGTTAGTAAATGATTTCAATTCTATCTACCATATCAAGCTTATACAATACAGTAGGGAATCTGAGAGATACATGTTCTCTCACCAAAAGTATTTAGGGAATGCTCATAAGAGAAATTTATAATTTAAGTGACCAAAGGTAAGCATAAGGATACTCTTGGAAAAATTTTCTTGTATAATACGTGACTTATGCTTAAGGTAACAAAGGGTGACTATGAATGAGGACAGGGAGGTAGAGAAGGATGGAGTTATTTGCTAAATTTACATGTAGCCACGTTAGGTATTTTTTCCTTTATATGGGATGTTATTTAATTCCCCTGTATTCTCTGATTTAATGTTGGCATTGGCCATACCTGAAAGGTGCTGTTATCTTATAATCCCCATTTGTAATGTGAGAGTGACAACTTAAAGTTATAAGGCAGTATGTTTTTGAGCAATGCATCCAAATCAAGCAAAAAAAAATGTGCTACATTTGGGGAACAGTCAATTAACCTACCATGATTCCTATGGGCAGGATGCTGAGAATTAGTGGAAAATAACTTGGTGAAGTATAGCTTTGAGAATCAGAGAAAACCAGAATCGATAGTGAAGAGGCTACTATAGGCATTGGTAAGACAAGTCATATGGTGACCGAAATATTTTGGGACCAACACTTGGGGCTGGTTACTTGGGTGACCGACTTTCCTATCAGGTTCACTGTAGTATTTCTGGCTCATTACATTTGCAAGGTTTATTTCTTGATACGTTTAAAACAAAAGCAGTGACCTAGATTCATTTGCTAAAAGAAAAAGTTAGGTTGTGATGTTAGTCCTCTTCTCCCAATGTGAACAGTTTAGTCTATGATGTCATTGTTACTGAGGATTTTCACCAACATCTATCAACTTGCCTTGGAGAAAGTGTATTATGCAAATCACATTCTTAAGTGGTTTATTTGACAGTTGAAAACAGTTACTTAAGAACTGCAACTATAAAAATCAGGGGTGCATATATAGATAGTATTCTAGATATGTACTATAAATTTAATAAAATTTGTACATAAATACAAATGTATAAATATACCCCATACATAAATGGTCTCTCACCACAGCTGCTGCATTTCACTATATGAGTATGTATATATCTTTTGGTTTTCTTCATCTATCAGTTCCATAAATTATCAGCTTTAAAATCCATTTTTATACAAAAGTTTCATAGAGACTAGAAGACATAGCTTGAAGCCTCAAAGATATGTGTTCTAAAAAGAGTCTTCCATATCATAATTAAGTTATTGGATGATCTTTAAGATTTACTGTTATAATTTTAAATGTCTTATGTATATATAAAAGTATGATTTTAGTCATCTGTTTGAAGAATCTTAGGCAAGTGGATGAGTATACCAGTGAAATAATTTGGAAGTGATAGCATGGTTTACTAAAACAAAAAATTTTAACTTAAAATAATTTTAAAAGAAATGAGCTACTGGAAGTTGGTTTTACTTCTAAGTTTAATTTTCTTTCAATCATATCTGTATGGCCTATTAATAGCTAAATGATTGCTAGGTGTATTGAGAAGATGTTTTTCTATATATCTTCTCAATAGCTTAAATTCTCGTAATTTTGATTACGAAAATCTTGTTTTCAATATTTTTTGATAAATAAAATAGAATCATTATTCATTACATCAATAATTCAAATACTAATTATACATATTCATTTGAAGGCAATTAAAATAAATTTATGCTGTTTTAGCTCACTTTAGTTACAACTATTTGAGAGTATTCTCAAGAAATAGCAAAGATCCTCATTTTCCACTCACATCTCTGCTATTTATTAGCTCTACACTCTGAGGCCAGTTATTTGACTTCTGTGATTCTCAGAATTCTCATTGTATCATTGTATAGAACAAAATGAGATAGTACATGGTAGGTAAATAAGTAGCACTGAACTTCTAATGAATGTTTTCTTCAGAAGAAACAATATTCTCAGAGTTTTTACTTATTTATTTTTACACACACATATACAGAGAGAGAGAGAGAGAGAAACACCCTGAAGGTTAATTGCTAACATGTATTGAGTACTTAGCATGTGCCAGCATTGTGCTAAATGCTTTCCATGCATAATCTTATTTAATCTATGTCTATATATTAAGCACTACTTTTTTTTTCTTTCTTTATAACTCAGTCAAATCTGGATTTTTTCCCTCCTTTCATTTGAATTCATCTGTCTGTATTTTGGGCTCATTAAAGATGTAAAACATGTTAGATGCATATTATTATTTTCTGTTTTCAGCCAAAAAAATTCAATCACTATTTGTTACCTCAATAAGTCAAATACTAAATATCACATCTGGTTTAAACTGAAGACAAATGTGTTTGATAAAGAGGGCATTTGGGGAATGTTGGTAGTGCAGAAAAAACAAAAACAACTATATAACTATATTTTAAGAAATCCAATGTGATTAGCTTAGGTGGCATGGGATTTTACGTTTCCATATAGTATATATAAACTTGGAGCAGTCACAAGGGCAAAATGGGAATTGAGTGAGCCAGGTCCAAAACCAGATGGCAAGAAAAAGTTTCAAGCTGTTCCATTTGGAAATTGATTTTTGGATTTCCACGTGGTGCATTACATTATAAGTTCAAATTAATTTTAAACTTTTAATTTTTCATATGTATCTTCATGATTTCTAGCACATGTTTCCTTGTCTGTCTTGTTGCCAGTGAATCTAAAATGGGCACCAAACAGCTTTTCACTCTACATTAAATACACACCAAGTAGCACTTAACTGTGTGCATTTTGAGGTCCTCTCAATAAAACTTTCAAGAGGTGAGAAGCTTTTTTCTATGTCAGAGTCACTATTAGTCTGAATAATACATAAACACTGAGAATCCCTAGAAGTTCTACTGAGGATCCAAGCATAGCTTCAATAAAATTATCTGTCATTATCACTGTTGACAAGTTTGGTGTACCATTTAACCTCACACCATGCTAACTGTTCAATGTTGCTGTCTTAGCTGTTCTCCCCATCTCAGAGCCCTATTTAAGGAAGAATTTGACAGGTGAAATTTGAATACTCCAAAAAGTGCCCAAGACATTAAGGTGTAAGGGTTAAACACTAAAAAAGAAAAAAAAATAAGTCACTTCTCTTACTGAGAAAACCACAACCATGAGTAAAATGTTGCTGACAGGACACCCTACGCTCTCTCTGCATTGAAGTTGTTCTTCCCAAGTCAGGATTCAGTTAACCTGGTTGTTTGCATAGACATTAAGTGGACAATGACATTCATTGTATACATTTTTTTTTTTTAAATCTACAACTACTGGTTTAGGGTGGATTCTAAATGTCTCTGTAAATAGATATGTTTGGAAAGTTGATGGGATAGGAAAATACACAGGGATTTTCTCTCTCATTTAACCAATTGACAATTGCTTTCATCTTTAAATTATCCATAGCATGCTTGCCATGGGCTCATTATTCAAGGCAGAGAGTATAAATAAGCTGCACAGAGCGTAGATTCAGAACACGCCCAGAGGTTTGGGAGAAACTGGCCATTTTTAAGAAGTACATGAAAACAAGGATCTTTAATTCAGTAGATAAAATTTGCTAATGGTTAAGTGAGACATTTTACTTCAAAAACACTGAGATTTTAAAATAAAATTCCCTAAAAACTATACCAAATGCAATTTCTCTTTGAGCTGCTAAGATCCTGGAATGTGATTTTCTGACAAACGAAATTTACTCTTAATAAGAGTATTACAAGCCGATCATTCAACCAGAAAGCTTATGGAATAACTTAAAATATTCTTAAATGGAGTACTTTCTTAACACCACACTGCAACCGTTCTTTTTGTATTTTTGAGTGTCACAATTGTTCAGGGACTTCATTATGAATGTCAGCTATTATGGTATCAAAGCAAAAGGAGTCAGTTGGCAGAAATTCAGTCATTGGATTGATTATAGATTAAACTAAATTTACTATAGGATGAATTTCTAGATTTGAAAATAATTAAGTTCTGAAAACCATGAATAAAATGAGAAAAGCAAATCTGATTGGTATATTATTCCTAACTACTTCCTTTAGTTTTATTTTCAAAGTAATTTAAAAAACTACCTTCCAAATAATGAGAGTGTCAGTTCTCATAGTCTCGGATTATATATACTGTACTTTGTTTGCCTTTTATTCAGTTCATAAACCAAAAATTTAATATGGAATAATTTTTCCCTCCTGTTCTATGAATACCACTTGATATATAGAAATATCATTATAAAGAAAACACTAATGATTTTTGAAGCCCTCTTTTTGATATTGTTAATAATCAGTTATTCCTGTGAGCTACTTTGACATCAGAAAGGTTTAGAAAGGCATTGCAAATGAGATGTAATTATCTTTTTATCATAAATGAATGGTTTAAGATTGAATAACATAACAAAATCTATGTGCATTTAAATTATGATTGATCAAAGAATTATTCAAGATTCAATTATTCTGAGCCCAGCAATATTATAGAAAATATATTCTAACTTGAGAAATGAGTCCTATGTCTTTAAAGATAATTTCAGGAGCATTAGGCAACTGAGAAAAAAGTAATTAAATCATTTGATAATTTTATTCTGTAGTTTTTGGAGATTTCTGGTCTTGGCCAATAGCAGCAATTGCTTACAAGTTTTAGTAATTGTCCCAGCATGTTAGCAGAATTTAGATCTGAAGTATGGTAAAAGGTTCAGATCAATTCATTTTTTAATTGAAAAAATAGTGTGTAATTCATGTAGAAACATCGGAAAGGGGGAAGCTTCAAATAGAACAAAATAATTCCATAGTCCCTGCTCATAAGAATCACCACTTTAATACCACCCTGTAAAAATGACCACATTAATCCTGGCCAGTATTTTTTTTTCTTGGTGATCATATCCAAATAGATATAGATATAGACAGACACACACACACAGACACATATACATACACATACTAGAAAACGTATACTTATGTTGTACAGTGCACATATACAAAGCAGAACATACATACATATAGACTTACATGGAAAATTCTGCAATTTTTCTTCTAATGAATTTTAGATAACATCTAATACTAGGGATGTCTTTCAGCATAAGTCTGATTGTGCCCTTGAAAAAGTTTCTAGATATTGAATTAGTGTCTCAAAGAATATGATCATTTTAAGATTCTTGATTCATAATGCCAATGAGCATTGCATAAAGAAGTTATCATTCTATATGCTAACCCAAATTGTGTTGCAGTTCTTGGTCTTATTTATTTATTTTTATACATGTGATCTTTTCTTTTTTTTTAACTTTTATTTAATAAATATAAATTTCCAAAGTACAAATTTTGGATTATAGTGGCTTTTTCCCCCATAACCTCCCTCCCACCCACAACCATCCCATCTCCCACTCCTACTCCCATCCCATTCACATCAAGATTCATTTTCAATTATCTTTATATATAGAAGATCAATTTAGTATAAACTAAGTAAAGATTTCAACAGTTTGCACTAACATAGAAACACAAAGTATAAAGTACTGTTTGAGTATAGTTATACCGTTAATTCACATAGTACAACACATTAAGGACAGAGATCCTACATAGGGAGTAAGTGCACAGTGACATGCGATTTTAAAGTTTCTTGTTATTAATTTTCAATTTACAGAGCAAAAATTGTGAGGTAATAATACATGCTTCCATTTAACCCTCACTCCATTTCTCCTATTAAAATCTCACATTAGTATATTTGTCACAATTAATGAAACACACCCAGCTCACTAGTGCTGTTTTTTTTTTTAAATATTTATTTATTTATTTGAAAGGCAAAGTTACAGAAAGAGGCAAAAACAGAGAGAGAGATCTTCCATCTGCTGGTTCACTCCACAAATTGCTGCAAAGGCTGGACCTATCTGAAGCCAGGAGCGAGGAGCTGCTTCCGGGTCTCCCACATGGGCACAGGGGCCCAAACCCTTGGGCCATCTTATACTGTTTTCCCAAACCATAGCAGAGAGCTGGATTGGAAATGGAGCAGCCAGGACTCGAATCGGCGCCCTTATGGGAATGCCAGCACCGCAGGTGGAGGCTTCACCTGTCAAGGCACAGCGACAGCCCCCACCTAGTGCTCCTCTAATATTAGTCAAAATTATCACTTGTGTTTTCAATTTAATATATCTTTATTTTATTTAAACTTACTATAGGAGCCAGTGCTGTGGTGCAGTAAGTTGATCCTCCGCCTGTGGCGCTGGCATCCCATATGGGCACTGGTTCTAGTCCTGGCTGCCGTTTTTCTAATTGAGCTCTCTGCTGTGCCCTGGGAAAGCAGTGGAAGAAGTCCCAGGTACTTGGGCCCCTGCATCCGCGTGGAAGACCTGGAAGAAGCTCTTGGGTCCTGGCTTTGGATGGGTGCAACTCTGGCTGTTGCAGCCATCTGAGGAGAGAACCAATGGAAGGAAGACCTTTCTATCTCTCCCTCTCACTGTCTGTAACGCTACCTCTCAAATAAATAAATAATGTAAATGTATTAGATTGAGTATATTTGAATTATATATAGAACATTTATACATAAGTAGTTATGCATAGCTTGTATTTTATGAATTTGCTTCCAATGTAATATTTGAAGCACCATTTTTTTGTCTTTGCAATTTAACTGCACAAACATGCTTTCACATTTGAGAATGACATAGCAGAGCATCAAAAGCTAGGATTTTGGTTAGCAGTTTCATAGTTCAATATCATAAAAAGTAGAAACTCATTAAAAAAACTTCCTTGATTCTATTAACCAATATTCAATAATAATCTTTTCATATATTAGAAGTATATGATCATCAGAGCATAAAATGGTAAAATGTAGCTTACATAAATGTAAACACTTTAGATTAATACTGAATGACTTAAATAGCATCAACATCATTTCATGTAAAAAAAAATTCCCAATTTAAGCATGCACTATGATGTGAGTGTTAAAAAAAAGTAAACATTTTTCAGGCATGGAAAGCCAAGACACTCTGGGGAAAAAAAAAATAACCTAAATGAAAGATCTCTGTGAGTGAGATCCCAGTGGAAAGAACGGGTCATCAAAGAAGGAGGTACCTTTCTCTGAAGGGAGGAGAGAACTTCCACTTTGACCATGGCCTTGTCTAAATATGATCAGAGTCGGTGAACTCAGGGGGCTTCCATAGCCTTGGCAGCTCATGACAAGAGCCTAGGGTGATTACTGATGCCATAAACAAGAGTGTCAATTTGTTAAGTCAACAATAGGAGTCACTGTGCACTTACTCCTCATGGAGGATCTTTGTCCTTAGTGTGCTGTACATTGAGATTTAATGCTATAACTAGTACTCAAACAGTATTGTTCACTTTATGTTTCTGTGTGGGAGCAAACTGTTGAAATCTTTGCTTAATGTATGCTAAACTGATCTTCTGTATATAAAGAGAATCGAAAATGAATCTTGATGTGAATGGAAGGGGAGAGGGAGTGGGAAAGGGGAGGGTTGCGGGTGGGAGGGACGTTATGGGGGGGAAGCCATTGTAATCCATAAGCTGTACTTTGGAAATTTATATTCATTAAATAAAAGTTTAAAAAAAAAAAAGTAAACAAATCCACATTTAGCTATATTCACATAATACACAGGTTTCAAAATGAAATGGGTTGATGTCATGTTCTATTGAAGTTTAGAATAAAAACAATGGTGAATAGGGTATGAAAATTTTCTCAAAACTTTTCTTAAAAAGAATGTAAAACCAAAAGTAGTGACTGACTAACCTGCATGATGGGAAACAAACTCACCTTATGCAGAGTCATGTTGAAATAAGCAAATAACCTAGCAATTCAGAGAAAAAGGAAGGGTTGCTATAGGTGAAGAAATTTGTGTTCCAAAGATTAAAAAAAGAGAGAGAGAAAGAAAAGGGAAAAAAAGTTCACTAAATGCTTTGAGAGACCACAGCTTTTAGGTAAGTATAAAAATAATATGCCAACGATTACAAATCATCTGACTATATATCTTAAAGATATTGCTATTTATTGTCTCTAGGAGTGTGAGCACAGTAGAATCTTCGCTATGAAGAGCAATTATGTTTTCATCCAATTGTCAGATTCTATAGGTATATAAAACAAAAATAAATCAGAACCTTGCTGAATATGTACTGAAGTAATTTGAAATATTCATTGTGTTAACTGGATAATTTGATGACATTGTGTACTACCACAACTTTTGCAGGCATTTCCTTTGAGAATTTTTCTCTAAATTTATGTTGCTTTCCTAGTATAAAGTATATCATTTAATTTTTAATAAATGTCAGTTTTTGTCACAGATCTCCAATCTCTTGTTACTCATTGACATAATGAATAACAAGACTCCAAGAGATGACTAAGAAGAAAGAAGGTCGGTTTGTCAGAATTCCATAGTCCCCAAAGGAGACAGCAAGAGTTTATGGATCAGAAAGGCAGTTAGCAAAATCCACACTCCCAGCAAAGCAAGCAGCAGAAGCATGAGTTTAGTAGCTTTATTTTCCCTGTCCCCAAATCCCATAATATACCAGGATAGACCCCATAGAGCTACAAATGCTGTATTGTGGCAAAGGAACCCAGGGCGAGGAATTTGGGGTCTTTTACAGCAAATGGTGAACAGGTAATCTCCATTTCGCTGGGAAATAAGGAGCCATAAATTAGTTGTCTTGATCTGCTTAATTACTTGCATGGTCTGCCACAAGAAGAGGTAGTGATCAGGGCTGATGGCTTTTGGCAGTTTTTCACACTCAGAAGACCAGCATGGATTTTTAGACTGTTGCCTAAAAATCGAGTGAAACTTCGAATCCAAATTTAAAATCCAAACTTTCAGGTTAAACATTTATTCCAAGTTTGGGCAGGAGTGGTTCCTACTCTGGAGTCACTCATTGAGAATCCTCTTCATAGCCTATTAGATTTTCTTTATCAGTAGTAGTGATACATTTCTGAAAGCATCTTGAAATCCAGCCTACTTTGTGACTACACAGGAGAATTTTCAACAGGCTACCTAGCAAGAGAAGATGTCTTTCAGGAATCCAGTGTCTATTTGCAAAATATATAATACTAGGGTGTGAAAACAGAAGTCCCACACCAATGTCTGTATTATATCTATGAAGGGTTTTTAAAGCCATGTTTGTAAGGTGATTAAAACACAGTGTATAACACCAATGGAAAGTCTTTGAAAAGTGCATGGGAAATATGTGTTATGAAAAACCATGGATGGGTTTCAAAATTTTTTGTGCCTGCCAAAATAAACTTACATTTTAATTTCATTTTCCCCAAACTATTTGAAGTCTCTCTATATAAAAATTATACATTGACATGAGAGGGGTGCTATGAAGTAGAAACCAAATAAAATAGATGTCTATATCTTACAGTTTATGAAAAGCATGAAGTAAAACAGAATTATACATCCTAGCAGGACAGGTAGAAGTAAACTCAATTAATTGTAGGGATAAACTAATGACTAATCACAGTAGCAGAAACAATAAAAAAAAGTCTTCTAGTAGCAGAATACTAGACTTTATTAAGATTTGCTTTTGAAGTAAGTATTTTGAAGGAAACATTTCTTGATGGTGGAATCATCATGCCTGTATGAGTTCTTGGGTATTCAAATACACTGTTTTTATTTTTGTTCTTCTTGCAGTATATTTAAGCATATCTTAATGCTTGGTTTCCTAGCAGAAATGTAAATCATGAAAACATCTCTTTCCATTCCTTTTAAAGAGAAAGATTTTTTATGTAATGATGATTTGATTACAGTTCCAACATCTAAATACAATCCTCATTCCTATAACATTTGTAAACAATAAAAAATCATCATTCAGAAAAATTTGTGTAAAGGAAATAAGGTCTGAATTTCAATAGTCCATCCTCATAGGAATTCTATTTTGGATGACTAGATCCCATCGATTCATTTTGATATTACCTATAGATGAAAATACCAAATGTCTTTTGCTTTGTCAGTGAAAAAGTAGCTTGAGTTTAACAAATGATTCAGTGATGTCTATTTGGAAGCTTCATGACATATTAAAGCAGTTGATGAGGTACAATTTGTTGTGGGGTCCCATCTGATTGATGGTTTACTATCTACCACGGCCTCATCTGCTGTGGTATCCCCATAATAAATGTTCATCGCTAGACAGTGCTAAATGTGCTCTATCTAAATCATTCGTTACTTATAACAAGTTTCAGTACATATGAATCAAATGTTGTTTATAGCTGCCTTCAACAGGATTTATCATTTTGAAGCTTTTCTACTACTTTAAATGGAATAACTAAGACATGGATATAGATTTTTGAATAAGTGTGTAGAGCTCATGGGTGGTAATACAACAAGAATTCAAGAGCAGTCAGTATTAAGCAAGTTATATGGAAGAATAAGAATAAAATGTAGTACTTTAACTCTCTCTGATTCTGAATGCAAAAAGTCATATATTTTTGTAGTATTGGTCTTAGAAAAAAATCATGCAAATAAGTGGTAATTTAAAAATACTTTCTTTGGTGAAAACCATGTAAGGCAACTTGTTTCCAGCAGGTAGGAAAAATTTTATTTTAAATATATATGCTCTCTGCAGTAGAGCTTACTCCGCAGCTTTCAATCACAAGCTTCTGTTTGCTTCTAAGCTCCTTCTTAGCCTAACCTTGATCCCATTTTGCTTTCTTTTTCAATGGTGTTCACCCTAACAGACTCTTATTTGCTCTATGGCTCTGGATTCCACATTGATTGGTTTAACACCATGACCTAACATTCTCTGCCAATGGTCATTGTTCAATGATTGCCCAACCATCTCTGCAGCCTACAAAAAAAATCATTCTGAAATCCCAAATCTAGGGAACCACTAATATCCATCACTCTTGCTTTATATGAATAAAATCTGGATTATGTAAACTTCTACGTTATATTTATTACCTGGAACAAGAAAATATTTGAGGTTATTTTAGTAATGCAAAAATACAGATGAGAAGCATAGATTTTATATTTTAAATCAGTTTCTAATGTGAGTGAAAAGAATGGAGGTTATTTCTGTGTTTAAAGAATTAAGGAATTTTGAGACAAACAGCTCCTCTGTCCCATGTCAAAGTTACAAGAAAGCGAATTCATAATCTCAGCCTGGAAGAGTCCACGATGATAGTGGATGATAATGATTTGCTTTGTGTTCTCTACAAGTTGTGTATATAAAGCAAAGTGCTTTACGACCCCAATTTAGGGAAATGCCACATCTGTATATTAAGTATATTAAGTGATCACGTTTTAAAGAATAAGTGTAAGTTACTCTAAAAGAGTTAATGATACCAAAGGTGTTTTTTGGCAAAGGGTTGTGGGATTATCAAAAATTTCCAATAGGATTGTCCTCTTGTATTTCCAAAGTACAACATTCAATTCAATCATGTTTTCTTTAGTTCCTATGGGATTATTTACCTCTTGCACAGAATTCAAGAAATAACATTTCTGATTGTTGTCTTTTTCTTATAGGCAGTACAATCTTGATGGATGAAAGCTATTTACATGTTTCTAAAAGTGATTTCCATTAATCTAAGCTTCAAACAGAAGTTGAAGAAAACACTCTTTACCCTGTAGCCAGAAGAAGCAGTTTGGTACTTTCCACTTCCTTGTGCTTACATAAAAATAGTTTCCCTTAAAATACATTTAGTGCATATCAAATGATTTGTCCCTAATGAACACACTAAAGCTTCATGCTGGATACTAACGTGAGTTCTGCCATTGAAAGGAAAGTTATGAACAGAGTGGAGAACTGTGTGGTTGATTTTGTTCTATAATTGTTTTTGCAGCTCCCGTGGTACATTTGAGTAACTTAGAGGCTTGTTCAAACAGAGCACTGTACCTCATCCTCAGAATATCTGGTTCAGTCGGTTAAAGGTGCCCCCCAAGAGTTTGCTTTTGTAAGAAACTTGCAGGTGATGTCATTGAAGCTGCTGGTCCAGATCCCACACAATGGAAAACGCAGGCATGTTGCAGTTGGCCTTTAGAATTCGAAGAGTCTCATTTAAAATCCCAGTGTCACCACACAACAGCCCTGTGACCTTGGCTAGGTGACATCACTTCTTTAGAAACAGTGTTTCCAAGTTTGTCAGCTGGGAACCATGCCACCTGCCAGAGAAAGTGCTTGTGATCATTGAGATAGTGTGTGCAGAATCGAAATGGCTCTGCCTGGAACATATCAGTTATGCAATGATTTGTAATGTTCTTTCCTTTGTGCAGATGTCCTAAAGTGTAAGCCATGATTCTCATACAGGGTAGGTGGACAAAAAACCATTTCTTCAGGTCCTATATTTATCTAGCTCTCAGTAACCTCAGAAAAAAAATAATAATGCATGGTCACATATGGGGCATTCAATAAACATCACTGGGTATCTAATATGTAATAAATATTGTTACAGTTGTTGGGAATAGCTTAATGTAAAACCTGCTTGATTTTTGGGCCATACTCCACTGCAGTCCTGGGCCATAGCAGATGGCTGGCCTGGAAGAGGGGCAACCGGGACAGAATCCGGCGCCCCGACTGGGACTAGAACCCGGTGTGCCAGTGCTGCAGGCGGAGGATTATCCTATTGAAGCCAAATGTTACTTCTTAAAAAAAAAAAAAAAGGCAGCATTCCCACCAACTACCCAATCTAAGGAAGCCTGGCCCCATCATCCCTATCCCATTTTACTTCAGTTATTTTATTTGTTCACTTTTGGTTTGTGTTACATTAGTCCTTATCTGTAAGGGAGAAAAAGCTGATTTCTCATTGCAAACCAAGCTCCTTGAAAGGTTTAGAATATAGAAGTTGATCATTGTATAAACAAAGCAATGGCTGTGAGTCTGCTTGGAGGAATCTGCTTAGATTTCACAAGGGAGGAAACATTTTAATGAAGCACCCAAGTGGGAGAAATACATCTGGAATTGAAGAGAACACTAACTGTTGGAGCATTGAGAGGACAGGGCAATGTCATTTGCTTGCTGATCTACAAGCATCCTGGATGTTTGCAAAGGAAAGGAATTGGGAGCAAGAGTCACACAAGCATTTCAAGAATTTATGAACCTAAGCCCACTGGAGACCAATTGAAGAATTTTAACTAATGAAGAAAAATGGCCAGTAGACGGCTTAGTATAGGTATTTCTCAAAATGGCAGGGTTGTTGAACTAAACTGAATGTTCGAATCTAGTAAGGAGAAAGCTCACTGACACTAAGGATAGAAGACTAGCCCTGGAAGTCTTTGGGGGATATTAGAAAAATCAGTGACATAACCAAGATAATATCTACCTGGGGAAGGGTACTCTATGACTTTACAATATTAATTTTTCTAATTATGAAAGAATTCTTTTTCATTATTTATTGGGGTTTATTTGTGATATTTAAAATATGCATATGGAAAAATACTTTGGATACTTTGTATATTTTATTCTATATGTTTTTCTGTGCATTTTTACATTTGAAATTACCTAATAAAATTACTTTTTTATCTTCTATTGTCCCTTATATTATAAGAAGGTTTTATTATCAAATACATAATTTGTAATGACTGTATAATACTCTATTATATGAGGACACTATAATTTACTTAAGCATTTTTCTCTTCAATACTGAGAATATCATATAAACAAGGATTATATTTATATCATTGGTTAGGAAAGTAATTAAACTAGGGCTTAAATATGATAAATTCTATTTCTCTCATGAAAAACTTTGAGCTAGCATGTGACTGTATTCTGGAAGCCATTACAGGCTCAAGCTGTACCTGGGTTTCTGATTTACAGAGACCTAGAGTGTTCTCATCAACCTAGTCCAAATAGTCTATGATAAAAGAGATCTACCAAATGAATGTAAGTAAGGGGAGAGCAGATGAATACCTGTAATGGCTTAGGCAGAACTTTTGTATAATACTTGCACTCATTTTCTGTAAGATTTAAGCATCTAACTACCCCAGAAAGGTAAGTAGAGAAATGTAGTTTCCTTTTTTGGGGGGATAATGTGCCCAGCTAAAATACTCTCTCTAGTAAAGAATTAGTGAAGAGTTTTTGCTATGTTTGGTCAAGTTTCTCACTGCAAAAAAAAAAACCTTTATCTAGGGATATCTTCTGGAAGACACTGAACTTAGGGCATTATTTAATTTTCTTTTGAAAGAAGAATATGCAGGTCTAAATCAGAATATTTCAAATTTGGTTTAAATGATGTTTAAAAAATAATTAAATATTTTATCAATTACTTCTTGGTTTGCAAAAAGCTCAATAAAAGATAGCGTTTGAGAAGTCTTGCCTGTAGCCCTTTTTTTTTTTTTTTTTTTTTTTGACAGGCAGAGTTAGAGAGAGAGAGAGACAGAGAAAAAGGTCTTCCTTCCATTGGTTCACCCCCTAAGTGGCTGCTATGGTGATCCAAAGCCAGGAGCCAGGTGCTTCCTCCTAGTCTCCCATGCCCATGTGGGTGCAGGGCCCAAGCACTTGGGCCATCCTCCACTGCCCTCCTGGGCCACAGCAGAGAGCTGGACTGGAAGAGGAGCAACCGGGACAGAACCGACACCCCAACCAGGATTAGAACCCGGGGTGCCGGCACCGCAGGTGGAGGATTAGCCAAGTGAGCCACGGCACTGGCGCCTGTAGCACTTTTAAAGTTAGTTGAAACCAGCATTTCTTTGATATTTTAGGTTAATTTACTTTAAATCCACTCTGCAAATGCATTAATAAAGGTCATGAGATGTTTTCTGATCAGAATCTCTAGCAAGAAAGTAGATATTTAATATTTTCTTCCTCTCATTGATTAAACATATATTTAGTTGACTACTGGATAGAATAATTTAGATTCTCAAATTTAATATTTACGATTATAATTTTTTAAGTCTGAAAGCAAGTTACCACATATCTTAAAATGGTAGGCTACCCTCTCTGTATCCTGAGACTGAGAAAAGAAACAAAAATGTAATTTTAACCAGAAAATAATTTTTATACTTATGTGAAAGCTGAGCAGTGCAGCATTTTAATCCTGATGAAACCAGGTCTAATTTGGGAACTATAAAAGTGGATCTTTTAGTGGTGAACTTTTGCCTTTGTCAGTGATGTTAGCCTCTGAAAACATAGTCAATACTCTTCATCTCTCCTAATCTAAGCTCTCTTGGTCCACTACAAATTCTCAGCAAGACAGGCAACAGTAGCTCAAATGACATCAGAAAACCCCTCTGCACATATCAAAAGATGCTTAGACACCATTCCCTACCTCAGCAACACGCATTGACTTTTGGAATTGCTTTGAAGGCATAGAGAGGTCTACAGGAGGTGAAATAATACATGAGCTGAAGGTAAAAATGAGGAGAGTTAACAATTCATATTTCCTTTAAGTGCTTACAGAATTTCAAATCTTATCTCTTAATAAGTGATGACATTTTGGGTAATTTGAAATTGGATTTTTCGATAACATACACATTGAGAAATACATTAGAGTTGAACATGCTGTAATCATCCCAATTGTTATTTGTTATCATTATGTATAATATTGTTAAGAAAATAAAAATTCAGGGGTTGGTGCTGTGGCACAGTGGATTAAAGCCCTGGCCTGAAATGCTGGCATCCCATATGGGCGCCGGTTCTAGTCCTGGCTGCACCTCTTCCAATCCAGCTCTCTGCTATGGCCTCGGATAGCAGTAGAAGATGACTCAAGTCCTTGGGCCCCTGCACCCATGTGGGAGACCCAGAAGAAACTCCTGGCTCCTGTCTTCGGATTGGCGCAGCCCCAGCTGTTGCAGCCATCTGGGGAGTGAACCAGCAGATGGAAGACCTCTCTCTCTGTCTCTACCTCTTTCTGTAACTCTGTCTTTCAGATAAATAAAAAAAATTTAAAAAAAAGAAAAATTCAAAATTAATAAAATCATAATTATAAAAAATAAATTATATAATTAAATTTATAATAAAATTATAGAAAAGCATAGATTTATTTTTGAACTTTTATTTAATGAATATAAATTTCCAAAGTACAGCTTATGGGTTACAATGGCTTCCCCCACATAACGTCCCTCCCACCCACAACCCTCCCCTTTCCCACTCCTTCTCCCCTTCCATTCACATCAAGATTCATTTTCAATTCTATTTTGATTCATTATTAAAACCTCCATGGTAAAACTTGGAGTAGCACTTTAATATAAGCAAACGATTATGTTTTATTGTGATCATATATTCTGCCTTTGTTCTGTGTGCACTATGAAGATGATTGTAATTCATTTCATACCACTTTGAAAGGAAGAAATGACAAAGGGAAAAGGAGGACTAGTAGTTTTTTGTAGATTTTTTGAAACCTTAAATACATAACTGTAGTGAATTTAGTTCTGCTGTCAACTCTCTGCTAAGCTTCATTCAGTACCTCTACTCAAACTCAGAGTGTGAGTTGAATCTCTTGAATTGACTACTCCTGAAATAAGATGTGAGAATTGTTGTTTCAGGTTTTCCTTTATGTTTCTGCTCTCTCTTTCAAACCCATTTGAATGCTCACATTGATTCTGGTTAGTCTTAGAGCAATTTGACAGCTAAAATTTGATTTTTTTAAATTTCTGATTAATACATCCAGTGTAATTCACTCCACCAAAGTGGAACCTTGCTAAAATATGGAAGGATGTGGAGAAAAAGAAGCTAATTTAGAAAAATTCTTTGACAAGCTGATCAAAATAAAGTTCTTGATATGTTATTAATTGAATGCCTTAAATAAGGATGCCTTTGTGACTTAAATCTGGGAATCTGTTGTAGTTTTGTAACATCTAATCATGAAAAGGAATTCTTGAGCCAGCGCTGTGGCTCACTAGGCTAATCCTCTACCTTGCGGCGCCGGCACACCGGGTTCTAGTCCCGGTTGCCCCTCTTCCAGGCCAGCTCTCTGCTGTGGCCAGGGAGTGCAGTGGAGGATGGCCCAAGTGCTTGGGCCCTGCACCCGCATGGGAGACCAGGAGAAGCACCTGGCTCCTGCTATCAGATCAGCGCGGTGCGCCAGCTGCAGCGCGCCGTCTGCGGCGGCCATTGGAGGGTGAACCAACGGCAAAGGAAGACCTTTCTCTCTGTCTCTCTCTCTCTCACTGTCTACTCTGCCTGTCAAAAAATAAAAATAAATAAAAATTAAAAAAGAAAAAAAATTCTTGAAAGGCAATTTTGCATTTTAATGTGTGATTATTGCTAAGCATCTCTTAGATTATTAATAATATTTACTGAATTCAAACTTCTTTTGATGACATTTTCAATGCCCTTTAAGCTTATCTAAATATTACAGTTCAATTGGCATTTTCTGGATTTTGATGACATGAATGCCATACATGTAAAATAGTGAAGTGGATAACAAAAGTCGAGAGCAAGTGCTGATACATCTGACTGCAGTGATGTTTATGATGTCAGCAATTGAGTAGATTTAGATGTTATGTTTCAAATATTTGCTGAAGGGTTTCCACTTTACCACAGAATATGTTTTGAGTTGAAGGCAATTGCTTTAGTGACATATTAGCAATAACATATATTTGAAGCTATATAGTATTCTCAGATATATCACCTGCTTTGAACAGTGGCCTGTGAGATTGTGTTGTCAGACCAAAGATCTATTGACCTAGAAGGTCATCTATCGTTCACTTTGAAGAACTCTTTCCTTCATAAGACTCCTACCTTCTGGGTACAAATTTCTTTATTCTCATAAATATGCAGACATTTAATCATCACAGTTATTCTCCTTAGCAGATTGTAGCCTGCATTTTTGTTACTTGAACTGAAATTTCAGAATATTCTTAAATATGGAGTATAGATAAGCATGCTCTGTGTAGTACCACTTTAAACTCCAGTGTCTCTCTGCTCCTTTCTCTCTCTCTCTCTCTCTCTCTCTCTCTCTCTGTCTCTTTGGACAAAAATACTTAATAGTCATAATAACCTTATATGCTCATGTCTTCAACATTGTTAGTTCATAAGCAATTCAAAGCCTGTCATATCTGTATTTGTTATACATATATTATTGGATGTGTATGTAATTCTTCAAAACATGTCTTTCCTACCATGTCTGATCTGGGGGAAGTTTCCAGAAGTTTGGCATAGAGATATTATTCCCCTTGATTATAATCATTGGTTACTTATTATCATCATATTTCTCCCCAAATATCTTATTGTATAGGCTACTAGCTACAAATTCTTAGAAATCCTCCCTTGCCTGCCCCCCATAGTAAAACTAATATTGTGTATCAAAAGCTGGTAACTGCATAATAGCATTGGCTGTGATTTTACTAGTAGGGCAGGAACACTTGATGAAAAATACAAAGATGCAATTGCATCTCATTCTAATAAGGAGCCTGAGACCAGCAGGCTGTGCTTTTGCTCTCCCTCAGCCTTTAGCCAAGACAATTTCATTTCTCTTCGAAGTTATTTTAACCTTGTGAGACAGAACAATATCCAAACATTTCACCTCCTTGACCACATCCAGGAAAGCTTGTTTGTCTTGGGCATAATATTTTAGCCTATTCTGGATGTCATCTTGTCACTCTAACTGATTTATTTCTAACTATAGAATAATATGAGTATAAAAATTTAAGTTATGTGAAGTTTAAATAAAGCGCCCAGTGGATTTATGCTGCTTTATAGCATATGTGATTTAGAGCAAGTGCAGTATCTGGACATTGTACAAGCATTTAAGTTTTGGAAAAATCACATCCTAGGTCACAAAGCATATTATGATTTAAAAATATTATATGACTTCCCACTTGTGGAGGACATTAAGTTTCATGGTTATGAGAAGCAGACAAGTAGGCAGTCATTGAAAATGATTCTTACCTTTGGCTGATGGACAATTCCATTTCGAATAAAATGTGATTTTGCCTTAGTTCTGAAAATGCATAACCCATGTTCTAAACATAAGAAAGGAACTATTAGAGTTGATCTATCCTGCCACCTATAATTCATTTTTCATTAATTAGCTTGTGGAAACACCATAATAATAATACTGCAGGATATTTGTCATTTGAGAAATATCAGTAGATTGAAAGTAATAAATTCTACAGTTTGTGTTATGAATCTATAGGAGCTTTGCATCTCCTGAAAGATGTTCATCTGTTCTTTAGCTGGTATTGTTAGGCTTTGTAAAGGTCAAACTTAGTGTAATGTTAATTTAATTTCCCTTTAATTCATCAAATTATTAGTAATGCCTGAGGAAATTTGTCATCATATTTAGCCTGTCATTCATATCATCATAACAATGTTAGAGAGAGTAACTACTAGAACGAGCAGAAGAAAACCTGAAAATCTTAGGGATTTTCCTCCTTATACCATACCGCATACCTGAGAACTGAGGGTTTCTGTTCCTTATAGCATTGTAGGTTCCTTTCTGCCAGGATCCCTACCTTCCACTACCATGGATCATAGCCAGTCCACTGTTGATTGCATGGTCCCAGAGTTAAGAATGCTTTTCACTTTTTTAAAGTGTTACAAAAAAGCACAGAAAAATATGTGTTTGAGGCCTTCTGTGTCTTAGAGAGCCTATAATATTTATTGTTTGGCCCTTTATAGAAAAAGAGACATTGATTCATTTCACATTGCTATGGAATTCTCAAATGGATCATTTATATTAGGCGAGCTCATATGAGAAGAGAGAACATTCCTGGAAAATTTTCCAGAAATTTCCATGGGGCTGCAGATCGTGTCTGTCACTCACCAACATGCCACTGGTCAGAACTCAGTCATTTTGCACTCCCTACCCCAAAAGGACACTGAGAAATATGATTGGGCTGGATTCTCAAGAGAAAAAGGAAAAGCATCAAATACCATATCTAAAATACGACATCAAAAAGTGGTGACATGAGGTGGGCACTGTGGCACAACAGGTTTAGACACCTCTTGGCATGACCCCATCCTAGACTGGAGTGAGGGTTCAAGTTCTGCATGCTCCATTTCCAATCCAGCTTCTTGCTAAGGAAAGGTCGCTGATGATAGCCTAATACTTGGGTTCCTACTCTCCATATAAGAGACCTGGCTGCAGTCCAGCCACCTTGTTTCAACCTAGCCCACCAGTGACTGTTGCAGTCATTTGAGGAGTGAACCCACAGATGAAAATTCTACTCTGTCTCTCTCTTTTTGTGTGTGTGTGTGTGTGTGTGTGTGTGTGTCTCAGTCATTCTGCCTTCCAAACAAATAAACAATAATGTAGCACTACATTTTGGAAGAGTACTTTTAGTTGAGTTTTTCATTATGGTGTTGACTGCTCATGTATACTGTTCTCATCTATTACTGGTCATCCAGATGAACGATGACTCCCCATCCACTTACAATTATTCAGAAGCATATAAAAGAGTCGACAGTTAGATGCAACATTTGAGAAGCTGACTGAATCTACTCCACAATACTAGATCACTTTCAAATTCTTCTTTGCCAAAAAAAAAGTAAGAAAGTAGAATATTCTTTTCTGACCCATATAATTTGATCAGCATACTTACTACTGCCCTTCATGAATTGTCCTCAAATTTGTGACTCTACCTGTGAGAGTTTCATAATTCATTTTCTAGCTTCTATCTCTATCAGTGTTCCATCTTCAGCTTCTAAGCCATCATGAACCCTGAAGGGTCTTAGATTTTATCCATCTTAAAAACTGACAACAAAGCTTGCAGAGGACATGTGACGTCCTAGTCAAGCACAAAGACCTTTGTTACGCAAGAAAACATTATGAAAAGATGTGCATGTGCTTCAATTTCCTTTTAACCTAAGCGACACAAATGGGCCCAGATTAGTGATGGGTATGCACAGGCTACTTCAGGTCAACTGTGGGTTAAAGAATCTGAGTCTTTTATAAATGACACTAAACATGTCTGCTCTCAGCTCTGGAAGGGAATAGCAATTAATGAATTATATATTTTTCCATTTATGGAAATACTCTATCTACCTTCCAGAACTTCTCATCCTATGGACATCCTTGTGAATGTGGTATAGACCAAAGTGTAGTCAGTAACAGACCAGGAAGACAGAAAAGGTCACAAGAAACTGACAGAGGATTTTATCCAGTATTATTGTCATTGGATTAGTATATTTTTCAAATTTACCAAATGTGTGTGTGTGTGTATGTATGTAGGTATTAGAGTTGCAATTAATTGTCACTATAGCACAGTTTGAAATCTATGTCTACTCTTTATAGGGAAAGCTTGGAATCATGATTTTTTAAAATGATTTATTTTATGTATTTAAAATAGTTACAGAGAGAGGTAGAGATAGAGAGAAAGATCTTCCATCCACTGGTTCACTTCCCCAGATGTCCGCAATGGCTGGAGCTGTGCCAATCTGAAGCCAGGAGCCAGGAGCTTCTTCCTGGTCTCTCATGTGGGTACAGGGACGCAAGGACTTGGGCCATCTTCTTCTGCTTTCCCAGGCCATAGCAGAGAGCTGGATCAGAAGTGGAGCAGTCAGGACTAGAACCAGGGCCCATATGGGATGTCGGTGCTTCAGAGGACTTTAATCAGCTGCACCTCAGTGCTGGCCCCAGGAATCATGATTTTTAATACCAACATTGTTTGCCAGAACACCTTCGTCTAAGTGCAGAATGACTAAACACCATTAAAATGGCTTTTATACAATTTTAATACATAATTTGGATATTTTCTTTGTAAACCCATATTTTGGAATCAAATTTTCTTGAATGATATACAAATGGCCTACAGCTAAGCAGACATCAATTTTCCCTGGAAATACCATATCTCATCCATTACTAGAAATTCTTCCCTAGTTGGGAAATTTCACTTGTACATTTGTTCAAACTGTAATTCAGCTAAGGTTATAAATCACTACTTATGATATAGTACATTGATTTAATAAAACTCTTATATATGAAATGATCTACATTGGTGTTCTATATCCAAGAAAAAACAAAATAAAAACAAAGTATATATGATGTGTTGTAAGCATAGTTCTTCCTTATTTATTCACATTTTTTGCTTTAAGTGATAAAAATGCTTGGTACCATCATATGTACTAAGATTTTACAGCTGAGTACAATGTGGAATTTAAGACTTGTCTGATAAGCAGCTGACTGGCATCACACATGTGTCCATCTGCATGAACTGATCTATATGCAGGACAGATGCTTTCTAGATGTGTGGTGAAATCTCAGCTTTGGAAGTAGTATGCAACTTGGGAGAAACTTTCATGCCCGGAAATGTAGAGGACAATATATGGAAATTTTTTGTGAAGCACAAATGAGATAGCCCTTGAGCTCTCTGGAGATATTTAAGATTTAAGGAAGGTGTAAATTTGTATCATTCACTTCAGGAAAAATGAGAATGTAAAATCTGATTTATTACTTCTATTATAACTTAATTGTGTCTAAAGATTGTTTAAACCTGAACAAATTTTTTTGCTAGTAAATGGATATAGCTTGAATCTGTTTTTAGGGTTGGCTTTAGTTTTCATCCCTTTTCAGCTAATCTCTTTCTTTGTATAAAAATGTCAGTGAAATCTATTAATTTTAGTCCTATATACTAGTGAATTCTTAAGCTTTTTTTTTAAAAAAAGTTATTTTTGATTTGACCCTTTAAGATAATTACTTTGCAAGACATTTGAATTTTTTTTTTTTGGCTTAAAAATAATTGAATGTGAGAAAATCTTCTGGATGACTCAAGTGCTCAGATTTCTTCCAGTCATTTGGGGACCCACATTGATATCTGGATTTCTGGCTTCAGTTTGACCCAGCCCTGGCTATTGCAGGATTTAGGAAAGAAGCAGCTGTTGGAAGATCTCTCTCTCTCCATCTTTCATATAAAGAAAATAAATAAAGTTTTTAAGAATGAAAATAATAGAATTTTTTTTTTAAATGATAGACTGATATTCCATATGATGTTTTGTACCCAAGAGAACTCAGACTTTAGGTTTTTGTGATGGAATTTAATTCATCTAATTTTTATTAACACAAAAATGAAGGTTATGATATATACATTAAAGGGAAGCAAGGAAGTGATGCTATCTGAATGCAAGGAAAGATTTCATGAAGACCTTAAAATGTGAGTGAAATTTTGCTGTCCTCCAAATCAGTAGCCGTTGTGCTCATCAGAATTTTTCTAGCAAGGGAGTCATATTCTTGTGCTGTAGTTTCAAAGATTAAAGGTCAAGGAGTCCCAAAGCTCTTAAGTGCAGCCAGGAGACACTTACACCAGTCTGTATAAAATGGGGACCTGTTTCAGAAAGTGCTCTGTGATGTGGCCATTGATTAGCTAGAAGGAAGGAAGTATAAGAGAAAAAAATACCTTCAGAGTTTACATTTGAAACCAGAAAATTAAAGACTGAATGCGATTTAGGTAATGATTTCAGTTGGGATGCTCATTGGGCAGCTAAACTTATGTTAAGTAAAAAATGGTCTGTAACTCTTTGTGATTGAATTTTATTTGTATTTGCATTTCTGCTTCAAAGCTTGTCCAACTCTATATTGTCAGGTATTTTATTATTTTAAATCTTTAACAGTCCTTTTCTATTCCCAAATGATGTCAATTTCTCTTTAATCAATTCTAGCCCTTCTATAAGGCAAACTCAGTAGGGGTTCTCAAATGGATCAGGTTCTGTCCCTTTGGACCAGTCAGCTCAGGCTTTGACCACACAAAGAAAAAACACTAGAGATCAATCTTTTCCTTCTGGAAGCTTCTCTCGGGACCTCTAAGAAATACTTATTTTGTTTCTTTCTTTCTTTTTTTTTTTTTTATGAATTTAGCAGTCCCTAAAGGAAAGAATGTTCACTCCACAAGTTAGTAACACTAATGCTCTTCTGTAGCCCACTGAGGAAATTTTAACAACAAAAACAGGCGATAGCTCTTATATGGGGGGGGGGGGTGTATTACAGATAAGTCTAATGCATTTCTTCTATTTATTTTCGAAAACTGAGGTCAAATCTGTTTTCAGAGTAGGAGTTATTGACTTTTAAATTACTTTCTGGTTTTGGTTCCATGAAATATTACTCTTTTGGCCTTCAGAATCATGTCTGTTGACATGTAGTTGACAGTTGCATAATATAGCAGTTAGAAATGTGGGCAATGCCTATCAAAAAGACATATTTTATTGGCCAGAGCTACCAGATGACTTAGGAACCATTTCATGTTTCACAGACACTCATTCATCCATTCATCATGTTTTCTCCATTGGGGTTTGCAGATAACTTTTTCAAGTCAATCATATTATGAGAATTCACCCTACATTCTACATGCTCCAGAGGGATCTAAGAAATCTAAGCCATCTCCCATCTTTTCACCAATTAGAACTACAAGAATCTGCCTGAGATACTTAGAGAGTGACAACGTGAAAGCCAAAGAAATTGCTCTCTAAACTCCCTGTGTGGTCTTCTGTTACAACACAGCCACTTTGCATCAATTGGGAATAAAAGCATAATGATATACTCCCTAATGTGAGGATGATGCAGTCTGATAGATACATGCACAGCGTGAAAAAGGCTATGGCTACATCGGAACCAAAGGTTCATCACTTTTTGTGGCTGAACACCTATGGAGAAATACCATTCAGACAAAAAAAAATTTAAATGGATTATGTTTCTTTATGATTAGCAGTCCTGGCTGGGAATTAGGATTGTTAGGAGTAAAATTACTAGAAGACACACCACCAGAATACACATTCATAGTCTGATAAATTTGTTTTCACTGTGCTAACACTCTATTTCCAAACTCTAAAGCACAGAACCTACCTCTTTGACCTCTAAATTGGTACTTGCTATCTAAGTTGATGGCCTAGGTACTAATGAACAAACAGTTAAAACTGTGACAAAAATATTTTTAACACCATCATTTGTTCCATTTATGTGGAGCCTAAACTGTTTAGAAAATTGCTCTTGAAGATTTCTGGGATATCCTTAGTGTATTTGTTTGTATGAGTGGTTGTACATTCCCATTTTTTGATAAGAGGCACATATTTATAAGTCAGAAATTTGGGGGCCAGTACTGCTGCACAGCTGGTTAAGAAAGAATGCTGACATCTCACATTGGAGCACCAGTTGGAGTCCTCATTGCTCCATTTCCAATCCATGTCCCTGTAACGCATGTGGGAAAGAAGCAGATGATGGCCAAAATACCTGGGACTTTGCCAACCACTTGAGAGACCAGCTGGAGTTTGAGGCTCATGGCTCTGTCTCCCTGTCATTTTGCCTTTTTAAGTAAACCAATAAATCAATCAATAAGTAAATCTTTATTTTTAACAAAGAAGTTGCAAATTTGAAACTGGGTTTTTCAGTGATGCAATGATTAAGAGAAGAGGAATTGCATGCTTGGAATTGACATGTTGTAGTCAAAGCTACAATACTGATCTGATATACTTGCTGCAATTCTATTTTATTTTATGTTATCAGAAATGATTTTGGACTTTCCTGAACTGTGTATTTAAAACAACAAGGCTAATGCTGCGTTGTAGTAGGCTACGCCTCCACCTATGGCACCGGCATCCCATATGGGTGTCGGTTCGTGTCCTGGCTGTTCCTATTCCAATCCAGTTTTCTGCTTATGGCCTTGCTTGTGCAAGGACAGTGTAGGATGTCCCAAGTCCTTGGGCCTCTGCATCCGCATGGGAGACCTGGAGGAAGCTCCTGGCTTCTAGATTTGGATCAGCCCAGCTCTGGCCTTTGTAGCCGTTCAAGGAGTGGACCAGTAGATGGAAGACCTTTCTCTCTGTCTCTCCCTCTCTCTGTGACTATGCTCTCAAATAAATATATAAAATATTTTAAAAACAACATTAGCAATCATTAGACAAACAATAAATAAGGAAGAGTTGCCCAGGTTCCAGCCAGCCCTGGTTGTGTACAGTTGCTACCAGGTCAGAAAAACAGTAGAAAAACCAGACATTACTTCTGGCAGATTTCTAGAATACAACAAATTTAATCATTGTTTTGCAAAAAAGTATTTGGTAAATTTGTGTTTTTCATAAGCAATCTCAAGCATCATAAAATGGATTAAATAATCTAATGTTTAAGCAATGCTTATGGGTAGAATATTTAGCCTAGTGGTTACCAGATAAGATGTCTTGTCCCACACTGGAATGCCTGGGTTCAGTTCACAGCTCTGGCACCTAATTTTGGCCTTTTGCTAGTGCAGACCTATGAAACAACGGGCAGTGATGGTTCAGGTAATTGGACCCCTGCCACCTGTGAGGAAGATCTAGCTTGAGTTCCCCAGGCTCCAAACTTCCCTACAGTTGTGAGCATCTGGGAAGCAAACCAGCCAATGGGAAACCTCTGTGTCTGACTCTGTGTCCCTCTGCCTCTAAAATAAATACATAGTTAAAAAGTAGTGATTATTATGGTGCTAATATGACACTCTTATATAAGGATTTTGAATGATACTCTTTTTTTATTTATTTTTGTGACAGGCAGAGTGGACAGTGACAGAGAGAGAGAGAGAGAGACAGAGAGAAAGGTCTTCCTTTGCCATTGGTTCACCCTCCAATGGCTGCCGTGGCCAGCGCACCTCGCCTATCCGAAGGCAGGAGCCAGGTGCTTCTCCTGGTCTCCCATGTGGGTGCAGGGCCCAAGCACTTGGGCCATCCTCCACTGCACTCCCGGGCTACAGCAGAGAGCTGGCCTGGAAGAGGGGCAACCGGGACAGAATCCAGCACCCCAACTGGGACTAGAACCCAGGGTGCCAGCCCACAGGCGGAGGATTAGCCAAGTGAGCCACAGTGCCGGCTGATACTCTTTCAACTGTTGAAGAATCAGAGATTAGATCTACAGTTAAAAAGCTGTAACTACCCATGTGCTGTATACACTTACAGAATCTGCCTAACCACTATTTACCATCATCCCACAGTGCCGATGCAGTTCTTATAAGTGCATATGGAAAGACTGGGAAAGAACAAAGATTGTGTTGTATCTTGTAGGGAGGTTAGTAATAGAGAGCAGAGGTTAGCACTTGCCTCAAGATGCTCTAGTGCATGGAGGTGGCATGAGGGCTATCCTTGGAGGATTGCTCTGTGTTCACCTTAAAGAGGGGACTGACATCTGAAATACCATACCAAGGAAACAACTACAAAGATGAGATGAAAGTTGAGAAGATATCAACATTAACAAACAAAAAAGTAGAGGATTCTACTAATGGAAATATTAGAACTTGACTACTCCTTTTAAAGAAGGTTCTTGACATTAGCAATAAATACAAGAGTAAAACAAAATTAAGAACACCTTGCTCAGAGCCTCTCTCTCTTTCTCTCCCTAGCTTTTTCTTTTTCTCTCTCTCATCTCTATCTCTAATATAGATCAAAAAATATGTATTTCTAAAAAGTCTGTTCCATATGTAAGAGGCAGAGCCAGGATTTAAAGCATGAATGAGGCTCTATTTGTCGCAATCAAATGAGAATAAGTCAAATTTATATAATGAGTCTATAGGAGATCTCCAAAGTGGATTTTTTTATTTATTTTTATTTATTTATTTATTTTTTGACAGACAGAGTGGACAGTGAGAGAGGCAGAGAGAAAGGTCTTCCTTTGCCGTTGGTTCACCCTCCAATGGCCACCACGGCCGGCGCACTGCACTGATCCGATGGTAGGAGCCAGGTGCTTCTCCTGGTCTCCCATGGGGTGCAGGGCCCAAGCACTTGGGCCATCCTTCACTGCACTCCCGGGCCATAGCATAGAGCTGGCCTGAAGAGGGGCAACCGGGACAGAATCCGGTGCCCCGACCAGGACTAGAACCCGAGGTGCCAGCGCCGCAAGGTGGAAGATTAGCCTATTGAGCCACGGCGCCGTTGCTTATAAAACAGAAGAAAACATTCTTAAATGAGAACATATCTATATTATGATGAAATTATGTTTTCCTTTTTTATAGACTTATCTTCCAGTATTATGCTAAAAATAAATAATAGTAATAGCAGTATTAATTAAATGGTAAACATTATTTAAGTCTTTTACATATATATGTTTAACTCATCACAGCAACCCTAAGAAATAAGAAAAACATTATTATCTCGATTTCACACACTGTAAATGAGTCCTGGAGTGAGGTTCCCAAGAACACACAGGAAGTGATTGGCAAAGCCAGAATTTATAAACTTAGTAAGTCTTAGTAAGTAAGTTAACAATGAGCTTCCTGTATATATTCGTAAGTGTGTTTAAGATATCAAGGTCCATTCACCTGGAAAATGTAATAAATCTGGGAAGGATCTGAGATTTATTTTCTACTTGCAAACTAACAAGTTACTTTACTACATTTTCACTGGAGTTACATGAGGAACTCTAAAATCACACTATTAGTTCTGCCTGTTGGATATTTTGATTCATTGTACTTGGAATGGAGTCCCTGAATCCTAATCTGAATTTTTTTTTTTTAGCTCCACAGTGATTCTGATGGATTGTCTCCATTACCTGGCTCCACAATATAATTTTGGTTAATTAATATGTAAATTGAGAACAATAATATTTTATGAGGTTTATTCTTCTGTGTTGTGTCTGCATTATTTGTCTTATAAATAAACCTATGAATCACCTCATATGCATGCGTGTGAATGTACGGACTTTTATAGTACAATTTTAGGAGGAGCTCTCTCTCTCTTTTTTTTTTAAAGATTTATTAATTTATTTGAAAGACAGAGTTACAGAGAAGCAGAGGCAGAGAGAGCAGCTTCTTCTGGGTCTCCCACATGGGTGCAGTGGCACAAGAACTTGGGCCGCCTTCTACTGCTTTTCCAGGCCATAACAGAGAGCTGGATTGGAAGTGGAGCAGCCAGGACTCAAACATGCACCCATATGGGATGCTGGCACTGTAGGCCATGGCTTTACATGCTATGCCACAGTGCCAGCCCCAGGAAGAACTGTCTTGGGTTTCTCTTCTATATCTACTTACTAGAAACTGTGAGATTTTTGAGTAAATTACATAACTGGGAAGACTGTTTATTAATAAAAGAGATGTAGTGCTAACAACCTCACAGATTTGTTCCTAAGTTTATGTCAGAAAATGTAATCAAAGTATTTGAAACATAACTGCTGTTCAGTACATTTTAATACTGTGATTTTTATATTTCCACATTTCATCAAAAATATATTACCAAACTGTTCTTATTTTTTAAAGATTTTATGTATTATTTTGAAAGAATTACAGAGAAAGAGAGAGAGAGAGACAGAAATCTTCCATCTACTAGTTCACACCCCAGATGCCTGCAATAGCTGGGGCTGGGCCAGGCTGAAGTCAGGAGCCAGGAGCTTCCCCCAGGTCTCCCACATGGGTGCAAGGGCCCAAACACTTGTGTCATCTTCTGCTGCTTTTCCCAGGCCATTAGCAGGGAGTTGGATTAGAAGTGGAGCAGCCGGGACTCAAACATGAGCCCATATACGATGCCAGCTGCACAGGTTATGGCTTTACCTGCTACACCACAATATCGGCCCCCTACAAAGTGTTTTTAACACAGTATTCTGAATATTTTTTTAATTACATAGATGCTATCGTAATGACAACCATTACACTGAATTTATGTCTCTAGTAAACCATAGTATTTCATTTCCTTTAGGCTAATTTGCTTCCGAGGTTAAAAAGCAGTCATCTTAAGAGCCCGGACACTGTCTGTAGGATTACAGTTATGACTAAGGCTCTGTTACTAAAAAATCAGTCTTTGTCAATGTGTTCAACCAAAATGATGTGGCGAAGGTTTGAGGACAAAGGGAAGAGAAAGTTTGAACTATCAGTAGAGACAGATGTAACGACTTATGTTTACAGATCCTCTGTCTTGTTGGATGTGGGTGCTTCCAGATTTTTAAGGAGGATACAAGGAAGGGGGTGTCATGGATAAAGGCAACCAAAGGTAGGGACAGCTGCATGTTGACCTTTGGCCAGGAGATGAAGAAGTGGTCGGAGTCACAGAGGTTGTTTGGTCTGGTTATGTTACCAGAGAAACAAAGGGTCCTTGTCTTCGTGCAAGAAAGAATTCAGGGGTGAAGACAGAGAGCAGTGGAAAGCAAAGTAGCAAAGTTTATTAGGGTAGGGACATCCGTAGGAACGGATGGGCACCTCTCCAGACGGAACCTGAGAGAGAGTGTGTAGTTCACATTTAGGCTGGGGCTTTTAAGGGGATGGGTCTTGCCTTCTCGCCTTTTCCCTCTCCCTCTCTTTCTTCTCCTCCCGAACAAAGGACTTGTTGGGTGTAAATACGAAAATTCCTTTCTGAGTTTTTTCCCCCTGAAGTTATCAGACAGGGGAAGTCTGGCTGGCATTGCCCCGCCTTAGAGGAAGGATGTTTATGTGTCCAAGTAGAAGGGGCAGGACTCCCTGGAAGGTCATCAGGATCCCGGCAGGACTTTGAAGTGCAAGATGCTGGGCTTCTGGAGCTTCCGCAGTAGGTGCTGGTCTTCAGGCCTTTTCATACACATAAGGGCTCAATTTCTGACTTCCTACCTAACATTTTACATCTTCAGTTCCTGTCTACATTTCTAGTGGCTCATAAATGTTGTACTTGCTCTATAGAGAATTGTTAGTATGGCCAAGAATGCTTTAGGACTTTCTGTCCTTGGCCTGGATTTCTGCTTCCCAGATCTAGAAGTCATCTAAACAAAACCCCAAAAGACGGTACTGTTCATCAAGGTGTTATCTATTGTAGAACCAAATGACCTCACGAATCCAGTTATTAGAATCTTGTAGACCTTGTGCTACTCCGTCAATTCATTGAGTTCATTTTAGTGGTATCAGAAGTCAAGGCACGAACTCTTTAAGCTAAGGGAGGTAGGCTAGGAGAGTAGGGCCTGATGCCATTTAGCAGCTGAATTCAGGCATTGTTTGGGTACCTGGTTTCTCCTCCATAGTGGGGACAAACTGTCTCCAGAGGTAGAGAAAGTAGCTACTCCTAGTTGGAGAACACCAAGTTAGGCACATATCACCTGGTTCCTACTAGTATTCCTCCATTACACTCTTTCCTCTCCTAGCTCATCTTCAATCTGTTTCTTACTTTAAGTTTATTCTGGCGGTAGAATCCTTGCTTCAGATCAGATAAAAATTTTGAGAAAACTTCTGACAATATTTTTCTTAAGCCTAGAGTAATTATGAAGAGCTGGTTATAAAATACTGTAGATGGATATTTAATCCCTGGTGCAGTTACGTGGAAATGAATTAAACTGGTTTCTTTCATACACTACTTATGACTACCACCTTTACTAAAATGAGTAAAGGAAAAAAAAATGATCTTGAGAACTTGGGTCTTCTTTCTCTGCGGTTCATTAATGATTGATGAAGCAGCCTTTATGTGCAGCATACCGTGGACTGCAGAAACAGCAACTTTGGTCCTTTATGAGACAGAGTTTTACTACAGAGTTCCCCATAAATATCAAGTTATAAATAAACTGTGCCTCGAAAGTGCTTCAACTGGATTCCAGGCTGCTCACTAATTGGCCCACCACAGATGGCTATAGCCAAATAACTAACAATTAGATTGCTCCATTGTTACAAATTCAGTCTGAAAATAGCAAGGCACATGTGGCTTTTGACAAGAGATTATGGAATAAAGGTGTAGAACAACCCATTAAATATTAAACAATATTTTAATTTAAGAGCATGCCTTTTCCTCTCTGGAAATACACCTGTAACCTAACAATCACTGTTAGCATTGTGGTTATTTGTTGGACCTTGCGCATTGCACATGACTTCCTGTAGATGCACATAAATATAAGCAAGGTTAAGATAGAAAATGCAAGGGACGTGTATTATTAAATAGAGCTTTCACTCCCTGTTTCACACAGGTATTATAGTTAGAACTGTTCTGATAGGATCTTTCTAGACATCTCACTAAGTAAATTCCCTTGAAGAATATCAGAGAGGATAGACATATCATTTTTTACACTATAGTATCCTCTTATGTATATAAGAACAGTGCTTTGCATGATTTGGAAAATATAATTTTCATGAGGAATGAGAAACTTGAGAGAATTAAGGAAACAACACATATAAATTAATATCCCATTTCTCTAGTTAGAGAGCAATTGCTGTAAATCTGTAGAACATCTTCTTGAAGGCCTGTGTAGAATTTACTGAACTACGTTACATGTTCAGCCACAAATGGCTTTGTGAGCTAACATTTCTCAAAGTCATTGGACCCCTGTTTTTTCACCCAGGTTAAAATTAAGGTACAAATCAATGGGTGTGAGCAAAGAATACAGAAGGCTGTACCTTCCCTTTCATTCAGGGACGTTTTTTCTCAAACATGGAAATAAAACGCAAGAAGTACAGCCTTTGAATCACCACAGCCTTTCTAAGCAGCACAGTGTGCTTATTTTGATGGTTCAAGAGTTCTTTTAAGAAATTGTATTTTCTTAGAACAAGGGAACTGTCTCCCTGCAAACCCAATTAACACCTACATTCTTTCTTTTAGGCGAGACAGAGACTTTCTTTGCATAATAACGTCTGGGGCATTTGCAAATCTCAGCTTGCTTCACATTTTTAGGGGTTGCAGTTCTTGTGACCAGAAATGCATGTGGAAGCAAATTTATTACAGTCTGAGAAGAAGAACAGTTAAACTAAAAATGATCTCTGATTGAGAATAGCAACATTAGATGTCTGACATCTGTTTCTCTGGTTGTTTTAAAACTCAACATAGACGGAGCATTTTAAATCATAATGAACAACATACTCCCAATTCAAAAGGAGGCATATTATTATCAAAAATTCAGTGGCTTGGTGTTACAAGATAACTAATTTTTAAATAGACAACCATTAGAATACTTGACAAAAACTCAGCAGTTCATATATGTTAAGATATGCTTTTAAATGTTTTGGTTTCCAGCTGTTTTCTTTTTTCTGTTTTGAGGGAGAGGAATGTTCCCAGAGGCTGGATTTTTGAATACATAGCACCCATATAACCTTTTCCTAAATAAAGGAGACACTTTAGGGGAGGTATGCATGAGGTTTGAAACAATACCTTGTACTTTTGCTGGAGTAAATCCTTCCCAAAACAAATCTCTTTGGATGGTGTACTTTTGATTGATGAGAATGTCATTCTGTTTTTATAAATTATTATTAAAATGCTAATAGTGAAGATAGTCATTACTATTTATGATTACTTAGAGCCCTCAGTTGCTTATTAAGCCCATACAGTAATTTATTACTGCTTTGTTTGTGGGAAGTTATATATAAAACCAGTAATATATTAAACCCTAATTTCCATTCTAATGTTAAGTGAAAAAACATCATCTGAAGGTGATGAATTTTCAGTGACACCAATCACTGTCAGACATTCTAGGCAGGTGATATTTTTAGAGAGGTTTTGGGAAACATATTGAGAAATTACAAAGGAAATCACTTCTTTCCTCTACAAAACACTGCTGGATGTGATGAGGTGAAAGGAAAGCCTGCCTCATAGATTTGCAGTTCTGTGTCTCAATCCTGACTCAGACTTTTCCTGAGTTTTTTAGTAATTTGCCAAACATGATAGTCCTAAATTTGTTCCTTTAAGAATATTTTATAAATTCACCTTTTCTCTTGCAAAAGACACAGGGCCACATGAGATATTTTGTTAAACCTCTAAAAGTGCTATACCAATATCTGTGTATATGTATGCGTGTGTGTGTATGTGTGTGTGTGTGTATGTACAAAAGGGGGTGGCTGTTGGTAGTGTTACTGTATTTAACTCTTCTTTGGCTAAGAATTTGACTTCATTTCTAATATACTTAATCAAACTCAGAGTTATTGAAATTATACATTATCACAATTTTTGAGTTTTAACTGTGTGGTAGGAACTTGATATCTGTTATCAACAGATAATAGTGAGGATTAAAATGTTTCCCACAAATCAGTTATATGTATTTTACAGTGGCTGACAAAAGCAAAGAGTTTAACAGTGTTACTATTAAGATATTTAATAATATCAATTCATTTATACTTCATTTAATTCTCTCATTAGTGCTGTGGAGTAGGTACTAACATTCCTCATTTTGGCTGGAGACATGGTGGCTTGGAATTGGTTGAGGTACTTGTCTGAGATCAAATTTTGCATGTCAGAATAGAAACTGAGTAAGAAATAAATGTGATTGGAGTCCTCCGTGCCAAGTTGCCACATTCTGAGGCATAGATTCACTTCCACCTTAAAAGTCACAAGTGATGACATTTTGCTTGTCTTTGGAATTCTTTTTTATGTCACCTAAAATTATGGAATACCAATCTACAATGACTGGATAAATAAAATAATAAATATATACTTAGTGAAATAAGCAAGTCCCAAAAAGACCAATATTATGTCTTCCCTGTTCTGTAGTATCTATTTAACACAAAAATGTAATGTATATGAGTGAAATTGACATTTTGAGATTTGATTATTGTTTATAGCCCTTGTCTGTACTGTTGAGGACCAGTGCTTTTTCCCCCTCTTCTTACTATATGTTGAATTCTTTACTTAATGGAAGATTAAGTTTATGATTATAAAATGAACTGAAAGTATGTCATTGTAAAATTTAAAACAAAGAGGTCTGATGGTGTGGAGGAATAGGTTATGCCTCTGCCTGCAGCATCAGCATCCCATATGGGCACTGATTTGTGTCCAGACTGCTGCAATCTGATCCAGCTCTCTGCTATGGCTTGGACAGCGGTAGAAGATGGACTAAATATTTGGGCCTCTGCACCCACATGAGACACCCGGATGGAGCTCTAGGCTCTTGGCTTTGTATCGGCCCAGCTCTGGCCATTGCAGCCATTTGGGGAGTAAACCAGCGGACAGAGACTTCTCTCTCTCTCTCTCTCTCTCTCTCTCTGTCTCTTCCTCTCTCTAGCTGTAACTCTGTTTTTCAACTAAATAAATAAATCTTTAAAAATAATTAAAAGAAAGAATAAAAAGGGAAGGCGGAGGGAGGATGGGAACATGGACAGTTGGGAGAGTGGCATAGGATGTATCACTGTGCTCCTAAATCGGTATATGTGAAACAGATGAGATTTGTTCACCTTTCATAAAATTTGAAAATATACAAAAATAGATAAATAAAGGCTACTTAAAAATTGAAATGGTGACTGAAAGGCAGAATTATTTGAAAGGCAGAATTAAAGAGAGAGACATGGTGGTGGGGGGGGGGTCTTCCGTCCATCTACTGGTTCACTCCTCAAATGGCCACAACAGTCAGAGCAGGGCCTATCTTAAGCCAGAAGCTTCTTCTGGGCCTCCCATTTGGGTGCAAGGGCCCCAAGCACTTGGGCCATCCTCTATTTCTTTCCCAGGCCATTAGCAGGGAACTAGATGGGAAGAAGGGTAGCTGGGATTGGAACCATTGCCCATAGCTTTTTCTGCTATGCCACAATGCTGGCCCCAAAATAATCCTTTCTGTGACGATGAAAATATCTGTCATTTTTTTGTGTAATGACTACCTTAATCAATTGTCAATGAATTGAGCATTCAATAACTGAAGGAAAACTGTTTTCATGTAAATGACATAATTGTGAATGAAGTCTCAAAAGAATCTACAAAAAAACTCTACTAAAATTAATACTGAATTTTCCAAGATCTCAGGATATACCATGAATAAGCAAACTAATTTTATTTATAAAATTTGGCCATATTTAATTAAAGAATAAAGCATGTAAAATATATAGCTTTGAATACATTGAAAATATCAAATATAGTTGTATGGCAATGAAAGCTGCATTTTTAAAACAAATCAAAGTTTAAAATATTCTTATCTACAGAAGAATCATGTCACCATAAATATTTTAGAGTTATTTTACTAAATAACCCTTTATAGTTTATTTTATCCATTTTCCAAACAACATTATTGTTTAGGATGTAAAGAGTTACTTGTGTGTATCTAAGAGGGGATAACATAAGCCTATGTCATTGCCCTCCAAATGGGGTCATCTACCAGCCCAACCCCTTGTAGCAACCTACATATAAGCAAGCCCTAACCTCTCCTCATAAAATCTGCAGTGTTTTCCTAAAATATCTCTTACATTGGGATTTGTATGGTCATAGCTCTGGGGAATTCCTTTTCTTTGCCACTCCAAAGACACCAACTGTTTACTGAACTTATTTTTTTCTTGCCTGGTCTCTCATTCCCTCATGTACTGAAATATACAGTAACCTGGAACTCTTCATTCTTTTTCATCTGTCTTATCAAGCAATGACCCAAGGATTTTTCTTCTCTTCCATTCTAATATATTAAGTGTATTACTCTTTAATGATAGTACTTGTGTCAGTATTAACTTCTTATTCAGACTCATTCACTTACATGTAAGTGATGTAAGTTTCTGAAAAGCTTACAGAGTAAGCTTCTGGAAAAGCAGGGATGGTTTCTTAACATAGAAGCTACTAGGTAACTACATGCTTAAATGCCTGCCTATCTCAGAAACAGATCACTTGATGATAATCACTCATTCTGGCTTAATAAGTTATGTAAGCTCTCCTTTAGATTCAAGTGATGGTTACTTAGAAGGACACAGTAGAGGAATCTGAATTAAAAATTTAAAAAAATGATTTGAGTATTTACATCTATACTAAACATGAAACTGTCTAGTTCAGACAATAGACTTTAAAGCTTACAGTTTATTTAAGGGGAAAGCTGCTGATGCTGTTGAAATATTGACTGAGCTCTTTTAGGTAGACAGGATGCTTTAAAATGGCAAAAGACCTCCATCTGAAATATAAGAAGCATTGAGTTTCATTCGCGTGTATGTTTCTTGATATGAGTTACAGGCACCTCATTTGTATGAGGCATTTCCGATTATTCTAGTCCTTGAATGGCAAACATGAGTAAATGGAGAAAGCATATCATTGTTGGGTCTGCAGCACAAAATGAAACATGAAAAGCCCAAGTATAAGGAAGCTGCTTCTTGTTTGTAGGACCCCTTTCCTCCTGCTGTGCACGACGCTGAGGTGCTGCAAACATGCTGTAGATACATTTCTCGGGCTTGTGTCAATTTGTCCTTAACACAGTTTTTATCATAAAGAAAATATTCTTGCTTTCATTTACTACTATTTGGTGCTATTTGTTACTCTGTTTTTGTCTTGGTATTCATCTTTTTCCCCTGATAATTCCCTATTGTTTACATCTGCTTTCTTTATTTCCCAAGAGTATGTTTATTTTTTTCCTATTTATGCTTTTGAAAGTTGTTACTTTTGCTTTGATAAAGGATATACTGATAATACATTCTTTTGAGTTGTTGATCAGATTTTATTTGGAATATTTCAAAAGCATTAAAATACCTTTTAACAAAATGATGTGGAAAATAATATTTTTTTTTACAAAAACACTGCCAAAAGTCTAGCATATTCTAAATATAGGTCAATCCTAGATGACTTACCCATTTTCTTCCTCTTCCAGTTCAGTATGTTAATATGAGCAACCATTGCTGAGAATGAAATTTATTCCAGGCATTGCTTCGAGCATTTTATACTCATAATATTATTCAAGAGTTGTAATAATCTTATGAGTCAAATGGTATTATCTCAATTTAAAAATGAGGAAGCAGATATCAAAAGTTTGCAGAGATAAAAAGTAGCCAAGTCTGAAATTATACTCAGTTCTTAATGACTCCAAAGACTGTCCTCAACTATCTTCCTTAATATGTTATTTATGAGAGAATTCTCAGTTTAGTAGCAAGGTTTCTCTCTGTAAAATGTGTTCAACATACTGCTAAGAATGAGTTGGCGTAGTAATGTTAATGAGTGCTGAAATCACTTCCTTTCACAAAGTACTATTCAAGAAGCCAGTGTCTTACAGAGAGAAAGCTCCCGATCGAAAGTTGTAGTGTTATATACAAATCCCAGTGTAACTCAGAAACATGAGCTATGGAGCAAACCTGGGTTCTAATTTTAGGCAAAGACAAAATACTCTGTTCGTAAAACCATCCTTCTTTGACATCAAATTGATTGGGATGTTTGCTAGAGTCATGGCACTACCTATCATCAGTTCTTCGTGAAGTTGCATTCGTCTAATTGGGAGAGGGACTGGGCCCTCCTGCCACTCACAGAGAAAATTTTGCGTCTTGATAAGAAATCAATGTATGATCTTTTAGAAATGGACTCAACCATATAATTGGCCAGAGTTGATATCTCTCTCGTCTTCAGCTGTAATAGACTGGCTGAAATAGAGAAAACAAAGGGGTTCCCTTTCTTTATTTGACCTTTCATAGAAGTATTCTTACCCTCCATGTTGGAATCAAGGTTATTGTTGAACGGTTTTGTTTAAGATATAGGGAGGACTTTGCATGAAGAGAGAAATTTAAAAAGGACTATATTAGAGAATCCTGAACAAAATACTTTTCTTTCAAGTTGGCATTGTGCTTAACTAAAATTCTCACCTTCCTAAGTGTTTTGGCTTTAATTTTTATAAGTTAATTATTTAAATAAAGAGGCAGAGAGAAAGACTGGTTCAGCTCCCACTTGCTGGTTCATTTCCCAGATGCCTGCAGGGGCTGAGGCTGGGCCAGCTGAAATCAAGAGCTGAGAACTCAATCCAAGTCTCCCACATCCGTGAAAGGAACCCGAATTCTGGAGCCATCACTTGCTCCTGAGCTGGCTTCTCTGACCTGCATCAGTATGAAGCTGGAATCAGGAGCCTTACCTAGGACTCTAACCCAGGCACTCTAAGATAGGATGGGGATGTCTCCACTTATCTCCCAGTTCTAAGCCCATTATCTGCCCCCCTAAACATGTTTGAAACTAGGCTGTCCCGTGAGCCGGTTCTATTCAATAATGTACAGCTGGATGTTACTCAGTGAGACTTTTCACAAAGTTTTTAAAAGGAAAAAGAACTGGCTAGTGTTTGCTTTTTGCCTTGGGCCTTTCCCCTTTTTTTCCTGTGTGATTGTAATGCTTGGACATAGAGCTGGTACTTCATAAACATGAACTAAATGCCAAACTCTATAAACAGTAAGTTTGAAAGTGAAAAAGAAGATATGGTAATGGCACTGTGGAATCCCTACAACGAGTCTCAACTGCTTCCTCTGAGAGTTTTTTTTTTTTTTTCTATTTAACCTCATTTTTTTTAACTTTTATTTAATGAATATAAATTTCCAAAGTACAGCTTATGGATTACAATGGCTCCCCCCCCATAACTTCCCTCCCACCCCCAACCCTCCCCTTCCCCCTCTCCCTCCCCCCTTCCATTCACATCAAGATTCATTTTCAATTCTCTTTATATACAGAAGATCAGTTTAGCATATATTAAGTAAAGATTTCAACAGTTTGCACCCACATAGAAACAGAGTGAAAAATACTGTTTGAGTACTAGTTATAGCATTAAATCACAAAGTACAGCACATTAAGGACAGAGATCCTACATGAAGAGTAAGTGCACAGTGACTCCTGTTGTTGACTTAACAAATTGGCACTCTTGTTTATGGCATCAGTAATCACCCTAGGCTCTTGTCATGAGTCGCCAAGGCTATGGAAGCCCCCTGAGTTCACCGACTCTGATCATATTTAGACAAGGTCGTAGTCAAAGTGGAAGTTCTCTCCTCCCTTCAGAGGAAGGTACCTCCTTCTTTGATGACTTGTTCTTTTCACTGGGATCTCACTCGCGGAGATCTTTCATTTAGGTGGTTTTTTTTGTTGTTGTTGTTGTTTTTGTTTGTTTGTTTGGTGTTTTGTTTTGTTTTGTTTTGTTTTGCCAGAGTGTTTTGGCTTTCCATGCCTGTAATACTCTCATGGGCTTTTCAGCCGGATCCGCATGCCTTAAGGGCTGATTCTGAGGCCAGAGTGCTGTTTAGGACATCTGCCATTCTATGGGTCTGCTGGATCCATGTTGGATCATTCTCTCCCTTTTTTATTCTATCAGCTAGTATTTGCAGACACTAGTCTTGTTTATGTGCTCCCTTTGGCTCTTAGTCCTATCATTATGATCAATTATGAACAGAAATTGATCACCGGGACTAGTGAGATGGCATTGGTACATGCCACCTTGATGGGATTGAATTGGAATCCCCTGGTATGTTTCTAACTCTACCGTTTGAGGTAAGTCAGCTTGAGCATGTCCCGAATTGCACATCTCTTCCCTCTCTTATTCCCACTCTTATATTTAACAGCGATCACTTTTCAGTTAAGTTTCAATACTTGAGAATAACTGTGTATTGATTACAGTATTCAACCAAAATTATTAAGTAGAACAAACAAACAAAAAATACTAAGAGGGATAACATATTAAGTTGTTCATCAACAGTCAGGGCAAGAGCTGACCAAGTCACCGTTTCTCATAGTGTTCTTTTCACTTTAACAGGTTTTATCATGAGAAAAAAGAATTACTATTTGGTTAAATCACCTTAGGGGAGATGCCACCATATGAACAGATATTACCTGATTCTGAAATGTTTTCCAGTGTTGCAGCATATGTTGAAAGCATTGTATTGTTTCCATAAGTACTGGGGCTGGAGTTACTCTTGACATAGGATCCTTCAAGATGATAATAGGATAGTATAAAGTGCACTTCGAAAAGGCACTTGAGTTTTTGAGACCAGCAAGCAGGTGCAGCTGGATCCACTGACTCAAGCCTGGTTCTCGAGCACCTCTTCTCGCGGAAGATTTGTGAAGCCCCCTCGGGTTCTCCATGTGCTTTTCCAGCCTTAGTGATTTCACAGTAGTCGGCACAGTTTCAGTGGGTCACTGTTGTGAAAATGACAGAAAGACTAAGCTTGCTTCTGCACTAAGATTTAAACTGCTGTATATGTGATGCAATTTTCATTGTATTTGTGCCTCAGAGGTGGAAATAAAATGGGTCCAAAACAAAGGAAGGCACTATGTATTTTCTTCAGAAAGCAAAAAACTTTGAAAATAACTCATGGACATAACATTAGAGAAAACTACAAAAATTAATAATTACCCAAAGACCACATAATCAATTAAGCAATCTTTGATTTCATGTCAAAAATAGTATGATGAAAATATAAAACTATTACATACTCAACCATTTTATTATGAGCCCTCTGCCTTACCTATTTTCTCATGTGAAATTCACAATCTACTCTAAAATTTAAAACACATACAAACAAAAGAATATTCACTAATATGGAAAATATCAAAAACTAAATTCTCCAGATCAAAGGGCTGCCCTTCATACTGATATGTAAGTAAAAGTAAATATGCAAATTGAAAGCATACTACATTTAAAAACTTACATTATTAGAATTGCTATTGTGTATGGGCAGACATTCTAATATATTTCAAATCTGTTGAAAAATTTATTCTTTTTTAAAATATTGCTGCATTTTTATGGATAAATATGAAAAATAAGTTTAACATAATCATACAATTTGAAAAGAAAATGAGTATTATAGGTATTTTATAATATTGATCACACTGACTGGGATGGAAAGTGGTTGCTTATGGTAGTATTGTAGTATTTTATTCATTTAGCATCCTGAGGTTGAGAGCAGGCACTTAGCCTAGCATTAAGATACTCAGAACCCACATCTGAGTGCCTGAGTTATTCATGGCTTTGGCTTCAAACTTTAGCTTTCTGCCAAGGCAGCTCATGGGAAGCATCGTGGGTGGCCCAAAATAACCGGGTTATGTGGGTTAACATATAACATGGGTCTGTGGATTGCATTCCCAGTCCCTGGCTCTAACTTTTCCCAGCCCTAACTATTGTGGATATTTGAGGAATAAACCAGTGAATGTGAGCACATTCTCTCTCTCTCTCTCTCTCTCTGTGTGTGTGTGTGTGTGTGTGTGTGTGTGTGTCTGTCCCTCTCTGTTTGTGGGGAGCAATCCGGACTAGACTAAGTTACTGGAATTAAGACTTATTCTATGCATCTGCTCTCCCACAATATGGCGCTGGGAGAGAAGTAAACAGCTTCCGCACAGCTGCCTCCAGTTCAATCAATAAACTGTAGGACTTGCTCCTGATTGGAGAGCAGCGTACTCGGCGTGTGGGCAGCCGAGTTGGGATTGGCGGAGGAGGACTATAAAGGAGGAGAGAGACGGCATGCACCGGGAACATCTATGGGGAACATCTATGGGGAACATCTAGCTGAAGGAACACCTGTGCAGCCCCCCAGAAAGCCGGCCGGCGGTGTGCTGCTCCCCTGCGGAAGTGGGGAATGTGGCCAGGGGGAACTGCCCTTCCACGGAGGTGGAAGGGATAGTAGCCAACCCGGGAAGAACCAGCAGCAAACCCGGGGAGGGCCGAGCAGATGAAAGAACAGTGCAGGGTTCAGTGTTGCTCCTCCACGAAGAGGGGGAGCGACACTGTTTTCCTAAACTCCCTCCCCTATAAAAAAAAAAAAAAAAAGCCTGAGGTCTATGACTCAGTAATGAGCTATGTTAGCTTAAGTAAGGTGAATATACTGTCTAGATTTCAACTTTCTCCTTTGTAAAGGGAAGAGCTATCTATTATTTGGTGGAATAATATGTTTATTGTTTGAGCATAGTCAGAATGTTTCCTGATGTTACCTGAGAGTCACAGGTGGAAGAAGTTTTTAGCGAGAATGTTTTCAGGATCAGATCCACAGTCCTTGAGATATTAATAATCTACTGACCGCGGTTTCCCCTCCTTTCTGTTGGTGCTACTGGCTGTAGAGGTTTAGCATGCAAAGAAGGGTGTAGGCCCCTTCTAGTCACTCTCAGGTCTCCTCAGCTGTGGCTTCTGGGCTGCTTCTGAAAAGTCATTCGACAGATATTTATTGTGCCAGTCACTCTTCTGTATGCGGATGCTCGCCTGTCCTTGTTGGGGTTAAAGTAGAGAGCAAGTCAAGAGACGACACCGGCCACTTTTATTTGGATGTTTCTTTTTTAAAGGCTGCCATTTGAATAGCAATTACACTAAATAATATCCTTGACCTTCATCTGGAAGATGTGTTTGGAATCTGTGAACTGTCTCCTCCTGATGAAATGATATAAGTAGGTGAAGAAATAGCACAATGGGTAGCACTCTGTGAAATTTATAATAGCTTTTCCCCTTTGGTCTTATTTGCCAACCTACATGAGCACACATACACACACTCACACACACACACACACACAGAGTCAGGATCATGGTCCCATTAAATTTATAGTCTTACTCCTTGGCCTCATCTTGAACTCCTAACACAATAGCTTCTTGCAATTTATCACAAGAGAGACTATAAGGAAGTGATGGATGAATTGTCCTAAATCTATCACTTACTAATAGAAAACAGTTCAAAAATTAAGATGCTTAACCCTTTAGCCCAGCACTTTTATTCTCCCATCTAAAGGGCACTGTAACAGCATCTTCATCATCATTATCCTAATGTTCTTACATATTATTGAAGATGAAGACAAGGACAGGTAGTTCTAATTTTGCATCATGCTGTGAGTATGCTCCATTCCAGTTTAGCATCCAAGGCTCTAAAGGTGTCTAGGTAACTATGATGGATAATGCGCCCTACATGATCCTTCTGTTCTGTTTGGTGCATACCTGTGTGAAAAGCCTGTATGTATAAGAGAAAATCAATTAATCTCAACGATGCAAATATTTGCTTATTTAGACTCCTTAGGGAGCCAATATTAATCAAAAGCTCAGAATGACCTGTAATTAGCACATCAATTGTACATTTGTTAGTGGATGTAATGTGCTTCAGGGTTTTTCAAATACTTTACTAAATCGAAATATTTTCTCTTGATGTCTTTTCAAAGTTTCTTAATCCAAAACATCCTCGTCTTTCACGTGGGTAATGGCCCTAACCTTGCTTCTGCCCCAACCTTGTCCATGTGGAACTCAGACAGTAACTTTTATATAATCTAAATCAAACCAGGTTGCTTTGCAGGTTAAACTTCTCCAACTGCTTTCAGCACACTACAATCAGATTCCAACTGTAATGGCTGCTGACAGTCCTAAGCCAATTCCTGCCCCACCATCCATAGTCCAGCTCCCCTGGCCTTCCCGGTGCTCAGGCCGTGTGTCTGCTGGGGTCTTCATGAGCCGTGTTCCCTGTACAGAATGCTTTCCAGTGATGCCTTCCTGTGCTTTTAGCTTCACTTCAACTGATTCCTCAGAAAAAGCTTCCAATTCCTGAATCTAAAGTTTCACTCAATGCAACCAAGAGTGCTCTGCCATCTCCTGCTACTTTGCTTCATTTACACCACTCATCACCTTCTGAAATTTTTCACTGATTCAGTTTTTTTAATGCCTTTCCTCACTAGATGTAAGCTTCATAAATGCAAGCACTTCTTGTTCCAAACTGGTTCTCGGGTCTGTTGTGACACAGTGGATTAAGCTGCCACCTGCGATGCTACCCTAAGGACACCTGTTCATGCCCTGGCTACTCTACTTCCAGTCCGGCTCCTTGCTAATGGAAAAAGCATTGATGGTGGCCCAAGTGTTTAGGCCCCTGCCATTCATGTGAGAGATCTGTAAAAAGCTCCTGGCTCCAGGATCCTGGCTCCTGGTTCCTGGCTTTGGACCAGCCCATCTCTGGCCATTGTAGCTATCTGGGAAATGAACCAGTGGATGGAACATTTTCTCTCTCTCTCTCTCTTTCTCTCTCTTTCTCCCTCTTCCTCTCCCTCTCCCTCTCCCTCTCTCCCTTCTCCCCCACAATTCTCAATTTCAAAGAAATGAATAAATCCTTGAAAAAATAGTGGGCTCTTGATATACATTAGTTGAATTAAGAAGGAGGTGTTAAATGGAATCCTTTCTGCAGCTCTCAATCTCTAACTTGCCTATAATTCCTGAGATTTAAAACAATTCCACTTGGACTATTATGTTTTGTTTCATCATTTTTATTATTGTGAGAAATTGCATTAATAGGAGGCAGCTGATTTTTATTCACAAGATAGAGCCACTCACTTCACCAAAACCAATGGAGGAATTGAAGAAATAACAGTGCATATTTTCACACCTACACTGCATCTCTTTTATTTAAGAATTTTGAAACACTAATAGGTTACTACATTACTAATATTTATCCCTATTGCAGTGTCTTTTATTTAAAAATGGGATATTTGAAATTCTAGTAGGAGTGCAACCTACTGTGTAAATTGCAATTAGGTTTCATCTCATCTGATTCTAAAGACTTTTCTCTACCTGTTTTGCTCTACATTTGCTTTGCTTTTTTGCTTTTGCCTCCAATTTATCTGCTGTTCCATTGTCTGCCTGAATGCTGCTCTGTATGTTCCTTTGTAAACCAACTCTAGAAGAGATTAAAGTAAGGCAGCAGAGGGATCCTCCAGTAATAAACCACAATTTATTCTAATTATTTGGAACTGAAGCAAGTCAGTATCTCAGGTTGAGCAGAGAGAGACAGCCTGTGGTCTGGATGACTCTTCCACCTGTACCTGTTCGCCAAAGTAAACATATCTTGTGCTTTATGGTGTGTTCTGACAGACAATAAAAGAGGGCATCTTATCCCTTTACTTCTTTGTAGGTTTCTTTTGTAGTTTGATATTTTGAAAGATATGAGTCCCAGACAGATAGTTGACTCCTATTCATAGCCATAGAAAAAGCAAAATATTTGTCCTCCTTCCTCTGAGTCTTTAATATGGTAACAATCATGTTTTGAAATTCTGTAAGAGATATGATGTAAGCTAATTGAGATTCAATTAGTACATCTCATGCTTTTTGCTATGCAGAAGCTAGCTGGGATCTGTCTATTAGAAATTACTCATAGCTGGGTGAGAGCTGGATGAATAGTAATTTAGACCTTGAAAGACATGCAAGACTATAAATGGAAGTAAAAGTGAGGCTAATGGAAGATCACCCAAGAACTTTTCAGAATTCCCTAATGAGAAACTCTAATTTTCATATTTGACATTAGGGCTTATAATAATGACAAGACCTCAATATTGAGTACAATTAGGTCCATAAAATGCATTGCAAGTATCTTGAAAACTACCTATTAAACTGAACCTTTGAGCCATTCTCATTCTCTGATAATGATTCACAACATGAGAAATTCTGGATTTATTTTTCTTTATTATTAACAACCAATGTAATTCCACATTATATAGCTAAGTTTTCATAGCAGCCTGTGACTTTTCAAAACTGGAAACAAAATGTAATTCCTCTGCTCAAAACGCTGTGTGGACATATAATCTTCCAAGGATTTAACACAGGTCCTGAGCATGCCCTGTTAGGTTTTACTGATCTTTAGCCTCAACTCCTGCAATTTTTCCCTATTACTTTCACTTTTTCCTTTTGTTCATTTGTTGAAATTTCTCACTCTAACCTCATGTTTCATGGCTGTGCATGGCCATGTGGCTTCCTCCTTCCTGCACACGCTGTTCCTCTGCGGAGAGTCTTTTTATAGATATCATCAAGGCTCCTTCCCTTTCGTTAGTCTATGTTTCTCATGTACCATCTTTTCAGCTAGATCTAACCCGAGTAAGCCACCCTGAGTCAACCAATCCTCTTCCCAAGCTCCTACTAGCTGTATCCCTCATCCTACTCTATTCTTCTGAGCCCTAAAACCTTACATATTCCATTTTATTCATTTATTTTTTTAATTCTATATTCCTACCATCAGTATATAATTTATCCAAGGCTAAACACTTTGCAGTTTTTGATAATGACTCAATTTCAGATATATATTTGTCATTCAATAAATATTTGTCCAATTAATAAAGGATTTTTGAGCTTGGTCTTTGTGATTTGTCTAAGTTAAGTAATTGTACATTCACTAATAAAAGAACAGAATCACAATTTTTTCATGAATTATTTGAGATTAGTGTTCATTGTATAGTAATGCTATTGTTAAAATTACTTGAATAAGGGGGAAGGGTATGTGGTACATCTGTTAAAATGCCAGTTCTGATACCCACATCCCATATTGGATTGCCTTGTTTGTCTCCTGGCTCCTCAGCTTCTGATCCAACTTTTTGTTAATGCACACCTTGGGAGGCAACACATGATGATGGCACGAGTACCAGGATTTGCTTTCTGGGCTCTTGGCTTTGCTTCTACTTCACCCAGTCCTGTCTGTTGCTTGAATTTAAGGAGTAAACTAGCAGTTGAAAGATCTTGCTCTGTCTCTGTGTGTCTCTGCCTTTCGTATAAAATGAAAATAAATGAACAAAAATTTAAAAATTAAAACAATTTTGCACCCAAGGTTGAATATTAAAGAAATATTCTTATGGTATATAACCTCTTGAAATTCAAGATATTTTATTGTATGAAAAGCAAATATTATGAAAGATTTTAAAAAATATTCTATACCTGGTATCTTACATAAAAACATATCTTTAAATTGTACTTAATTAGTTTTTATTAAGCAGAGAAATAATTAGCAAAAGGGCAATCTAGCCCAGGTTTGCTTTATATAGCATTATTTTCAGCACTTTTTATTGCATCCCAAGCAATGAAAATTGCAATCAAAGCATATTTTATTTTAAGCTATAAGAAAGTAAAATAATAGGATTACCCTTAATATTTTTAGCCAAATTAGTGTACCCAATATAGATTTAAGCATAAGAGATGCTTTAAGCTGTTTTACATAATATTATTATTTCTTAAAACTTTTAATTCTCTGAACTTAGGCCTTTTATAGTCAAAACAACTCTCTTTGAACTTTGACGATGATTGCTTAGGTGGTTTATTATATGTTCATTGTGTCTATTTATCATCTCTTCATCTACCACTAGTTAATATTCCTAATCTCAGAGTTCATATAACATTCTGAACAGTTATAAAAGGAGTGGTCTCATCTACCATCTGCCTATTTATTTGGGATATTTATAAAAGTTTTACCTGTACTTAATATACCCAATTTTCCATGGTGGTAAAGGAGGTATGGATATGTTAACAGGGAAGAAGTAGCCTTTTTTAAAAATGCTTTTTCCCAAAAGAATTGCTGGTAGCAGCAGTATGGGTAGTAACACATTGTGGTATATTAGAGAGTACACTGATTCAATGAGGAAAATTCCATTTACTGCACCACTGCATCCTGTGGTTTGAGCCCAAATTTACCATGGTAAAAATGCTCATACTCAACATTATTTAAGTAATAAAACAATTGGTTATTACAGTCTGCAGGAAGCCACACAAAATGAAAGAGAATGGGCAACATGGAGATTTTTATATTATTTATGTTGTCCAAGTGGTTCCAATTTCTATGAAGAAAAAATACATAAATAACCTATTTTGAACATCAAAGCTCTGTGTTTTGTCCTTTTAAAGATGAATATTGTTTGAAGAGGGAGCATTATTTTGAAGTAATAGCCATGTTTCTCTATAATTTTCTGTGACATTAGATTATTTGTCCTCTCCTACTAGTCTATTATGCGTATGTGTTATCATCAGTGGCAATATTTACCAGTAAACAATGATAAGTATCCAGTATTTTTTATAAAGCAACACTGCTTATTAGTATAGACAGTAGATTTTCCTTTTTTTTATAGAAAACTTTTATTTAATATAAATTTTGAAAGTACAACTTTTGGATTAAAGTGGTTCTTCCCTCTATAACCACCCTCCCACCTGCAAACCATCCCATCTCCTACTCCCTCTCCCATCCCATTCTTCATTAAGATTCATTTTTAATTATCTTTATATACAGAAGATCAACTCTATACTAAGTAAAGATTTCAATAGTTTGCACACAGACACACAAAGTATAAATTACTGTTTTCAGACTACTTTTACCATTAATTCTCATAGTATAACACATTAAGGACAGATGTCCTACATGGGGAGCAAGTGCACAGTGACTCCTGTTGTTGATTTAACGATCGACACTCTTATTTATGATGTCCGTAATCACCCAAGGCTCTTGCCATGAGCTGCCAAGGCTATGGAAGCCTCATGAGTTCACAAACTCCAACCTTATTTAAACCAGGCCATAATCAAAGTGGAAGTTTTTTCCTCCCTTCAGAGAAAGGCACCTCCTTCTTTGATGGCCCGTTCTTTCCACCAGGATATCACTCACAGAGATATTTCATTTAGGTCACTTTTTTGCCACAGTGTCTTGGCTTTCCATGCCTGAAATACACTCATGGGCTTTTTAGCCAGATCTGAATGCCTTAAGGGCTGATTCTGAGGCCAGAGTGCTGTTTACGGCATTTAGACAGTAGATTTTCAAGAGAATTAGTGTTATATTTATTTTTCTTATGATATCAAATCTCAATGCAGTGAAGATTAGCTTTTAATTTTCTAAAATGAAAAATATATTTCAAAATTTATTTGAAAGGCAGAGCATAAAAAGATAGATAGATAGATAGATCCTCCATCTATTGGTTCACTCCCCAAATGGTATTGCAACAGCTAGAGCTTTGCCAGGCCAAAGCTAGGAGCTAGTAACTCTATCTGGGTGATCAGCATAGTGGCAGGTGCTCAAGTACTTGAGCAGTCGTCCACTGCCTCCCATGTATATGAACAAGAAGCTTGATCCGAAGTACAGAGAAGCCCGGACCCAAACTAGGCATTCTGATGTTGGATGTGGCTGCGTAACTCACTGCATCACAATGCTCATCCAATGTACTGTTGCTGAATGGAGCACTTTAAATCCTAAAAACCTTATATTGTGTTTTTCCCTTAGTTGATGTATATATGTAAGGTGTTAAATAATTGTCAAGAAAATAGTTGAGGGGTCTATTCGATATGCTTGTTTACAATATCTAATTAAATTAGTTAATCTGAATCAAGCATGCAATAGAATTCTCAGTATTTTTAAAAGTGTGAGTTTCAATTACTGCTATATAACAAGACGTAGTAGTTTAAGACAAGAACTGTTCATTCTAGGTCATGATTTTGTGGGTCTTAGAGCTGCAGAAATATTACAGTTAGAATGTTTCACAAGACAGGAAATGTAACCTGCCTATTTCTAAAAATCATGACTCAGAAATGAAGTTCCTCCCTTGTCATGTCTATGGGTGGAAGAAGTCTCAGGCTTACTCAAATTCACAGGAAACAAATGGAGAGCCCACCTCCTGATATAAAAACCATCAAAAAAGTTTCAGTCATTTTTAACCTGTCAGAGTACACAATGTTTATTTATCTTCATTTCATAATGTGTCTAAGTTTGTGGCAGGGATTCTAATTAGTACTAAAACCTTTGGCTATCTTAAGGCGTAGAGAAATATGTTTTGCTATGTGAAACTGTCCTCTTTAATAACTCTGTGACCTTGCTTCATCATTCATATTCCCTTTCCTAAAGCACTACCAAGTCTCTTAGTGTACAACTGAACAAAAATAAAAACAAAACAAGCCATCAAAATAAAATTACCATATCCAGACTCCGCATCACCCTTCTATTACATCTATTTTCTCTGTTCCAAGCACCCAGATTTCTCACAATTGTACTGAGTAAGCAATGCTTTTGTGCCTCCCTTTAACCACAGCAATACTGCTTTTTTCCAAGGTGTTTTTGCAGAATTCAATCCCATTCTTATAATTACAAACACAATGAGCCTTCATGGTTCAACTATTCATGGATGTCTCTGTTGCCTTTGATGCTGTTCATTTCTCTATGTCTACAGAAACCATTCATGGGCCTTCGGAGTCATCATTTTCCTGAATCTCCAAATTCCCTACTTGTCTTCTCCTGAGACTCTTCTTGCTTTCTCCAGCCTGTCACTGTTTGCTCTTTCAAGCATAGACTTTGGGGTCTACTCTTTTTTTATTCTTCAGTTTGTTTCTTTACAATTTCACCTTCGTTTAACCCTGCGAGTAGCCCTGTGAGCTTATAACTTACATTGTTTAATCTCTTTTTCAAAATTCTTACCAGATCTAATGCCCAAATGCCTGATATGTGTCTTTCAATATATGTTTCAGAGGTACTTCAAATTCGACATGAATATATTGTGATCATGCTGTGATAGATTTGGTATCTTTTTGGCAACATCAGCATTTATTAAATCAATAATAAAACTGAGATTCATCTCTTGCTTATCTTTCTTCCTTTGCTTTTCCAACTATAATTACTCATGGCTCCAAAGTAATGTATTCCTATTGATTGTACCTTCTAAATATTTCCTGTTTTACAGCTCTCCTCTCAATTCTTAATATCACTGGCCTAATTGAGAAAACATTATCTTTTGAGAAGTATTGCAGCTGTCCCCTATTTTTTTACTTGTGCCTGCCCGGATATAAGGAACCTTCCAAATCCACCAGCAGTGCCACTGAACTTTAAAAAGTTAATGTGTCTTTACTGCCAATCATAGGATTGGATCACAATGAATGAGGGATTTTCAAAGAGTTCATGAATAATAAACTGGTGCATGGACTCCAGACATTTTTCCACCAAAGTAAACTTAGCTTTCAACTCCATCTTCCACAGACTTTTGGAAGTATTCACATCTTCATGAAATAAACTATGTTGTACAGAATAATTACAGAGAACTTTGCATTAGGAAAGGAGGAATATATCACATGCCTGTTTTAAGCATGGGTATACTCACAGCATTACTATACTGGCTAGCAATGAAAGTTTGTGTTGTTCTACAGCATTAGAGTTTTGTTATTCTTTGTGAATGCACAAGATAACACAAGGAGGGGCAAAAAGATAATCTTGAAACTCTATGGCTTCTAAAAGTGGTAACAAATAACTTGAGATTTTTTATACTCAACATGCAGATGGAAAATGGTCTTTCACTGTATCAGGCAGTCTAGTCCACACAATTGTCAAATTTGTGGTGTTAAGAAAAAGGACTAAGTTTCCAGGATGGGAGGTTTGTAGGTGTTGAACTCACATTCTAAATCCTTTTCAGCTTATGAAATTTTATCTGTATCTACTTGAGTAAATTAATGGATTAAATTCATAGAACTTTAAATAAACGGACCATTACAAATAGATCCATTATTTAAAACATACTTACAGAGAAACCACAAAGAATGCATGTCTTTAAGACAAGAAGAGAATAGCCAATTTGTCACCTCTACTCCTGTTAGGAGTTCATCATTGTTTACAATTCAGAATAAAAATAATTGCAATACTAAATAAAATTAATTCAAGTAACTGAACCAAAGATACCTTTTTTTTTTTTTTCTAGGCAGTAACATGAACTGGAATGGGCAATACAATTGCTTTGTATCCAGTTCCATACTCACTACCTACAACTGCTTCCATGAACCTTCATGAATCTATTTAGTCGATAGATAGATGGAAAACATCATGCTGAGTGAATTAAGCCAGTCCCAAAGGGACAAATATCATATGTTCTCCTTGATCGGCAACAACTAACTGAGCACCAAAGGGGAAATCTGTTGAAGTGAAATGGACACTATGAAAAACAGTGACTTGATCAGCTCTTGTCCTGACTGTTGATGTACAATGTAATACTTTATCCATTTTGGTATTTTCTCTTTGTTTTGTTCTAGTACTATTGGTTGAACTCTGTGACTAACACACAATTATTCTTAGGTGTTTAAATTTTACGGGAAAAGTGATCCCTATTAAATATAAGAGTGGGAATAAGAGAGGGAGGAGATGTACAATTTGGGACATGCTCAATCGGACTTGCCCCAAATGGTGGAGTTAGAATCATGCCAGGGGATCCCAATACAATCCCATCAAGGTGGCATGTACCAATGCCATCTCACTAGTCCAAGTGATCAATTTCAGTTCACAATTGATCACACTGATAGGTCTAAGAGTCAAAGTGATCACACAAGCAAGACTAGTGTCTGCTAATACTAACTGATAGAATTAAAAAGGAGAGAACGATCCATCATGGGAAGCGGGATACACAGCAGACTCATAGAATGGAAGATGTCCTAAATAGCACTCTGGCCTCAGAATCAGCCCTTAAGACATTCAGATATGACTGAAGAGCCCATGAGAGTATGTTAGGCATGGAAAGCCAAGACACCCTGGGAAAACAAAAAAGAAGACCTAAATGAAAGATCCCTAAGAGTGAGATCCCAGTGGAAAGAATGGGCCATCAAAGGACGAGGTACCTTTCTCTGAAGGGAGGAGAGAACTTCCACTTTGACTATGACCCTGTCAGAATAAGATCGAAGTCAGCAAACTCAAAAGGCTTCCATAGCCTTGGCAACTCATGACTAGAGCCTAGGGGGATTACTGATGCCATAAACAAGAGTGTCAAATTGTTAAGTCAACAACAGGAGACACTGTGTACTTACTCCTCATGTGGGACCTGTCCTTAATGTGTTATCCAATGTGAAGTAATGCTATAACTAGTACTCAAACAGTATTTTACACTTTGTGTTTCTGTGTGGGTGCAAATTGATGAAATCTTTACTTAATATGTACTGAATCGATCTTCTGTATATAAAGAGAATTGAAAATGAATCTTGATATGAATGGAATGGGAGAGGGAGTGGGAGATGGGAGGGGTGTGAGTGGGAGGGAAATTATGGGTGGGGGAAGCCATTGTAATCAATTAACTGTACTTTGGAAATTTATATTTACTAAATAAAAAATAAACTTAAAAAAATAAACAAATAACCCCCTAGCATATATTGTAACCAGGCACTAGACTGGGTGCTGACTCATGTAATCTCCCTCCCAATTCCTCTCTCCCACAGGTTATGTCTCATTTCTTCCGCAGTATCCTCATGACAACCTATCTAGGTTTCTCCATGCTCTTGCCCTAATATCTGTTCCCCACGAGCACCAGGCTATTTAATCAGTTTATACCCATACCCTCTACATCTTGAACAGTTCCTGGCACACAGCTGATACACAATAAATGATGAATACAGGCATGTGGGTACGTGTATTTATGTTTGCATAAATTCACGAAAGTACCTAAGTTATTGCTTTGGTTTACTTTTTAATTTGAGCACATGGATGAGAAATGCAAGAACTAGGCTTCATTAAAAATGAGATGATCTATTCATATCTTCAAATCTTTTGAATATCATGCATATCATTCAAAATATTCTGTGTACAAAAATATGCAAATTACAAAAAATCTAAAGGCTATTTACATGATTATATATGAATCTTTGCACATACTGTAGTGTCTACACATTTGCTGATGTGAGAAACAGCAAAACATTAGCTGCATATCAAATGTTTACTGAAATCTTTGCACATAACACATATTTTAGTTTTTAATTGCTTTCTTCCCCTGTGATTTCTGGAGGTTTGTATAGAATGTCAACATCACTCAAAAACATACGTTCACATCAATCTTATGGTTCCTGGCTGATCACTTGGCCATTTTAATGTGAACTCACTTCTAGAAACCTGAATATTTACTCTATGCCTAAACCATTCAAGCATTTATATCATGATTTTAATTTCTTTAGAGTTTCTATAACACAAGTAAATAAGTTAGCTATTACAGAGTAATAATATAAATTCTATTTACTGAGATGTGTACTCTAAGTGGTTATTTAGAAGAAATTATTATTAAAGAATTGCCACCTTGCTCAGTCAAGAAGTGTCACTTGATTGTCAACTGATAATATATTTAAGCACATACTAGCATTAATTTTTTTTCCTTGTAATTATCTTTACTGGTGTTATATTTAATTATAATATGAAAAAAGTAATTGACAGTCATTCTGTGCAAATAAGAATACATGATATTTTACATTTTTTAAAATTTATAAAGAATAATGTTTCTTGGAAAGCCAAGACGCTGTAGCAAAAATGATCTACATGAAGGATCTCTGTGAGTGAGATCCCAATGGAAGGAAGGGGCCATCAAAGAAGGAAATATTTTTCTCTGAAGGAAGGATAGAACTTCAACTTTGCTAATGGCCCTGTCTAAATACTGCCAGAGTTTGTGAACTCAGAAGGCTTCCATAGCCATGGGCGCTCACGACAAGAAACTTGGGTGATCACTGACATCATAAATAAAAACATCAATTGTTAAAGCAACAACAGGAGTCACTGTGCACTTGCTCCCCACGTAGGACCTCTGTCCTTAATGAGTTGTACTATGAGAATTAGCTGTAAAACTTGTCTTCAAACAGTAATTTATACTTTGTGTGTCTGTGTGTGTATAAACTGTGGAAATCTTTACTTAGTATAGAGCTGGTCTTCTGTATATAAAGATAATTAAAAATGAATCTTAATGAAGAATGTGATGGGAGAGGGAGTAGGCAGTGGGATGGGAATGGGGTTTGGAGGGCGGTTATAGGAGGAAGAACCACTGTATTCCTAAAGCTGGACCTATGAAATTTGCATTTATTAATAAAAGCTAAAAAAACAATGTTTCTACATGCCCCACTACCCAAATAAGCACTTCAAAAGGTTGTAGAGAAATAGAAAGCTTAATTTGGTACAAAACTTTTTCAGATCAAATCATATTGGAGTGGGGGGGGTTTCAAAAAGTTCATAGAAAATGCACAGAAGCAGAGGTAGGAAATATCATTGTGTTTCTAAATCTGTGTATATGAAATACATGAAATTTTCCACCTTATATAAATAAAAAATTTAAAAACTATGCCTTTTTTAACTTTTATTTAATGAATATAAATTTCCAAAGTACAGAATATGGATTACAATGGCTTCCCCCCCATAATGTCCCTCCAACCCACAACACTCCCCTTATCCACTCCCCCTCCCCTTCCATTCACATCAAGATTCATTTTCGATTCTCTTTATATACAGAAGATCAGTTTAGCATATATTAAGTACAGATTTCAACAGTTTGCTCCCACACAGAAACATATAGTGAACAATACTGTTTGAGTACTAGTTATAGCATTAAATCTCAATGTACAGCACACTAAGGACAAAGATCCTCCATGAGGAGTAAGTGCACAGTGACTCCTGTTGTTGACTTAACAAATTGACACTCTTGTTTATGGCATCAGTAATCACCCTAGGCTCTTGTCATGAGCTGCCAAGGCTATGGAAGCCCCCTGAGTTCACCAACTCTGATCATATTTAGACAAGGCCATGGTCAAAGTGGAAGTTCTCTCCTCCCTTCAGAGAAACGTACCTCCTTCTTTGATGACCCATTCTTTCCACTGGGATCTCACTCGTGGAGATCTTTCATTTAGGTTTTTTTTTTCCCCAGATTGTCTTGGCTTTCCATGCCTGAAATACTCTCATGGGCATTTCAGCCGGATCCGCATGCCTTAAGGGCTGATTATGAGGCCAGGGTGCTGTTAGGACATTTGCCATTCTATGGGTCTGCTGTGTATCTCACTTCCCATGTTGGATCATTCTCTCCCTTTTTGATTCTCTCAGCTAGTATTTGCAGACACTGTTCTTGTTTATGTGATCCCTTTGGCTCTTAGTGCTATCATTACGATCAGTTGTGAACAGAAATTGATCACCAGGACTAGTGAGATGGCATTGGTACATGCCACCTTGATGGGATTGAATTGGAATCCCCTGGTATGTTTCTAACTCTACCATTTCAGGTAAGTCAGCTTGAGCATGTCCCGAATTGCACATCTCTTCCCTCTCATTCCCACTCTTATATTTAACAGCGATCACTTTTCAGTTAAGTTTCAGCACTTAAGAAGAATTGTGTATTGATTACAGTATTCAACCAAAAGTATTAAGTAGAACAAACAAAAAAATACTAAGAGGGATAACATATTAAGCTGCTCATCAACAGTCAGGGTGAGGGCTGATCAAGTCACCGTTTCTCATAGTGTTTTTGCTCCAAAATATACTTCTTTTATTTCATGCTTCCACAAACTTTTTGGAACCCCTAGATACTTCCTGTTTGGATTGAAGAACCTGTACAAGTACAGTTTAAAAATATTACTGCCTCGTTTTACAAAGATTTTAGAGATGCAATAGGCCACCAAGTTGATGTTCAGATTTACCTCTCCTGGTAGACTATAGCTACCAAGATTGAGCAATATGTACTTGGTAACCTGTGATTTACAATGATGCAATTTCTAATTTCTACAAAGTTCAGCCTGATTAAAATAATGGAAGGACTGCTTTTTTTGGAAAATGCTTTCCACATGATCACATATTTGAAGTCTTAAAACCAGAACTATATTTTAATCATGAGTACACAACCTTTCCCTAAGTTATATCTACATTTATAAAGTCTACCTTATGCTTCAGATTATATGGTGGAAAAAATTCAAATACTAGGCATAGAAGTTAAAATTTTATACAATTATGAAAATTAGACACAGTTTTCTTTCCTTGGGGGAGTGAATTCATGGTGATGCTCAAAGAAGAAAATGTCATTCTCCTTTACCTCTTTACCTCCACCCCAAACTTACCATCTCTTAAGTAGGATCTCCATATTTCCAATTCATGCTCAAGTATTTTGATTGTTCAGGATCTGAGGGAGCCTCAGAAGGCATGGCTGCTAGGCTGTGGGCTGCAGTTAGCTTATCTCCCTCAGTCAATGTGAGAGGTTCTAACGGATTCAGTGTTAGAGAAGCAAATTCTCAGCATTGCCCACATTCAGATTCTGAGAATCCTACCTTTGTAGACTTGCCAACCATTGAATTTGCCATTACATGGAAGTCGAGTGAGATGAATACTTGCACTTGGCTTTTATAAGCAGGGACAGCATTACTTAATAATCTAGTAAGAAAGAAAAGCAAGGTTCTGCTTACTTGCTTATAGCTTATTGTTTTGTAAAGGGAATTGGGACTCTTTCCTATCCCTGCTTGAACGTGAACTGTTCCCTTTCTGCTGTCCAAGAAGCGTAAAACATAATTTGATTCAATTTATGCTAAGCTCTTTATCAATTGGGAAAAAAAGGGTACAAGTTCAGCACACTATTTTTAAAGAAAGTAAATGTGGCTATTTTGAATAAATAAAAGTGCAAAATAAGATTGTGCATACAAATACACATTTTTAAAAATTTCATTTAAGTCATACAAGTTTCATATATTTCATATATATAGATTTAGGAACATAGTGACACTTCCCCAACCCTCCTGCTCATGTGCCAACCCTTCCCTCCTTCTCTTTCTCATATTCCCACTATTAATTTTTACAAAGATCTATTTTCAGTTTACTTAATAATTATATACCTAACCCTACACTAAGTAAAAGAATTCAACAAATAGTATGAAATAGAAAAAAAAAAAAAAACACAATAAAACCACTGTTCTTCCATGGAAGAGACAAGGGCTGTAAATAATCATCAACTCTAAACATCTATTTTACTCCATTACATTACATTTCAGGTACTCTTTTAATTACCTTGGATCAGGGAAAACATATGAGATCTCTCTTTTGGGGACTGGCTTATTTCATTAAGAATAATGGTTTCCAGTCACATCCATCTTGTTGCAAAAGACAGGATTTCATTTTCTTTAATAGCTGAGTCATACTCCATAGCGTATATATACTATAATTTATTTATCCAGTCAACAATTGATGGACATCTGGGTTGATTCCAGTCTTGGCTATTGTGAATTATACTGCAATGAGCATGGGGGTACAGATAACTTTCATATGCTGATTTCTTTTGGTTTGGGTAAATTCCTAGAAGTGAGATGGCTGGATCATATATATTCAAATTTCTGAGATACCTCCATACTGTCTTCCACAATGGCTACATAGGGTTTATGATCCCACCAACAGTGGATTAGGGTACCTTTTCCCCATATACTTGCCAGCATTTATTGTTTGTTGATTTGTGTAGGATAGCCTTTATAACTATGATGAAATGTAACCTCATTCTGATTTTGATTTCTATTTCCCTGATGACTAGTGATCCTGAGAATTTTCTCAAGTGTCTGTTGGCCATTTGAATTTCCTCTCTTGTAAAATGCCCGTTAAGTCCTTTGCCCATTTCATAATGTTTGTTTTATTGTTGAATTTCTTGAGCTCTTTATAGATTCTGGATGTTAAGCCTTCATCAGTTGCATAGTTTGAAAATATTTTCTCCCATTCTATCAGTTGCCTCTTCACTTTTCTAAGTATTTCCTTTGCAGGTCAGAAGCTTCTCAATTTGATGTAATCCCACTTATCAATTTTGACTTTCACTGCGTGCTTCTGGGGTCATTTCCAAGAAGACTTTGCCAATGCCAATGTCTTACAGAGTTTCCCAATGTTCCCTAGTAATTTGATGGTACTGGGTCATAGATTTGGGTCTTTGATCCATTTTGTCCTGGCAGTTTTAGCTAGAGCCATTAGGCAAGTAATATAAATCAGAGTTACACAAGTTGGAAAGGAGGATATCAAACTATCCCTATTTGCACATGATTTGATTCTATATATGGAGGATCCAAAATACTCCACTGAGAGACTATTGGAACTCATAAAAGCATGTGGTGAAATGGCAGGATATAAAATCAACAATATTAATAGCAATGGTGTGTGGGCATCCTTGTCTGATTCCACATATTAGGGAGAATGCTTTCAACTTTTCCTCTTCAATAGCATGCTGGTTGTGGGTTTGTCATAAATTGTGTTGATTGTATTGAGACATGTAAACATAATTTGCTTAAAATTTTCATCTTGAAAGCATGTTACATTTTATCAAAGGTTTTCTCTTCATCTATTGAGATAACCATATGATTTTTTGTTCTTCAGTTTGTTATTGCAATATATCAACTTTATTGATTTGAAAATGTTGAAATACCCCTGCATACCAGGAATAAATCCCACTTGATTAGGGTGAATGATATTTCTGATGTGTTATTGGAATTAATTAGCTAATATTTTGTTATGGATTTTTACATCTATGTTCATCAGGGATGTTCATCTATGTTTCTCTTTCTCTGTTGTATGTTTTTCTGCCTTAGGAATTAAGGTGATGGAGGCTTCATAGAAGGAGTTTTGGAGGATTTCATTTCTTTCAATTGTCTTGAATAGCTTGAGAAGAATTGGAATTTGTTCTTTCTTTAAATGTCAGGAATTTGTTCTTTCTTTAAATGTCAGGTAGAATTCAGCAGTGAAGCCATTCAGTCCTCAGCTTTTTTGTTGTTGTTGATAAGATCTTTATTATTGATTCAATTTCCATCCTGGTTATTGGTCTGTTTAGGTTTTCTATGTACTCATGCCTCAATTTTGGTAGATTGCATGTGTCTAGGAATCTGTCCATCTCCCATTTTGTTGGCATACAGATATTTGTAGTAATTCTTGAAGTTGTTTTTTTTTTCTGTGGTATCTGTTGTTACATTTTCTTTTTTATGTTATTTTATTGATTTGGGTCTTCTCCCTCTTTTTCTTTTTTGTTAGTTGGCCAATATTGTATCAATTTGTTTTTTTCCCCCCAAAACAGCTCCTCATTTCACTGATCTTTTGTATTGATTTTTAGTTTCATTTTTATTGATTTCTTCTCTAATTTTAATTATTTTTTTCTCCTACAGGTTTTGGATTTAGTTTGTTGTTATTTTTCTAGGTCCTTGAAATGCATTGATAGCTCATGTATTTGGTACCTTTTTAGTTTCTTCATGTAGGCACTGATTGCTATAAACTTCCCCCTCTACACTATTTTTGCTCTGTCTTCTGTGTTTTGATATGATGTGTTGTTTTCATTCATTTCCAGAATTTTTTTTTTGTCTCTTTTGATTTCTTCTATGACTGTTCATCCAGGTGCATGTTGTTCAGCCTCCTTGTGTTTGCATATGTTCTAGAGATTCCTGAGCTGTTGATTTCCAGCTTCATTCCATTATGTCCAGAGAAGATGCCTGATATGAATTAGATTTTTTTGGATTTGCTGAGACTTGCTTTATGGCCTGGCCTTGGTCTTTCCTAGAGAAAGTTCCATGTTCCACTGAGAAGAATGTATATTCTACCACTGTGCGATGAAAAGTTCTGTAGATATCCATTAGGTCCATTTGGTCTATAGCTGATTAACTCTGTTGTTTCCTTACTGATTTTCTGTCTGTTTAAGCTGTGCATTGCTGAAAGTCAGATATTGAAGACCCCATTTCTATTGAATGAGAGTCTGTGTCTCCCTTTAGATAAATTAACATTTCTTTTAAATAGAAATTAATTAGGTGCATATATGCTTATTATAGTCATATCTTCTTGTTGAATTGATCCCTTGATCATTACATAGTGCCCTTTGTCTCTTTTAACAGTTTTTTTTTTTTTCGTTAAAGTCTATTTTGTCTGATATTAGGATGGCTACACTAGCTCCTTTTTTTTATTTCTATCAGCATTGGATGTCTTTTTCCATCCTCTCACTTTCAGTCTGCATGTGTCTTTGCTTGTGACATGTATTTCTTGTAGGCAGAAAATAGATGGGGCTTGTTTTTCCATCCATTCATGCAGTCTTTATCTTCTAACTGGAGAGCTAAGGCCATTTAGATTCAAGGTGACCACTGATAAGTAAAGACTTGGCCCTGCCATTTTTCCATAAATATTCCTATTGTTTACTTTGGATTTCTTTTGTACTTTTACTGGATGATTTTCTGCCTTCACATTCTTATGTAAAAATGGCTATCTCTCTGAATATAGCACATCCTTAAGCATCTTTTGTAAGGCTTGGATGAGTGGTAACAAATTCTTTCAATTTCTGTTTGTTATGGAAGGTCATTATTTTAACTTTATTCATAAATGAGAGCTTTGCAGGGTACCATATTCTAGGTTGAAAGCTTTTTTTCTTTTAAGATATGGACTATATCTCCCTATTGCCTTCTAGCTTGTAGGGTTTCTGATGAGAAGTCAATTGTTAGTCTATTTGGGGATCCTCTGAAAGTAATCTGGAGTTTCTCTCGTGCACATTATGGAATACTTTCTTCATGTTTTACTGTGGAATGTTTAACTATGATGTGTAGTGGTGAAGAACTTTTCTGGTCATATCTGTTAGGAGTTCTACATGCTTCTTATTCTTGGGCATCCCAAATTGAGAATGTTTTCTGTAATTATTTCACTAAATAGGCCTTCTACTCCATTCTTTCTTTCTATACCCTCAAGAATTCCTAAGACCCCTATGTTAAGTCATTTGATAATGTCCCATAAATCTCTAACACTGCTTTTAAATTTTCTATTTTCTTCTTCTTCTTTTTTTGGTCTAAGATTTCCAAAAATTTGTCTTCTAGTTCGGATATTCTTTCTTTTGCCTTGCTAGGTCTGCTATTAAGGCTTTCCACTGCATTTTTAAATTTGATATATTGAATTCCTCAATTCTCATATTTCATTTCGATTTCTTTTTAAAATCTCAATTTCATGGGAAAAATTTACATTCCTTTCATGTATGGTTTTCTTTACTTCCTGAATTTGCTTTTGAGTAATCCTATGATTAATTTTTTGAATTCTGTTTCTGACATTTTCTTCATCTTCACATTTTAATATTGAAATGTTTTTTAATATTGAAATGTTGTGTTCCTTTGGTAGTGGTCATGGTGTCTTCCTTGTTCTTGCTTATTGAATTTCTGCATTTATTTTTAGGTATTATGGGGTTGATTTTTTTTTCCACAGGTGGCTTTTGCATTTGCTATATGCCTTTTTTGTTTAGTGGAATGTCTGCATTTTCTGTGAATACAAAGAGGTATGTGGTGGGTGTGGCCAGGGAGCTCTGGTCAGTGATTGGGGTGGGGTGAGTATCCAGGTTAACACCTAAGTTGGGCACAGTAGATCTCAATGCCCAGATGTTAGTTCCCAATTTGTTCTGTTCCATCTTATGAACTGTACAAATGATTTGTGGAGTCCTCACTGTGAGCACAATTCCTACTGCAGTGACCTGACCTAGGCAACCCAGGAGCTCTGAGTGTGTAGAGCCACACCCAGTGATTACCCACAGACCCAGCTACACCTAGCACCTTCTCATGTAACCACCGATTCCCCAAGGTCTCAGTACACAAGTCTTTCACAGTTGCTAGGTGCAGAGGCTTCTCTCTGCCCTGCTAGCCTGTCTAGTCAACAGAGAGGCAAATGTTCTCTAAGATACCTCTGCCTAGACATCTTGATCCTGAGAGGCTGTGTGTACCTCAGTGTCCTATGTGGTTTCCCAGCCACCTCCCAGCCAGGGTCAAACTCAGTGGGAACTGCAGATTGTTCCCTCTGCTAGAATCTTTGTATAATACACATATACAATAGCCACTGGCTGAATGTTGCTCTCTCCCTGCTACTGCTACCAGTATTGTTGAGAAGATGCCATCCTGTCTCAGCTCTTCTCACACACAAAGTATTCCACAGCTCCCACCCAAACTCAAAATGGCTCCTGCCCTTTCTCAGCTTGGTAGTAGGTGCTGTTGTGGGGAAGCTGAGGTGAGATAAATGTGCCCCCTCTACTTCCACTGGGTCAATGGGCAACCACTAGCCCCCAAGGCTCCAATCTGGACTCATGCCATACTCTCCCTCTAACTAACTATATCACCACAGGTTGCTGTAGTCCAGTCCACATCCGTCTCCAGGTTGCCAACTGCCATCCATCTCCACCTGCCATCTGTCTCTCAGCTGTTGCAGTTGTCCTGTTTGTGCTGCATACCCACACCCTCCACATAGTTCCATGATGTTCCTCTTGCAGGATTCTCAGTACAGTTTTCTCTCCAGTTCTCCTCTTAGAGTGCACTCCCTACCCTTTTTTTTTTTCCTTACTCTATCCCTAATCTAGCACAGCATGTTGTTCCCTAATCTGTCATCTTGGAATCTCCCTATGCACATTTGTTTAGTTAGGTATTTCTTGAATTGAACACTAGGATAGTCTATCGCACCTTCTGATTGTCCTTCACATAATATATATCTTATTTTATTGAAATAGTCTGCTTCCTTGAGTGTATCCCCCAAAAGGTGATGAATCTGTTGGAACCAAGGACCATGACATGCTCTTTTTTGTATCTCTAGCTGTTAACACAGTGGCTAGCACAAAGTAAATAAATACAGAGCTACCTCCCAAAATTCATGACTCAGTTTCTCCACTTCTGACCCAGCTCCCTGCTAGGGCTTGGGAAAGCTTCGGATTGGCGCAGCTCTAGCCATTGCGGCCAACTGGGAAGTGAACCAGCAAATGGAAGACTTCTCTCTGTCTCTCCTTCTACCTCTGTGTAACTCTGACTTTCAAATAAATAAATCTTTAAAAAATTGAATTTAGAGATAAGTTTATTCTGATGCAAAAAATTGTAAATCCATACTTGAAATCATTCTTGAAAACATTCATGAGAATGCAAGTTATGAGAACACTTTGCATGGACCTAAAAAGTTTTTGCACCAAAACGAACATCATTTAATTCCATTTCCATGAACTTCATGAATTAAGTTCAGAGGTATTCAATTAATAGCTGTTGAATGTAAAACTAAAGAATGCATGACTATTTCTTCTGATCTTGTCAAAGTTGATCTTAGCTGGGCTTACTCATGTTTCTGTGGCAAGTAATGTTGTTAGCCATGAGATCTGATATCTAAAATGCACTTATTCTCACATCCAGTGTTTCTCTCTTTATTAACATGGCCAATGAGAGTGACTGCACCACCTGTCTCTCATCATCCACAAGTCTAGATTGTTCATGAGGAGCAGATGCTAGGGGTTCCAAGAACTTCATATAAATTGCAGGTCCTTTGGTGGCCTCGGTTCAAAGGCAAAATAACATTCTAGACGCATTTATTTGTTCAAAGCAAGACACCAGGGAAATCCATATTCAACACATAGAGAAAAAGATACCTCCCCTTCCCGTGTTTGGAAGGGAAACACAGTAAGTTAATGGATTGGTTTGAAATTCAACACAAATGGTAGAGTATTCAGAATGCCACAATAGAGTCAGCTACTATGAAATCTGAACTTTCCTCCTGGTGACATTAGCAACATCATTAGTATATTAATCCTTTGTTTTTGCAAAATCAGAATCCCTTTCAAAAGCCCATTTTATTTATGTAGAGTAATTAAAACCAGAGATAATTTAAATATAAGCAATGGATTTTTTAATTTTTATTTTAACCAGCAACAATAAGCCTATTATATGCAAGCATATTTCTGTTCCAAAGTGCTACACAGTAGTCCCCTTTTATCCAAGGTTTCACTTTATATAGTTTTAGTTACATGTAGTCAATTATGTTCAAAAAATATTAAATGCAAAATTCCAGAATAAACTCTATACAACTTTTAAAAATCACATGCCATATCAAGTAGCATTATGAAATCTAACACTGTCTTGCCCAGTCCCTCCAGGATGTGAATCATCTCTTTTCTATTGTATCCATGCTATGTAGACAACCTGGGATTGGTTGCTGGGGTATCAGATTGAGTGTTGCGGTATTGGGGCCAGCATTGTGGTGCAGAGGTTTAAGCCGCAATCTGCAACACCAACATCCCATATGAACACAGATCTGAGTCTGGGAAGCTTCACTTCCAATCCAGCTCCCTGCCAATGTGCTTGGGAAGGCAGCAGAAGACAGCCTAAGTACTTGGGTCCCTGCCACCCATATGTTAGACCCTGATGGAGTTCCTGACTCCTGGCTTTGCCTTGACCAGCCCCAACCATTGTGACCATTTGTGTAGCGAACTACTAGACAGAAGATCTCTCTTCTCCCTCCCTCTTCCTCTGTAACTCTACATTTCAAATAAATAAAATAAATCTTGACAAAAAGAATGTTTTGGCTTCACAGTGCTTGTGTCAAGTAACTCTGCTTTTGCTTGATAATGTGCTCCGAATTACAAAGGGAGTGATGGTGGAATCTGCATTGCGGTATATTATTCTAATTCATATAATATTACTATCTTAGTATTCTAACATTGCTGTATTTTATTGTGCCTGATTTGTAACTTAAATCATCTATATTTATTTGTAGAAAATACAGTGTAAATAGTGATATATCCACACACACTATCCACTTGTTGAGAAGAGAGGCAATGTTGTATTTCTCACAAAAGAAAAATTAAGAGTAATAGTACAAATAACTTTAATGCTGGAATTATTATTATTAAAAAGTAATTGAGCCTTCAAAAGGAAAAATATGATTAAATACCAGCTGTTAGCTTCACTTGTGCTTTATGTCATCACAGTTTTACAACCTCTTAGCCTCTGTCTACCTGGGGAAGCTAGACAGAATTGAAAATCTAAGCAAATATCTCTCCTGCTTATAGAAGCATGTACTGAGAACAACTGGAAATTTCTGTGGCCTGTTGCAAGCATGAATTTATGGTTTATTTTAGTTTCATTTTATGTCTTGATTCCACTCAGCCTTAAGAAGACCATAGCTCAGATAATAATAGCTCATTTCTGAAGTGCGTTCAACAAAAGGAAGGTTTGTCCTCTTAGTTTCATTAGTGTGACTATCATACGCTTTTTTCTTGCTTTTTAAGCAGGTAGTCTAGAGTATGAAGTACTGTAAAAATGCCTGTGAAGTTCATGGGCTACATTAGAAAGGACCATTCAATTAAATGATGTCTCTAAAGAGATATCTGGAGTATATTAAAGGAAACACCAAGCACTGTGAGAACAGGAAATTCTGGGTAAGGTGGTTTTCAGAGTTGTTCTTAATAAAACTATTAAATTACAGAATTATCTTCTTGACAATGCATGACTTATCTTAAATTTTGTATTGCGTTTGGTCTCAGAAAGTTGTTGATGTCCACTAAAACCTTCAGTGATAGTGTTTGAGTAGTTTATAAGCCAAGTTCAATGACAGAAATGCTAGACTAGGAAAAAAGGATTTAAGAAAAGCAAATGAATAAGGGTGGCAAACATCTTACCATATTGTGGAATTCACAAGCTGCTCAAGATAAGGCCGTTAGCAGGGACCGGGAAGGGAGATGGAGCATCCAGGACACAAATCAGCACCTGTATGTGATGCTGACATTGCAGGCTATGACATTTTACCCACTACGCCACAGCTCCAGCCACCAGGCTAAGGATAAGGTTGTACCTCATTCTTCTCTGTAATTGTGTCAGTGCTTGGTATATAGTAGTGTTCCTTTAAATAAACATTTATTGCTAATGGCTTGGGTCCCTGTACCCACCTAGGAGACTCATATGAAGCTTCTGGCTTCAGCTTGGCTCAAGCCTGGCTTTTGTGGCCATTTGGAAGTAGATTACCAGATGGAAGATTTCTCTCTTTCTCTCTCTCCCTCTCTCTCTTTCTCTCTCTCTCTGTCTCTGTCTCTCCCTCTCTATAACTAATAATTTCAAATCAACAAACATTTATTTTAAAAAATAATTATTACATATTGTCTGAAAAGAAAGTCTACAGATAAATTGATGGTAAGTTATGAAGTGGAAATATATATTATGTGCTCCAGCTGTATGCAGGGGAAGTAATTAAATATTACTTAGAGGTCGGTGCCGCGGCTTACTAGGCTAATCCTCCGCCTGTGGCGCCAGCACACCGGGTTCTAGTCCCGGTTGCCCCTCTTCCAGGTCAGCTCTCTGCTATGGCCCGGGAGTGCAGTGGAGGATGGCCCAAGTCCGTGGGCCCTGCACCCTATGGGAGACTAGGAGAAGCACCTGGCTCCTGCCTTCAGATCAGCGCGGTGCGCTGGCCACAGTGCGGCGGCCATTGGAGGGTGAACCAACGGCAAAGGAAGACCTTTCTCTCTGTCTCTCTCTCTCACTGTCCACTCTGCCTGTCAAAAAAAATTACTTAGAGTTATAGGTGAATTAATAGGGGAGATAACATAGAAAATGGATCAAAACAATGACTGTTCATTATTCACAAGTAAAGTAGAACTCAGTAATGTAGAACTTTGGTACTTGGAACCAAAGCCCAGAAATGGGAAGTAATTTATCCTGTTTGAGAAATTAAAAGCCAATTCCTATTTCTAAAGCATAAATTATATTGTAGGAGGGACAATGATGCTACCTTTAGATGAAATATCACTGAGTCGTGGCTGCTAGAGTTCAAGTTTTTAATTCACGTGTAAATTGTTTCCTAGGATATCCATTGCTTCAGCCCAACCGAGTCATATTTAATTGATTCATCTCCTATGCTTTGTATGTACCTGGGTTCCAGCTTAAGTCACATTGTTTTGGACTGTTTTTAATATTTATTTTTGCTTGAGCTTAACTTTAAAGATATGACTGCATCTTACATATTTCTATTACCTTTATCTATATAAGTTCAAAGTCTCTGTAATACTTGTTGAATGCTTTTCTGTCTTCTTCTATTACCTTAATTCTTCCTAGTGTTCAACTAATGCACTACCATCTTGGTAAGTGTACTTTTATTATCCAAAGTTTGTAATAACCCCAGTAATATTCTTGAAGTAGAAGAAAGCATTCATTTATATCTAAATTGGTTCCATAGCCCCAGCAGATTAAGCAAAAGCACTGAGCCTTGTCAATGTACAGAAGTGCACAGGGTCTTAATACAATGTCATTTGTCCTGAGATATGTCCAAATATGGGCAACCACTAAGTTGAGGACACGAGGGATTTCACCGCAGCTATCCATTTGAGCAACATATTTGTTTCCTGTTATTCTATTATCCACATGTATGCCTTTAGTCAGTCAAATGTGAAGTTGTATACAGTCTTTGTTTTCAAGTACTCAAGTTTTAGAGAACTGTTTAAATCCAAGAGTCACTGGTATTCCATGCATTAGTAACATCGCATCAAACCTGTTACAACATTCCAAACACTTCATTCAAAATCTATGTACACAAGATTTGCAAACTTAGAAATTTAATATCCATGTGCAGATTTTTGGTGAAAGGAATCGTCATAAAATAATTCATGAGATCTTCCCGAGACTTGTTTTAAATTGAAGAATTGAACCCAGAATACTGGCCAGGAATAAGCTTGCATGGCTTCACAGTGTTATTAATGGAGCGGCCATATGAGAGAATGAAGGCACATTTGGACGCCATGCTTCAAGCTTTTTGTTGACAGAGATTGCATGATGGTTGTTTTCAGAAGTTGCTGTTTTCTGAGCAAGGGTTCTACACACAGAAAAGTGTGCTGAGGTCCTGAAACTCTGAAATTACTGCTGAGTATCACCTAGGGGAAAGTGACATGATCTGAAAGAGATGTGACAGCCTCGGTATTCCCTCAGTCATTCTTTTCATCCCTGCTAATCTGCTGGCCTCCTTGCTTCCAGCTTTCCTTGAAGTTATTTTTATTTTCTGCTTTTTACACTTCAGCAAATGTTCTCCCTATGTGAGAAAAACTCAGGACCAAAGTTCATAGCTGTTTACTCTCCTCTTGTCTAGCACATGCGTGACAGAGTGTTATACTAAAAATATCTAGCAAACTGTTCACATTTTTCTCCTATGAGGGGAAAGGGTACTATCTTGTGTCTTTTTTTTCCAATGGAAATATGCTGGTATTATGACTCCAAGAATCATTGATAGCCCAACTTGCTAGCTCTTTTTCAGTCAGTTTCATTAGCACCAGCACCAGTTCACTAGGATTTAACTCAGTGGCATGTAATTTGGTCCTTGGATACAAATAACATTTCTAGGAGCACATTTGTGACTGAATGTTTGACTTTAAAGTCACCCTCTGTCACTCTATTTTTGTCAGGGCCTTTTTATTGGAAATACACCTAGAGAAAAGTTGCAGATTGTGGCAGCTTGCTGCAAACTGTGAGAGGCCTTCCAGGTATAAAATAAAAATACCAGAAACACAGTTACAGAATTGTTCGAGTCTATTTTGTGATTAGGGGAATAAACCTTACAAAACAAATGAAAAAGAAAATTCTACAGTCAGTACCTACAAGTGTCTTTCTGAGTCTGCATTTCAAAAAAAGACCATTAAATTAATCTCAACAATGGTGACAGTTCAGCAAGTAAATTGGTTTCAGGAATGTCAGTTATCTCAAATGTTGTAGACTTATTGATGTACTAAGGCATAGTAATAGTACTTGAGCTTTATTGATGTATTGATTTCTTTAGAATGTGTCAGTTTATAAAAATTTTATGTCACTATTAAATGAAAGGTCAAATATCATCTATCCATTCATCCTTCTATCAGAATTATTGAAAGAAGAGTAAGACATAGTACAAGCTTTGATAGGATGCACGAAAGTACATATAATTGCAGTGTGCAGTAGCGTATGTGTTAAAACAAATTATCTCATACAAAATATTCTAGAATCACAGGAAACAGAGTCACCAATGCTACTCACATATACCAAGGAAGTCCTCAGAGTTAAGTTCAGTCTTCCATTGGGTGTCAAACGTTGAGTAGTATTTCACTAAATCAATAAGTGATGGGGAACATTTCAAAAAAGTAGAAACAGAACATTAAAATGCAGAGTCATGAAATTTCTTGGCACATTTTGGAAGCATTGAATGCAATGATATATCTCAAGTCTAAACCTGTGCTCTTTGAAGCCTAATTCCTAGATATATTTAACTAGAACTTTGTAGATTTAATGTCTTTTAAGACAGATATTCACTTGAATGTACACAGAGAGATTTGTCAACATTTTACTAATTTATCAAACATACAAATACTTATTGACCATGTTATATGTGAAAAGAGCCTTGCAAAGTTCCAAAAAGGTAACTATATATTAATAAATATTTTTGATCTCAAGGAACTGAATAATCTAATGGACAAAGAAGATATACTCAGAAGGAACATTCATAGAAGCTACAAAGGGAGAAATAGCATAGGAGATACACAAATAAAATATTATCAAGGCTTGCAATCAGTAATCATTATTTTTATTAGCATACCAGAAATAAATTTATGTATGCGTGTGTGTGTATGTGTGTGTGTGTGTGTGTAGGCAATGTTTTTGATATTTCACAATAGGTCAGGCAGCATTATTGTCATAAGAACTGTTTATCATGAAAAAGTAGAGCCCCAGCTCTCAAGGAATTTATAATTTTATGGAGAGACTAAAAATAAATAGAAGAATTTCAGGCTGTTTGAAATAAAGAAAACTGAACATGGATAGATAATGGATGGATGTTACCTAGGGTTTCCTTAGTTTGGGTGGACAATTTCACCCTCTCCCAGGAGGTACCATTTAAGACAAGAGGTAGAAGATGAAAAGGAGGCATCCATTTGAAAATCTTAGCCGAGGGTACTCTCTGAGGAGAGCATCCAGTGAGAAGGCACTCAAGCAGTGCATGACATAACAAACCACCATGAGCACAGGGAGTCAGGAGCTGGAATTTTAGATCAGGTTAATGTGTTTGAATTTTCTTCTAATTGAAATAAACACATTGGAAATTTTTAAGCAAGGAATGAAGAAATGTTCATGAAAAAGGTAGGTTACTTAGCTGGGTCTTGAGAAGGTGCAGTAGAAGAAGTCAAGAGTTAGGGGTAAGGCTAATTTTGGGACAAAAGAATATATGTAGCAGCAAGTAGACTGCTGAATGTTTATGATGTCATTCATGCTATTTTGAGCACTTTGCTTCTATGAGCTCACTTCATTCTCCCAACAATAAAGTCAGTGCTATTATAACCCCCATTTGTGCAGATGAGATAACAGAGACATTAAAAATTTTGTCTCATCTTACTGTGAATAAATGGCAGAGTGAGAATTCAAACCTCAGTGTTTTTTGTATTTTAATTTTGTATTTGAAATGAAGAGAGGAGGAAAGGGAGGGAGGGAGGAAGAGAGAGAGAGAGAGATCTTCCATCTGGTGGTTCACCCCCCTTCAGCCTTTCATAGCTGGTGCTGGGCCAAGTCAAATCCAGAAGCCCAGAACCTAATCAGGATCTCTCACAAAGCTGGCAGAGACCCGACTACCTGAACCATTAGCTCTGTGGCCCAAGGTGCACATTCACAGGAGGCTGCAGTCTGAAGAAGAGCTGGGATGCAAACCCAGGCATTTAGGGGTGTGGGAGTTCCAAGGGGCATCTTCGTTGCTGTGCCACATGTCCACCCCATTAACCTAAGTTTGAATTCAAGCTGGAAAGCCAACCCTCCAGTCCAGTGTATGCTAAATCTCAAGAACAGACATTTCTAGTGTAGGTATAATTACTTAGTTATTAAAATATTTTTAGTAAGATCAACCTAATGATCTTCCCTCTTGAACATGTCATACAAGGGCGAGTAAAGAGAACACATTAGGAGCCATCTTGTTGAATCTAAGAGAATGGATTACCATAACTAGGGAAGGGGTATCTAGAGGTAGGAAGAGAAAAAGAAACAATGCAATTGCAAAGAAAGGGACTAATGACAAATGTCACAGGACTGATAAAGCACCATGAGTCTAGCTTCCTGGTGGCCATCAAGGATGATTCTAGATTCTCTAAGGGATTCAGATGGTATAGGAGAGTGAAGTACAGGTTATTCTTTCAATAAGAGTAAACCAAGACCAAAGGAGAGAGAAAAGATGATCCCGAAGTGTGTAGGATAGGTGGACTTTACCTTGATTGTAAGTTAATGATCAAAGAAGAATTTGAATTTGTAAGCAACTGGAGAATTTTGGAAAATTTTTTTGAAAGATGTGATTACTGGTGGGAGGAAGAGAGTTAGGAAAAGGTTATTATTGGAAAGAAAGCTGTGTCCTTGTTCTGAGAGTAGGAGGAGATATGAGTAGAAGAGAATATGCAGGTATGCACATACATATATGTCCTGGCTCAGATTCATACTGGGTGTTAGATACCTTTGTAAAACAATGCAGTGGAAAAATAGAGAAACTACTTAGTAATGACTTCTTACCAAACAAGTCCGACCTCCAAATGGCATACAAGTACAAAAATCAAAGCAGATTAATTTTCATTTGAATAAATATATTGCTGTGTTGGTTCTGGTGAAAAGCATGTTTACAGTCATGTTATTTTCATCTTTAGGGATTTAATTTAAAATTGAAAAATTCCGTATACATCTTCCCTGGTGAATGGTACTAAAATTGCTTGCCAATATTCAATTTGGAAGAACTTATATAATTATATTTTTCTTACATATAATGTGTGATAAGAGTGGGAAGGATACATATTTAATTTGCATCTGGCATATCTGATATGCAACAGTTAACAGTTCAAAAGACTGTGGTGGTCACAGGTCATTCTTAGTGAAACTCAAAGCATCCCCAGTTCTTCTAAAACAAACAAAATAACCTCTGACAGTATAGGGTAAATGAGAAAAAGTGGCTCAAATAGAAGCTACTTTCCTTTGTGAACTCTGTATAAGGATGCATGAGAGACTCTGAATTTTCTAAGTGTCAGGGAAATTTCTGTTGAAGATATTCCCAGAGGATAGAGCAGTTTAAACTTAGATTTCACAATGGCAGTGTCTGCCACACAACTGGCAGATGTCAGAGCGTGTGACAAGACAGGCCAGGCAGAGGTGCAGAAGAGCATCCCTGGTAAGGCACAGAGAAGAAAGAGAATATTTGTTTATAGTGGACAGATTAAAAATAAATCTGTCACGTTAATCAAGGGCACATAAATGCCTTCTTTACTAACTATGTAGTCATTTCAATTGGGGTGAATGAATGGCACTGAGAAATCTTTTTTATCAAGTAGCTTTCTTATAATTGTCACTAAAACTGTCCTTGGGTGCTCATTATACATAAGGAAATGTTAATGTATTTCTTGATTTGGCTTTCTGGTATGCTGTTTATTTTCAATAAGTACTTTAGTCCCTGCTTTATAAACCAGAACAAGATAATTGGTTTACTGGATATATGTTCTCATTCAGTCAGCCAGATCATCTAACTCAACTCTTTGGGGCCCTGCTATTGTCACGAGAATTCTCAGCAGGGAGAGGCAGAGAAATAAACAAGTTTAAGCTGCAAGGCCTGTACTTCAAAGCAGAGGAACTCTTAAGGCTTAAAAATCAAAGCCCATGTTTTGGAGTTTGTGAATGTGTGCATGCACATCAATCATAGTGCATAGAGGATACTACAATTCAGCTCTCTATTACTTTGTCTAGAAACAGTTTTTTAATTGATTAGTTTCAAATATGTAAAAATTTGATTTCACGTAAAAACAAAGATTCCTCAATTCTCTTTGAAAAAGCTCGGGGACTTGACAAAATGCACCCATGTTTGAGATGGTGGTGTATGGCCAAAGCTAACTAGTTGGCACAACCACGCCTTGTTCAGTCAATTACCCTACCTCTCTGACCCCTCAGCCTTTCAGGCAGAGAGCTCTGGGTCAGCTTTTTTTTGGCATGCAGGCTTTGTGTGGCTGGTATGGAAAGCCTACCAGCAAATGAGATATTTGATTACATACAAAAACAGAATTTGCATAAACATAATTATTAAGCTCAGGCACGCTTCCAAAGCTCTTGGAATCACGCACAGTCCAGTCCAATATTTTGTCTTTTCCTCACCCTGAAAATATGACTGTGATTCAGCTTATTTTCCTTTGCGCAGATTTTGTTCTAGATATTTGAATCACTTTCTGTAGAAGGAAGAGCAAAGAATGACTAATTCATGCGAAGGGATTGTTTACTAATACACATTTATATCACTTCTGCAATGTGACTGTTCATTTTCCTGTGTCTCTAGGTTTTTAGCCATTTGACCTAAAAACGTGATTTTATCAGCTAAATATGTGGATTTTTTTTTTCTAAGATTTGCTTATTTGAGAGGCAGAGTTACAGAGAGGGAAAGATAGGGAGATCTTCCAACCTCTGATTCACTCCACAAATGGACACAATGGCTGGAGCTGGGGCAATCCAAAGCCAGGAGTCAGGAGCTTCACTGGGTTTCCCATGTGGGTGTATGGGCCCAAGCACTTGAGCAGTCTTCCACTGCCTTCCCAGGCCATTAGCAGGGAGCTGGGTCAGAAGTGGAGCAGCTGGGACTCAAAGCAGTACCTATATGGGATGGAGGCTTACCCTACTATGCCATAGCATGGGCCCTGAAAATATATTTGTTTTAAAGGACCATTGTTCAGATAAAATAATGTAAACTCATTTACATTAAATGTAAATCATTAAATGTAAAATTTAATGTAAAATAATGTAAATTTTAGCAATTCTATTTACCCTTATTTTGCTACTCTTCCCCTCAAACTTCCTTTGTCTCATTACTATCTATTTTCTGGGTAAATTCTATTTTCAAACTGTCCCTCACTTTTTTTGTCTCTGGCTCCAGATATATTTTTTTCTTCCAGAAATGTTAGATTGATTAATTACTCTATTTTTGTATGGTTCTGCCTATAATTTTTATGCATTTTTTCCATTCAACCATCCAGTCAATATATGATTTTTATTCTATGCCTACACATAAAATAACTAATACATAGTATCATAGATCTAATTTTTTCTTAAATAGTATATTTGCCTTTTTAATCTTAAATTATGACTTTTCTGTGACTACTGTAATTATTGAATATCATTGAAATTTAAGAAAGCAAATAAGAAACAAATTGACCCATGTTATATTTTCCGAAAATTATGCATAGAAAATTACTTCCCTAAAGTTATAAAATACATTTTAAAAGTGGAGAGTCTTTTAGTTATATCCTGGCCAAATTTCATTCAATTTGTTCCTTATAAATTGATTTGGGGTGTGCAGGTCAGTGCATGAAATGCACAGTAAACTCCTATTGAAATATGAGCAATAAAAGCTCATTGACTGTGGTATTAGCTGATATTTCTAATAAAGAATCTCTACAAGTAATACCTTTAGGGGCTCTTCAAAAAGCACAGTAGAGAAATTATCTACTCTCAATAACATATTTTAAGGACAAAAATATCCTTGCAACAGCAGGGATAGATACAGAATATGTTTTTGAAACAACTGAACTCTTGATTAATGTCAAGATGAAAATCTGAGTTAGACTTACCACTACAAGTTTTGAATGGGAATAATTTGTCAGCTATGAACAGGATATTTGAAAACAATAGGAAGATGGCATCATGGGCAATGATTTCTTGTTGAGATTCCTTTTCTTCAAATATATTACTGCATGTGCACCCTTCAGCCTATACACTCAGCATTTACAAACCTCAAGTTCATGGTGTTACCGATAAAAGGAATGCATAAAATGCACTGCCTCTATATCTTTTTAATAAAAGGCATACATTATCCCCCTAAGCTGAGACTGTTTTCAGATTTGGTGATTTGTATTACATACACAAATACAAGCCATGATCGAGTTTCTCAGAAAATATTGGCAATCCATCTTTCACTTTTCTTTGTTGTATACATCTACATTAAAATTAAATTTCATTGATTACATCTATGCAATGAATTTTAGCCTCTCAATTTATTTCACTTCAACACAGATTCTAAGTTATAAAATTATTTCTTCTGTTTGCTTCTTATCTTGGGGTTTGAGAGCTGTACAATTTGTAGCCTATTGTTTTCAGTATTTTACTCTAAGTAAATTGTAGTCATTGTTTGCTAATGCTGAAACATCCCTTGTAAACTTAGCAAATATCTATTAATCTCTATTAGTTTTGGATTTAAAATTGTAATTATCATGACATAAAATCTATTTAATTTTAAATTGTTTTAGCTTAAATTTTAACTTATAATTTTAATTTAGAGATGATAATCATATTTATTTAGGCCATATACTAATAACTTAGCTATAATATTTCACTTCTGTTAAAAATTCAAATGGATCTCCATGCCAAAATGTATGTGTGATGTTAATACGTGTGTGTGTGTGTGTGTGTGTATAAACTTTTACTACCATGTTAGGCAATGCATCTAAGATGAAGACCATTAAAATTCCTTTGTACTTGGCTATATTGGACCATGTAAGTTGAGTAACAAGTCATATTCTTAGGCCGCTTGTTCAGTTTTTATTGTATTCTTTCTCCTGTTTTTCTGCTCTATAAACCCAATGCTGATGTTTTGAGCTGGTTCTGTCTTTCTTGCTATTCAAATGACTGCCATATTCCTTTGCAGGAATTCTTTACTCTTTAAACCTCCTCCTCATACTATTTATATGTTATACATTGTATTATATCAGAATTGAAACTTCCAGGGGCCATATCTGTTCTGAATGATACTGAATGCCTATGCTCCAAAGACTGAATAACACAGGCAGTGAACTCAACCTAGGAAATAGAACAAGTTAATTTTGATTGTCAATTTGTTAATGTAGATCATATAGATGATAACATTGCCATAATAAAAAGATATTAACTAAATTCACTTAGATAATCCACATAAAGCCTTTAGCATAATGCCTAATAAACTGCAAGCATTCAATGAGTATTGAAGTCGTATAGAATTATTAGTTGTTACTATCATCAACAAAGTTTTTTCATGTTGCTTCAATTATGGATTCTCATTGCTATTGATACAGCAATTGTCTTTCAATGATTAAACTGGGTATAATTTATCTGGCCATGTATTTTATTTCACAGGAGTTGTCATTGATGAATAATAGCTGCCTATTGTATTTGTCTGAAAATGGTTTAGAGACTTAGTCTGAGTTCGACTGAGTTATGCAGTAGTTCAATAATGTCTGCAATGCACAAAGCAAGAATGCATTCCAAATATGTGATAAACCTATAGAAAGGTATTAATTGAAAGTGCGAGAAAAAATAAACTTATACATTGTTTCTCTAGTCTGAAACAAAATTTATACCAATATCTAAGTTGTTCTTTTCATTGGAAATTGAATAACATGTTCCTTCATGTTTTTGTTATTTTCCATTTAAAGGATAGATAGAAGCATTTGTCTTAAGAAGGATAATAATAATAATAATAATAAACAGTGAAGATAAGTGCTTCTTGAAAGCTAAATCAAAATCATGCTACAAGTTTATGTTTGGAAACAATATCTGTTAGGAAGACAGTGGACTGTAACTTTACCTGTCCATAATCAAATAATCTTAAACACTGTAAATAGGTAAGTAAATATATACATATGCAAATATATATATATATATTTTAGTGCTCTTATTCAGAATAATTATATCAGATGTTTTCTTCACAATATTAACTTTTTTCCTAGATGGCAGTGAACTTAATAAGATTTCCTTTTCTTTATATATTTATGCCTAATTATCAAGGATATACTTGGCATTAATAATGTAGATCTTAATAACAAGTCAGGCAACTGATGTACCCTTTGGCTACATTTGCAGCAAGTTCATATGAAGTAGGATTATTTAGATAAAAATCTTTTGGGCACCCGAGCCTTGCTTTGTTTTCAGTTTTTGCTACACCCCTGTACTGTGGCTTAAAACTTAATTTGTGTTAATGAATAGTGAATAGTGAACTTGGAAAAGTCATGAATTTTAAGTTCAGATACCTTCACTAATTGTTTTGGTTTAGGAGAGATACATAGCCATTAATAACTTCATAAATCCTGTTAACATAAATCAGCATGAATATTGCTCCTTTATTTTTGTAAAAATGGGAATCATGACCAAGTCAAGTTTGGACTGATTCAAAGACATCTGATAAGACACTAGCTTGCATTTCACATTTTACAGCAAAAGAAATGCTTGCCACTCAGGGACTGAGTAGCTTTTAGGAAGCTGCTGTATGAAGCAACAATTGACACTGTCGTCTTATGAAAAAACAAAAAACATAGTCCTTTTTAATTTTATAGAAGATAGAATTGTTGAAATACCACATTACTTTAAAATTTATAGTAACTTGGTACAAATTATATCTCTCAAGTTCAATTTTTCTAGAGAGGTTGGGATACAAAATCATCTCAAATGAATTCTGTTGACCTTCAGAACACTTGGCCTTGTTGAAAAAAAAAAAAAAAAGACAAGTAGTTTGGCAAAAGCCCAACACTGCTGCTCAAATTCTTGCTCAATTTTAGAGAATTATACTTTCTGACTGAAGTCAGTGTAGCGGAGAAACGAAGAGTGACTTACACGCACTTTTTAGGTACATAAATTTGGACATGAAGATGTATCATGACGCTCCCCTGAGATGACAGCTTAAATAGGGGACTGTCAAGTGTCAAACAGGTGACAGTTACTGTTCTATACTAACACCAGCATGTGGGATTTCCCAGATCTCATGCTTTTCTGTGTATCAAAATCACCAGGGGAGCTTGTTAGAAAACTGGATGTCCAGGCTCTGTGCCATTCCTATTGGATTCAGTTCTCTGGGTACAGAACCCCAGGACCCTTTCTGTTTCCAATAACCCAAGTGGTTTTGAAGTTGTTCTAGAATAAATAAAACAATTAAGCCCCTTCATGAAGTAGGGAAGAATCTTCACTTTAGAAATAGAGTTGTCCTTGGTAAGAATTTCTAATTGATATTTTTATAAATATAATTCCATTCTAGAAAACTGGAAAACTATGGGATATGTGACAACAGAATAATAGGAGGAACAGTGATAGGGGGAATTAAAGACTTTTGAAGGATTTATAGCTTGTTATTATGAACTTCAGTGCCTTCTCTTTACTTGAATCTTCATGTTTATTAGAAAGAAAATGTTCCAAAATAAAAGATGTGTGTCCTTGTCTTGAGAAATACTGTAGAAAATTAGGGAGCGAGACCATCACTGACCTTAGTAAGAAAGTATAAGGAGGAGAAAATTGCCCTGAAACCATACTGCCTGCACAAAAACATTAAGCAAAACTGATTGAGTCACCTCTGGAGGTAGGAGTGTATCTGAATCTTGACTCTTACCAAGTCCTCTGCGTCAATCATTGTGTTGGTATTTTAGTCTAAAACATGGTTGCAAGGTTCAGTTGTGTTTCTACTTGTAACAGGTGAGCATGAAATGGTGAGTATATACCTGCATTAGCTCAGAGAGGTAGAAGTAGGTGAGCGATGCAGAAGGGAAGAAAAATAGGAAGTTAAAGCTATTTATATTAGTTTAAAAATTTGAAAAATTAATAACATTTAAATTTTACATTGTATGCAGGAGAATTTCAAGATATGTCTATCCTCAGAAAGTATATGATCTAGTTGAAGAAAAATGATATAAAAATAATGTTATACAGACTTTTTATTTAATTAAGTGATGATATTTGTACTGCAGATGAAATTGGAGGAATTTCAAAGTGAGTGAAGGTAGGAATAATGACAAGGGGTCACATTGATGATTAAATAGATAACATGTATTAGGCAAGCATAAGAAAGAAGGCACACAGATGCTAGAAACCATATGCACAAATGATAGACGTAAAGCCAGTCCAGTATATTGCCTGCTGCCTGCAGGAACAATTGTGTCTGAGTAGAGGAGGGTACATATTGAAAGGCAAATGAAGTCACACAAGATTAGATGCTAAGTTATTGTGTAAGACAGACTCTTTTATTAACAAAATTGGCCTAAAATCTATTTTATTATATACAAAGAACATTTGCATGGTTTTTATATTTAACTTGGTAGAATGTTTAATTATAAATGTATTATATATACAGTAATTTGTGGTTCACACCAAGTATATAGGCAAAACAAACTTTTATGACATTTAAATTACATCACATGGATGAAAAAGAGATGGAGGAATCAAAGAGGCAAAGTTCTTACAGCTAATTTTGTATTTTTAAAAATACAAAATTGTTCTTTGTCTTAATATTAAATAAGATAGAGAAAGGGAATTAACATGCTAAATATCTATATCTATTATTTGCCAGATACTTTGTTCATCTAAGTGATCATTTTTTCCTTAGCACCTTGAAAAAGGAGAACCATTATCACTATTTTATGCAGAAAATTGCAACGATTAAAATCCTTGACTAAATTTTTAATCTGAGTTTGAACCTAAGATCTCTAGGAAACTGAAACCAATGCTGTGGTATATGAATTCATCTCTTCCCAAGTACAAAGAGGAGCTTACAACAAGATGAGATTTATAAACAAAAGACATTGGGAATTGTTGAACTTGTGGCCCAATGAGAACAACTTTAAAAAAATAGGTCAAATAGAAAAACAGATCCAAAAATCCATGTGTGAAGTGAACAAATCCTGTTCATGATAATAATATTTATTGGGAAATAAGAGGCTTATCCAGGAATTGCTGATAGAACAGAGACTGTCAAATGAGTCAACCCATATGTCCCAACTCTATAAATCTCATTTCTAATGCATGGACATTTTCTTGTAGAATACTCACCAAAGAGCATACATTGGGGAAGTATAACAGAAGCCATTTTAGCAAAATAAGTATCGTACTACTATGGGATAATGTAGTAGCTATTGTTTGACCAGGAGGGGAAAAACAAATAAATTCCTTCGCCTTGTTCTATCATTATATTTGATTAGCAGTCGTAGAATTCAAGTTAGATCTATTGATGATAAAAGGGTTTTTATTTATTTTTTTTTAAGATTTATTTTATCTATTTGAAAGACAAAGTTACAGAGAGAGATAGAGCCAGAGAGATCTTCCATCCACTGGTTCACTCCCCAAATGGTCGCAATGGCCAGAGCTCAGCTGATCTGAAGCCAGGAGCCAGGAGCTTCTTCTGGGTCCCACGCACAGTTGCAGGGGCCCAAGGACTTGGGCCATCTTGTACTGCTTTCCCAGGCCATAGCAGAGAGCTGGATAGGAAAGGAGCAGCCAGGACTCGAACGGCATCTATATGGGATGCTGGCACTGTAGGCCTGGGCTTTAACCCACTGCACCATAGCGCCAACCCTGATGATAAAAGTTTAAACAATCATTGAGAAGAGACCAGTATGAAGAGTATCACCATAGGGCAGTCAATAGTAGCAAACTCTGAGCCAGAAAGAGTCCACTATAAAATTGATTTTGTTCAACATGTCAGGCTGTGGGAAACACAGAAATGAACATTAGGACAATGGTAGTACTTTTTCTTTACAAAGAATAAAACTAGTTTCTGAATCTTTCCAAAATTCGAGAACTTAATAGTAAACTCTTTATGCAATGCTGTTTATCTTGGTACCCATAGTTTCCTTGTAGTTAACAAGTAGTTTGAACTTAAAAGACACACTGGAATACTTAAAGTTGAATGCAAAATTGCTTTGAAACACTACCCTTGGGGGCCGGTGCTGTGGCGCAATAGGTTAACGCCCTGGTCTGAAGCACCCACATCCTGTATGGGCGCCGATTCTAGTCCCAGCAGCTCCACTTCTGATCCAGCTCTCCACTATGGCCTGGGATAGCAGAAGAAGATGGCCCAAGTCGTTTGGCCCCAGCACCCATGTGGGAGACCCAGAGGAAGCTCCTGGCTCCTGGCTTTGGATCAGTGCAGCTCCAGCCATTGCCGCCATTTTAGGGGTGAAACAGTGGATGGAAGACCTCTCTTTCTGCCTCTCCTCTCTCTGTGTGCAATTCTGACTTTCAAAGAAATACACAAATCTTTAAAAAAAGGGAACACTACCCTTGAATTGACCTGGAGCAACCAGTCTAAGTAACTTTTCATTTTTGCCACTGGGGTAAAAAAAAAGAATATTTGTAGATTCTGTGTGCTCTCAGCAGTGACATAAAGAAAAGTCACCTATCCAAAAGGAGAAACTTGTATCTGGAGAGTAATCCAGGGTGTAACAGAATAAAGTTCTAAGTACCATGATCATCTTAGCTAATTGTGCAACATTAAAATTTATGAATTTGACAAAATTATATTATTGTTTTAGACACCAAAATACAAATACTTCCAAGAAAGGAAGCACAGAGCAATCATTTTAATAGTTTTTATTTAATTTTGGCTTTAAAATATATATGACAATTTACAGGTTTCAAAAAATTAATTCTAATAGAGCATGTATGGAAAGGGTACACCATTCCAGAATTGATGCATCTTTTTAATGACAATATAAATATTGATGTTCAAGAAAAATACAACTTATTTCTCAGACATCTATGTTATAGTATTTGCTATTTGTGAAACCAAGTTTACTAGAATTATTTATTTGAAGGTACTTCAAATAGTTCATGGATAATGAAATTAAAAGATGAGTTTATTTTAGTACAAAACATTTTGAAATGTGTGCATAATTTTTTCATAGTATATATTTTGAAAACCCCTCTTGTTTAATATCACTCACATTAAGGTGCTGCCAATTTCTAAAGCAATGTGGACCAGTCAGTGTTCTTTCTATGACCCCCATGTAAGAATCACACAAAGAAATCATCTGAAGTATCCTACCCTGCTTGTCAGTTGGCTGCTTCTCTTCAGGAATTTAGTTATTGTAGGGGTTTAAGTGCACATAGGAAGCCTTAGTGATACATGTACTATCTCTGACTCTCATCCTCTGACACGTGAGAGATTAGACTTCCACACCTTCTTTGAGTTTTGCCCTGAGCATGAGATTTACTTTGGTCAGGAAAATTGTGAGAGGAAATATTTATTTGCCAGGGCTCTTCTTGATGCCACAGAGCTCTCCTGGGAGCACCTGTTGCTCTAGGATACAGAGCTCACAGCCAAGTCGTGTTAACCTACCTTAGTCTGATTGACACACTACGAGACCGTTCTTTTTTTTTTTTTTTTTTTTTTTTTTTTTTTTTTGACAGGCAGAGTGGACAGTGAGAGAGAGAGACAGAGAGAGAAAGGTCTTCCTTTGCCGCTGGTTCACCCTCCAATGGCCGCCGCTGCAGCCGGCGCACCGCGCTGATCCTGGCAGGAGCCAGGAGCCAGGTGCTTTTCCTGGTCTCCCATGGGGTGCAGGGCCCAAGCACCTGGGCCATCCTCCACTGCACTCCCTGGCCATAGCAGAGAGCTGGCCTGGAAGAGGGGCAACCGGGACAGAATCCGGCGCCCCAACCGGGACTAGAACCCGGTGTGCCGGCGCCGCAAGGTGGAGGATTAGCCTATTGAGCCACGGCGCCGGCTCACGAGACCGTTCTAATGTGGAGATGCTAGCCCCTAAGAACTTGGAAAGTAAATAGATTCATAACTCCATTGTTTAGCATATGTATGGAGAAAAAGATTGGATGAATAATCAATTGTCACATGTAGTATAATAAGTCAGTCTTTTGAAAGGGATTTGTTTCAGAAGACAAAGAAAATAGTAGCATAAGTAAGGATAAGCAATTAACAACAACAAGATCAATAGGAATTGAAATTTATGATGGTATTATAAGAATCTACATGGTTCCCACCCATTACCGTATTTTATCCTCATAGTAAATTTATGGTATATATATTAATACTATCTTTGATTTGTTGGTGGAGAAATAAAATCAACCGTGGTGAGAAAAAGATGTACTAACATAAAGCTGTTCCAAAATATCAAACATATAAATAGAATGTAAATTCTCCAGATGCTAGAGTATTAGAAAAAACTGATATAATATTTATTATGTTCTCATTTACATAACAGGAGTAAAATAGGTAAATTCATTATACCCTAGTATGCAAGGGGAAATTTGAAGGAATTTTTATATCCCTTGAAGGCAGCCCCATGACTTGATCATCACATGGGGCTAACTGTTGACGTTTTGAGCTTAATGACAAGACACTCATGCTGGAACAAACAAGATCCTTCATGCCCAGAAAGAGCATCCTAAGCCGAATGCACCTAGTTTCTAATTTAAACAAATCTGTGCTGAGAGCACTTTGTTTTCACCTGTGATTTTTTTATTTGTTCATAATCGGCTAAAAGTATCAAGTGCATTATGTAAATCCTGACTTGGTCTTGAATTTGATTAGTATTTCAAGGTTATCAATTTTACATTCCCAGGGTAAGATGATAGGCTTCCAACACCACTTCTTAAAATTTTGGGGTTATTTTTATTTGAGAGACAGGCAGACAGTGAGGTCGTCCATCCATTGCTTCACTTCCAAAATGTCCACAACAGTCAAAGCTGGACCAGGCTGAAGTTAGGAGCTTGGAATTCAATCCAGACCTTCTACGTGGGTGGAAGGGATTCCAGTATTGAGACATTACCTGCTGTCTCCTAGGGTATGCATTAGCAGGAAGCTGGAAGTGGAAACAGAAGCAGGACAGGAGCTGAACGCAGTTACTGAGACATGGGATACAAGCATCCTAAGCGCTGTCAACAGTTTACGCTCTTATTGTGACAGTTGCATGGCAGGTGATGATCGAAGACATTTCTATAACTGTGCATTTGATGAGGCAGCTCTTTCCTTTCTGTTGAATTCAGAGATTCACTTATATCCTTACTATGCCCATGTATTAGTTTTGTCACTGATTTAACTAATTACCATATGCCAAGAGGCTTAAACAACACAAAACGTTATCTCACAGTTATGCAGGTCACAAATCTGGTGCAGGTCTCACTCATCCAAAATTGATCTGATCTGTCCTAGACTGCATTGTTTTCTGGAGGCTTTAAGGAAGAATCCATTCCTTGCAGATTTGGGGTATCTGTAGAATTGGTCCTGATATTGTAGGACAAAGGCATCCATTTTCTAGTTGGCTGTAATCAGAGAGCCATTTACAGCTTCTAGAAGCTGCCACATTCCTCCAGCATCAACAACTAGAAATTACATCCTCAGTTCAAATTTCTCTGACCCAACTTTCTTCAGTTTCTACTCTTCCATGGAAATCTGGTAAGATATGGCCCACCCAGATAATCCAGGATAATCTTCACACCGGAGGCCTTTAAATATAATCACACACATACAAAGTATCCCTTACTCCAGATAGTAACATATTTAGAAATTGTGAGGATTTCAATATGGACATCTTGTTGGGGAGAGTGGAGGAGCATTATTCTGTATGTCACAGCCAATGAAAGTTATTATTTAGGGGTATTTAGACTGTTTCGTTAAACATGGAGACTATACCAACTGGAGCTCATTTGACAGTGTTTCTATACAGTGCTTTTTTAGTCACTTATTTTGTTGTCAATTAGAATAGATTTTCTTTCTTTTATGTATAGGTGGAAAGTAGATGATAATTGGGGGTCTTTTTTAATTCAGTGAAGTCAATATGTTACAGCTTATTTCCTGTACTTGGGATTTGAAAATCTTTCTATTCATTTCTATTGAATAATTTATTTTCAAAAATCACTGACAGAGAGAGGCATTCATCTCTTCCATGTTCTAAACAGTAGGGTAGTTTCTCAGAGCAATTTATGGTCCTGGGGGGTTTTCAACTATGGGACTGACCCAGATTAAGTTCTTTAAAAAGCTATCCCTATATGACACTTCTAGAAGTTTCTAGATTCCCCTGGGTCATTTTTTTTAATGCATTGCACAGGAAATTTAGCTATAGACCACCACTGTAATGCAAGGTATGGTTCAAATATCATAGTCATCCTAAAACCCTGCAAAGCCTGTTGACAGTCCTCACCTGCAGCCCATAGTCTTCATATTCATCATGTTGGGAGGAGATGCCAGGTATCAAGTGATTGTGATGTATCCTAATGTTTGAGAGCTGTGTCTGTTCCTTTCAATCAATATACTTATTTATTAATTAATGCCACAATTTTGCTCTGAGGGAATGTATATGCATTTCCTTTGATTTTTAGAATTACTCTTCTGAAATAATTTGTTCTTCAAATAATTGATTTATGATATGACCTAAATGACATTAGAAAGTCTGAGATGGCCACATGAGCAAACTAGGAGTTAAGAAGCCTAGGTTTCCATTCTGATTTTTGCTAGGAACTAGAGTCTAACCATCAATGGTTTATTTTACCTCTCTATGCCTCAGTCAAACGAATTTTAGATAATTGGTCAGACTCTTGTTGACTCAGCCACTTAGTGAATGCCTAATCTGTGCTATGTGGAAGCTCAGAATGCAACGCCTTCCATCTGGACCACATCGACTGGTTCAGAGAATCACACCCACATAAAGCAATGGGTTGCAGAACAAAGTAACAGTATAGAATCAAATTTATATTTTATATGTATTACTTAGTTTATAAGTGCTATTGCAGATTGGGGAAAAGGGAAATCGTTAAGAATTAGTGGATTGTGGGGCTGACGCCATGGCTCACTTGGTTAATCCTCTGCCTGCGGTGCTGGCATCCCATATGGGTGCAGGTTCTAGTCCCAGCTGCTCCTCTTCCAGTCCAGCTCTCTGCTGTGATCCAGGAAGGCAGTGTAGGATGGCCTGAGTGCTTGGGCCCCTGCACCCTCATGGGAAACCAGGAAGAAGCACCTGGTTCCTGGTTTCAGAACAGCATAGTGCCAGCCGTAGCGGCCATTTGGGGAGTGAACCAACAGAAGGAAGACCTTTCTCTCTATCTCTCTGAATGGCAGAATACATTGAAGAGATGAAGTAAGGGAAAACATTGAAGATGGCTCTGAGGTTTCTGATTTAGAAAACTGGAGATGTTGAAAGACAATCCAAAATTTAAGTGGTTGGCTTTTGGGCATGCTAAACCTAAGATGACATTGGGATGTAAAGCAAAAGTATTCTATCTTTACTGAAGAATGATGGAGTCCTCGCCTATGTAATGAGGAACAATGTGCACTGCCATAGAATTAAACACAGTAATACCTGGCACTCATCCTGGAGCTTTTGATCAACTTTGGATAATGATAGATGTTGAAAGAAATATAAGTGGTAAAAAGAATAAAAGAGTAAAGGCACTTTAGATAATGTAGTTGAGGAAAGCTTCTTTAGGGAGGTGACAATGTAACATAGATTTGAATAATGATAAGGCGTAAGCCTTGGGAATATTCCAGGCAGAAGCTGCGTAAAGCTTAAAGTCTCTGATATAAGCAGAAAGTTGCTTGTTCCAGGAAGATCAAGGTCAATGAGGCTGGAAGGTAGAGTTAGTGGGTTGAAGATGAAGTCAGAGAGAAAGGCTGGGGCCAATAAGTCTTTATTGTATGATTTAGTGTATGATTCATTTCAGCACATACAATTTTGTAATATATTGAAGAGCTGAACTGTAATTCAGTTCAGTGCTTTGATTTTGTTGATAAAGATGCTGAAGCTTAAATATCTATAAGGGATATGCACAAATTGATGCGGTCTTGACTAAATTTGGAAAATCTGGTGCTCAGTCTATTCTTCCATTAGCAAAGCCTTCCATGTTTCACTTCTTTGCTTGAAAACAGCAGATATCTTTGCTGCATGCAGGTATCAGAAGCCATTAAGAGCGGCAGTTGGGAAGGTTTAGAACGTGAGGGCTTCATGGCTCTAATCCGTATGTTTATTTTTTTCTATTTGCTTTTCTTCTCCCCATACTCTTTTAATGTTAAAAGCAACCTTGAAAAAGAAAGACGGTTGGTGGTGCTGTGGGGGGTGGGAGGGTTGTTGGGGAAATCACTTGTCATTGCTTTGCCAGGTGGTCCATATGGGCAAATTATATCTGGAAACTAATCATGACTTTTGAAAATGATTTGCTAGTGTGTTTCTATAATACATTGTAAGTTCTTGGCATTCTTTGTGTAATTATTGTGTCTTGTCTTTCCTCCTAAATTATTTGTGTTTTCTCATAATGTAAACTCTTTAAAGAAGAGTCTGACAAAATAGATTTCAGTATATGGCAATAAACATTTCAGACACTAAAACAAAGCAGCCAAATCCAAGTGGTAAATACTTATATTTCTTTACTATAAATTTCACCATTGTATTATTTTATTCATAATTCTGAATATTTAAATCAAAACATTTATTCAGAATATCTCCAGATGACCACATTAATTTTCCCTTTTTGTCAACTTAGCAAAATATAAATTTTACTGTCAGTGAAAATTTCATGAATTGATAGAATCAGCCTTTTTTAAATAATTAAGTAACTTTTTGCTAGACAGTCACAGTCAAATATTTTCTGAAAAATTTGGATGTTGCAGGAATGTTCCCTACAGTGATAACTAATTTCTGGGTTACTTAGTTTTTCAAACTCAATCCATATCAATTTAGTTGCAAACACAGATGAGTATAAGAACTTTAATTTTTAATTTTAATTTTAAATAGTTTTAATAGATTTCAATATAGTTCATAGATACAATTCTAAGAATATAATGCTCCCTTCCTCACACCCTCTCTCCCTCTGTCTCCCCCCTACTTTTCATCTCTCTCCTTTTCTATTTTTAGTTTTTGATATAACACATTTTAAATTTACATTACAGTAAAAAGGTTTAATAAAACACCAAATAAATTCAACAAGTTAAAAGCAAAAAGACCCTAGTGGGAATTTAGACGATGGATGTACATAATAATTGAATGGAAAAATAACAATATCATCCACATACAGTAAATATGAGTACTTTCTCTGTTTTTTGTAGCACAAAGCAGAGATAGTCCTGATCCTCATTGCTTCATATTTCACTTTTTACTCCCTAGGAAAATGGTCCACAAATCAATGATAGGAGAAGATGGAACAGTGGGAAAGAGCAATTCTTGTAGAATTCTTCAAGGTGATTTGATGTCACTCCTTCATTTTGTGACTATACCACCAAAATTTTCAGTAAAATTATTTGTTCAGGATCACATAAGAAAACAGAAAACCCTAATTTTCATCTTCTGGTTCTTAGCCCAAAGCTAATTTTGTAATTCTAGTAGTAATGATAATAAATATTTCCATAAATTCAATTTTAATCCAAAAGTGATTTGTGTGAAAATATTGAGCTTAAATATCATCTCCCTTTTTGGAGGTCTATTCCAATGTAGACATTTTTGCAAGATTCTATTCTGCAGGTGATGAATGATTTCCTTAAAAAAATTCATCATATGTCCAGCCTGCTTAAAATAATTCAATGTTTTTCATTACACTTATAATAAGTTTCATATTTCACCCTGGGCTTTAATACTCTGTGTAAGCGTGCCATCCTGTCCCCAGCATCCCCATGTATTTGAAACCACTTTTACTCTTGCTCACCCTGACCCAATCGTGCTGTGGTTCTTCACCTTGGATAAACCTATTATTTTGTTTGCATTAGGATGTTTGTAGTACATATTCCTATTTCATGAACAATTTTTCTTCCTTTGATCTTTATTAACATGGTCAACTCCGTGAAATTCAAGTCTTAGTTTATATTTTTTTTTGAAACAGATAACAATTTCATTTTTTTTCATTTTCAATTATCTTTATAGACAGAAGATCGATTTAGTATATATTAAGTAAAGATTTCAACAGTTTGCACCCACACAGAAACACAAAGTGTAAAATACTGTTTGAGTACTAGTTATAGCATTAATTCACATTGAACAACTCTTTAAGGACAGAGATCCTACATGAGGAGTAAGGGCACAGTGACTCCTGTTGTTGACTTAACAAATTGACACTCTTGTTTATGGCGTCAGTAATCACCCGAAGCTCTTGCCATGAGTTACCAAGGCTATGGAAGCCTTTTGAGTTCACCGACTCCGATCTTATTTAGACAAGGTCATAGTCAAAGTGGAAGTTCTCTCCTCCCTTCAGAGAAAGGTACCTCCTTATTGATGGCCCATTCTTTCCACTGGGATCTCACTCACAGAGATCTTTCATTTAGGTCATTATTATTATTATTATTATTATTATTATTATTTTGCCAGAGTGTCTTGGTTTTCCATGCCTAAAATACTCTCATGGGCTTTTCAGCCAGATCCAAATGACTTAAGGGCTGATTCTGAGGCCAGAGTGCTGTTTAGGACATCTGCCATTCTATGAGTCTGCTGTGTATCCCGCTTCCCATGTTGGTTTTAAAGGTATATTCCTTTTTTAAAAAATATTTTTTGAATGAGTGATTTCATTTTTTAACTTTTATTTAGTAAATATAAATTTCCAAAGTACAGTTTATGGATTACAATGGCTCACCTCCCCATAACTTCCCTCCTACTCACACCCCTCCCATCTCCCGCTCTCTCTCCCATTCTATTTGCATCGATTCATTTTCAGTTATCTTTATATACAGAAGATCGATTTAGTATATATTAAGTAAAGATTTCATCAGTTTGCACCCACACAGAAACACAAAGTCTAAAATATTGTTTGAGTACTAGTTATAGCATTACTTCACATTGGACAACACACTAAGGACATATCCCACATGAGAAGTAAGTACATAGTGACTCCTGTTGTTGATTTAACAATTTGACACTCTTGTTTATGGCGTCAGTAATCTCCCTAGGCTCTAGTCATGAGTTGCCAAGGCTATGGAAGCCTTTTGAGTTCGCTGACTTCGATCTTATTAGACCTAAATGAAAGATCTCTGTGAGTGAGATCCCAGTGGAAGGAACTGGGCCATCAAAGAAGGAGGTACCTTTCTCTGAAGGGAGGAGAGAACTTCCACTTTGACTATGACCTTGTCAGTTTATATTTCATCTAGAGAGAACTTTATCACCCAGTGTAACATAGCCATGTAGTCACTCTCTGACAACACCCTTCTTGTTTTCTACATAGCAATCATATTGCCTAAACCTTTGATGTTAGTTTATACATTGTTTAGATGTTTCTTTTGCTCTTTCTAAATTATACCATTTTCCCCTCATTATGAAGCAGAATGCTGATACTTTTTTAATATCCTGTTAAATGGAAAAAAAAATTTTGATCTAAATTCATTTCTGTACTTGAGAATAAAATTTGTCCCAAAAAAGCCTCTCTATATAGTGAACTATAATGTAGCTTGTTATGAGAGCTAAGGGTATGGCTTTCGGGGCCTTTGTTGTGGCACAGTGGGTAAGCCATTGCTTGGGACATCTGTATCCTGTATTGGAGTGCTGGTTCAAGTCCCAGTTACCATGCTTCCAACCAAGCTGTCTGATAATCCACCTGGGAGGAATCAGCTATTGGACAAAGTACTTGGGTTCCTAGCACTCATGTGGGAGACACCAGATGAAGTTTCTGGCTTCTGGCTGAGACCTAGCCAACTCAAGACTTGGGGACGAATCTGGGACATGAACGAGCAGATGGAAGATCTCTATCACTCATTCAAAAAATATTTTTTAAAAAAGGAATATACCTTTAAAACCAAACAACTGAGTGTCAGCCAATCAGAGCAATAGAGCTTCAGCCAATTCAGGCTTCCAACTGATATGAATGACTACGTTCATATGAGGTAAATGTCAGTTATGGCCAATCAAGATATTTCTGTCAGTCTTTTTCTTTTCCCTCTGGCTATAAATTTAAGCAACAGCTATGGGATAGTGTGTGCCTTCTCAACCATTTTTAGTCTGAAGTGCTGTCAAAGTCTAGGACTTTTTTGGGGGGGAAGGTGGTACTTGAAAGGCACAGTGACAGCGAGAGTGAAAAAGAGAGAGAGAGAGAGAGAGACAGAGAGAAAGAAAGAGAAAGAGATCTTCAATCTGCTGGTCCACTACCCAAATGACTGCAACAGCTAGGGCAGGGCCCAGGGAAAGCCAGGATCCCAGAATACCGTGTGGGTCTCCCCCATGGCTGGCAGGGGCCCAAGCATTTGGGCCTTCCCAGCTGCATAAGCAAGGAGCTGGATGGCAAACAGAGAATCCAGGACTCGAACCAGTGCTCCTATGTGATATGGCATCACAAGTGGTTGACGCTAACCTAGTGCACCAGAATGCCAGACCCAAGAAGCTCTTGCTAGCTTTTGTAAACTTGGTTAAATTTAACTGGTCCATGTTTCTTCTAACAAGCCTCATTGCTCAGACGAGTGACAGACACATAAAAACAGCCAATAAATGAGTTGAAGCAAATTGAACAGTGGAAATGTTAAAAGGAATAAAATGTACATATAGATAAAGTGAAAGGATGCCTTCTACCATTATTGGAACCCTTTCTGATGAGAGATATGGAGGGCAATAATAAGTGTCCAAGTGTCACAATGAGGAAAATCGTGTGATTATGCCATCATTGGGAAAACTGATGGAGAATTAATATACTAGATCTGAACAGTTGGTCATAATATCCGTTCTCAAGAGCCATTTTATTATTGTTTTCTTTATACATTCACACAATGTGTTCATAACATTTTCCAACTGTTTTAAAGGAAGCATGTTCTACATTTTATAATCAGTAGACACCATTTTAAAAATTGAACTGTGATGTAGAAAGAAAAAAGTAATGGGCCAGGCATTCCTGAAGCTAAAGGTATAACATAAATGAGATAATTCACCAATGATCAAAAATATCTTAGTTGATATTTGGTTAAAATGAATGGAATCAGTATTTTGCTTAATTTACCCGTTGATACCAATCTCCCTTGATAAGATTCCTACTGGTAAAAACTGGAAGAAATAGAGAATTTTGGGCTCAGCTGGCATGGGTAACAACTTTGAGGCAGTTTTGTTTTTTTGCCATTAAATTCATGGACAGAGTTCTATTTTATCTGTCCTCACCAGTTGCCTATTTTTGCTGCAAATACAGATAGCTTCCAAAAGATCCAACTCCTTTCAAGCCTACGAAACACCCTGTGGTTTTTGTTCAAACATAGTGAATAGATTCTTAATCACTTTAATTTAGCTTCCTACTAACCCTGCAGAAAGCATTTCATTTAGTAGCACTACAAACAATAGACATTTAAGCAAATCTATTCCTTTCTTCAATGAAGTTTCTGCCTAGATCGATGTGCAAATATGTTTGACAAAAATATTTCAGATGTAAGTTTATCATTGACTAATTTGAGGAAATACAATGGTAAATTGTCATGTCAGTGAAGGCTAGTTAAGGGAGTTAGGGAAAATAAGATGTCAATGATAAAATGTCTATTTGTCTATTAAACTCCATTCTCTGTCTTTATGTAAACTAGTGCTTACAGACTATTAGGCTCTACAGATATTTGTAAAAATATAAATATTGGGTATTTTGAGTAGAATTCTGTTTATTTGCTAAGATCTCCCACCGTTACTAGCTATTCACACACTTTGTCAATTTTGGATATTTGGGATGTTTGAAGGATTCAACATTTTCTACTAACTAATATAAAGGAAATTATGAATTGAACTCTGAGGTACTTATAGAGTTCAATGAAAATAGAGCTGTGTAGTAAAAATGTTTTAAATATAAAACATTTCTTAATTTTAGTTTTCATCATAGAAAATTCCAGAAACTTTTGCTAAACTAAAGCTAAGAGACTATAAGAAATGTGAATACTTCTAAAGGTCCATGAAATTTATATTTACTTAGAATGTGAAATTATTATTTATCTTTGACAGGCAGAGTTAGACAGTGAGAAAGAGAGAGGGAAAGGTCTTCCTTCCATTGGTTCACCACCCCGAATGGCCACTATGGCTGGCACTGCGCTGATCCGAAGCCAGGAGCCAGGTGCTTCCTCCTGGTCTCCCATGTGGGTGCAGGGCCCAAGCACTTGGGCCATCCTCCACTGCCCTCCCTGGCCACAGCAGAGAGCTAGACTGGAAGAGGAGCAATCAGAACAAGATCTGGTGCCCCAACTGGGTCTAGAACCCATGGTGCCAGAGCCTCAGGTGGAGGATTAGCCAAGTGAGCCGTGGCGCCAGATGTGAAATTATTTTTTTAAAGATTTATTTATTTATTTGAAAGGCAGAGTTGCACAGAGAGAGGAGAGGCACTCCTCCATCCACTGGTTCACTCCCCAATTGGCAGCAATGGCCGGAGCTGTGCCAATCCTAAGCCAGGAGCCAGGAGCTTCTTCCAGGTCTCCCACATGGGTGCGGGGACCCAAGGACTTGGGCCATCTTCTACTGCTTTCCCAGGCCAGAACAAAGAGATGGATCGGAAGTGGAGCAGCCGGGTCTCGATCTGGCGCCTATTTGGGATGCCGGTACTGCAGGTGGTGGCTTTAGCTGCTACAGCACAGCATAGACCCCATGGAATGTGAAATTATAGGCATCAATAAGATAATGGCCAGGTCCAGCGGAAAAGCTATGCAAAATGTTAGCAATGGGTCCATTCAAAAGCATGGCATCCCTTTGGTTTCTTTATCTCTAGGCAAAATGTCCAGTACAGGAGTGGCAGCGTGGATGGAAATTCCATGGATACTTTTTTCTAAAAGTGAATCACTTCACACCAGCCTTTTCCTATTTTTTTTCTTAAAAAACCGTCCAGTCATTATCAGCCTTGGGACTATCTGTTAGCATATTACTCATTATATTTCACAGTATCTTGGAGAAATATTTCTCAGACAATTCTCTATTCACTTGTCAAAACAGAACCCATATTGTAAGTCTTCACCTGGTATAAATCTCATATAACAGCATAATAGTTTGTTGAGGAGGAACAGGTGCAATAGTTTAGAGAATGGTTTATGGGAGAGACAACCTTGAATTAAACTGTGCTCTACTCATTAGTACATTATGACCTTGAGCATGTTACAAAACCCTTTGAACTTCAGTGTCTTCGTTTGTGTAAAGGGATTAATAGTAGGAGTGGTCAAAACAACAACAACAAAATGTCACAATGCTAGGATAAGAATATGCCTGAAATAAGTGAAACAAATGGTTATTATTTTTTTAAAATTCTTGGATTTCAGCGAAGACATATGATAGAATGTAAATCTATTTCTAGCAGAAAAGCTACTCCCTCAAACATGTGTTCATAGCAATCCATTTTAAAATTGCTCACTTCATACTAGTTATTGAGAGGAGTTTATTGCTTATTGAAAGAGAAGAAGATTGGACAAAATGCAAAGCTTTGGTTTTCACGCCTGTGTTTGGTCACCATTGAGACAAAATCATTATCTCAGGGTGTTTTTCCTAGGGCTATTCTGTCTCTACTAAAAATCTGGTGGCTAAACGAAATGCTGTGCTCAGTAATGCTCTACTCAGTAGCGCTCTGCTTTCTTCTCCTGCCTCAAAGTCAATGAGGCCCTGAGCGTGTAAAATCTCATGCACATCTGTGCTGTTTCTTGAGATTTATTTAGATGCTGTGTTCCACCATTAATCAGATCTTCACAGTAATCGATGTTATACATGGAACGTAGCACACAGCAGGGCAGATAGTAGCAACTGTATCTAACTTTCATGACCCTGTAGATGAAATGGACAACCCAAAGTATTTCAAATACCGAAACATGTTTTTTTTTTTTTTTTTAAAGATTTATTTTATTTGAAAGCCAGACTTACAGAGAGAGGTAGAGACAGAGGAGAGTTCTTCCTTCTGCTGGTTCACTCCCCAGATGGCTGCAATGGCCAGAGCTGAGCCGATCCAAAGCCAGGAGCCAGGTGCACCCATGCCGGTGCAGGGGCCCAAGGACTTGGGCCATCTTCTGCTGCTTTCCCAGGCAGTAGCCGAGAGCTAGATCAGAAGAGGGGCAACAGGGACTAGAACTGGAGCCCATATGGAATGCCAGGGCTTTAACCCGCTGTGCCACAGTGCAGGCCCCAAAGAAACATGTTTCTTAATGGTAAAAAATGTATGCAAACAAGCTTATGTGTAGATGACAACTTTACAGTTCTGATCTACATTGTGAATTCAAGTTGTCCTAATTTGAGCTCACTGATAGTCATGGTCCTGTTTTTTTTTTTTAATTTTTCTATTTCTTATTTTTTCACTCAAGTGTATCTTAGTTCATTCCTTGCTTAATATGAGCTTGAGTATCCAATTGTATAAGAGAAGAAAGTGGTTTCTAATTATTGGAGAGAGGGTTATATTTAGTTCTAGGTTTATTTTAAGCTACTCAGTAAACTACTATGAGATTATGGTGTTTCTCTTAGTTCTTATAAGACTTGGCTTTTTATTTTCTACTTAATTAGCTTGATATACAATGAAAAACTAGATAGACGCTTTATCCTAATTTAATTGATTTTATCAGTTATACACTAATCATATCACACCTTCTTTAACCATAGTAAAATAACTGATTTTAGAATTAGACATGGTGTTTCATTTTAGTCTTATATGATATTTTTCCCATTAGGCTACTTGGTTTTGTGTTTTCTTCTTTGAGAATAGAATTGTGTTGAATGAAGTCAATACATGTCTCAAACTGTTGAGATACGGCATTATTATTGTAGGAAATACATGTGATTCAGGTAGAGTCACATAGCAACATTAGGTGTATATTTATACCTAAACGTCCATCAGGGAAGATGATGGAAAAACACATAGAATTTAATACACTTCGCATGCTGGTCTCAGTTATAATCCATTTGCTTGCGGTAGGCATCTGGCACAGCGGTAAGTTGCTGCTTGTGATGCCTGTATCCCATGCAGCAATTGTTGGGTTCGAGTCCTAGCTCTGTTTACAACTCAGCTTCCAGAAAATGTGCACCCTGGGATGCAGCAGATGAGGGATCAAGTGCTTGGATCTCTGCTACCCATAGAGCAGACCTAAAATGAATTCCAGGCCCTTGGTGTTGCTCTGGCCCAACCCCAGCTGTTGTGATGTTTTGAGCAATGAACCAGGAGAAGGAAGATTCTCTCTTTGTGTGTGTCTCTCTCTCTTTCCCTCCCTCCCTCCCCCTGTCTCTCTCCCCCTCTCTCTTTCTCTGTGTCCCTCTGCCTTTCTAAGTAACTAATTAACATTCATTAACTATAGATTTAAGCTGACAATATTTTTAAAGATGGAAATACTTCACTATACTGATAAGGCTGATTTATTCTAAGTCCATCAATATCATATCAGTTTGACCAAAAGTTGAAGCATCTTTTCTCCTTCATGTTTTATTTTAATCTTCACTTAATTTAAAATAAAATTTTTATCACCCTATCTGCTAAAGTAGCTCAAAACAAATTATCCTCATGCCATTACTAAATTGACTTCCACTAAAATCCTTTCTTTTGATTTGTGTCTCCCATTTAAAACTAAATTTCCACGTTGCTTCTGTATTTATGGCTGTGTTATTTCATGGTTCAATTCTAGTCTCTTTCATTTTTGAATTACATGCTTACTCTCTCCCTTGTCATACATTTTCTTCTTATTACAAACCATCTTCACTTACCTATTACTGAGATTTCCCTGGATAAATCATCACTCCATCATCAGAACAGAAATTATAGTCACCCATAACAAAGCCAGAACTCAAAGAAAGAGCTCCTCTTTTTTAAACCCCAAACCAATATAAGTTCTACAAAATCAAACTGCTTTATTTCTGTTTGAGGTTATTCTAAAAATTTATTTTGATGACACTTTAGATTTATTCACAAAAGAATATCAACAAAGACATTTTAGGATATATATATATATAGTTAACTTTATGATGTATTATTAAAAGTTTACAGCACTCTTCACTCTAACTTTTTGTAATTATTATTGGGTGATCTAAAGTGAAATGTGATGTTTCAGGGCAATGATATTGAATTGAATTACTAAGAGTTTTAGTCTTATTGGGGACAGCTTATGATCATGGCTCAAACACTCAGAGTGAATTAGTAAATCCTCTTTTGAATGGAAGACAAGATGCAAATTATTCTTTCAGCCCAGGGAATTGGGTGTTTTAACAAATGATGATGAGATTATCATGAATGAACAGAACTTGGGGGCATGCCATTCCATTGTGTTGAGTCATTCTTTTGGATGGCAAAGTCCAATGGCCTTGAACAAAATTTGGCAGACTTTAAAGCCAAGAAGAGCCAAAATTATAAATAGCTAATATGCTGGATTATAGAAGTCCAAATGACCAGATGGAACCATGAAGTTCAGCTTAATTCAACAAACACATATCAAGGCTCTCATCACAGCCAGTGTACCCAATGGTGCTTACACATGGTTCTTGCTCTCTTGGAGTATAAACTCTGTCCATAGAAACACATTTATAAGCTCAGAATAAATGGGATATAGAGACTCATGAGACATATAAAATAAATAGAAATAGGGTCAATAATAAAATCCATGTAACAAAATGTTTTCTAATGTATGCTCTATAAAAAGGGAAATTCTGTAGCTTTTCTTCTCATTTTAGTCCTGAGTAAATCTTTTATTTTTTCTAAATTTAAGTCAGCTGAACCTTATTGATGCTGAATTTAAAAATTTGCACTCCATAATACTTCACATAGGCTTTCTATAAGGGAGACATATTTCTTCTACCATACCAGTTCAGATATTTCCACCTGTCACACCAACATTTAAATATTTCTTAAATGATCATAGTTTTAAGGAATAGTTCTGGTCCATATTCATGCAATATTCATAAATATTGATTGGCAAGTGACCCATGAAGTTTACATAAGCTAAATGTGTTTCACTCTATTTCCTTGCAGTAGAAATATTGGCAAATGCATTACATTGAAGGCATATATGAGGGAGTTTCAAAAATTCATTCTCTCTTTCCTTCTCTAAAGGCATATTATGGTACTTTAAAATGTTTGAAGAAAAATTGAGTTGAAAGATAAGTTGATTTTGGTGAAAAAATTCTAAAATCCATCAATACGAGTGGTCAACATTGTAAAAATTACTCATTAATTTCAAATATATTTTGTATCATAATATACAACCTTCCATTTAATTTTCTTTTTTAAAAAGATTTGTCTATTTGAATGTCAGAATTACAGAGAGAGAGAAGGAGAGGGAGAGACAGATGGCCACAGATGGCCACAATTGCCAGGACTGAGGTAGACCAAAGATGGAGCCAGGAGCTTCATCCGGGTCTCCCCTGTGGGTGGCAGGGGCCCAAAAACTCGAACCATCTTCTGCTGCTTTTCCCAGGCCATTAGCAGGGAGCTGGATCGGAAGTGGAGCAGCTGGGATCCAAACCAGTGCCCATATGGGATGTCAGCATCGCAGGCAGCAAATTTGCCTGCTATGCTACAAGGCCAGCTGCTTTTTCATTCAATTTCCATGTACTCTTTGAAGTAACTTCATATTTATCATGGAATTGTATCTCTGAATTGCTTAAAATGGTCCTTTTAGTCCCCATTAATAAAGACATATATTTTGTTGGCAGCTTTGAAGCTATTATAAAATTAAGACTCATGTTCCCAGTGTTCAAATTGTACAGAGTAGGGTTTTTATTATTTTTTTTTTTCAGCTGCAACTTTTATAGTTGGAACATGCCAGCTAGGCTAGATCTTCCAGGAGTTTCCAGTTTGACTGTCATGGGAATAACTTATCCTAAGGGAGAATGTTAAGCATGCAAGCTTGGTACAAACGCTGTGTCTCATTCTGCGAGAAGATGAATGTCAGAGTGGAGAATTCTTCCTGTCAATTAGACTTCTTTATTGTTCAATTTTTTATGATATCATGGGTGTTACAGAATTGAGTAGATGACTCCATGCAAATGGATTCCATGAAATCTAAAATACAGCGCTCTGTATGTGTGTGTTTGTCATAACTCAGGAGCAAAACAGTATTTCTTTGATCTCTATTTAAAAAAAAAAGTGACCAGTTGACCAGTTCCCCCCTCCTCCCCACCCCCTCACCATCTCAATCATTTGTGGAATGTATCATAGTGGCAGCTCAATATTGAAAAAGGTTCAGTACAACTTTGGAAACTTTAATAAAACCACCCAAAATCTTTAAGTAAATCAGCAGTAAGAGAAATTGCATGAGAGACATGTATGACTCAGAAATGTCTTAGAAGCATAGAAAAAAGCTAGGGGTCACAGCAATTTAGGTGTGTATGTGTTAATGGCACCCTACATTTAGTTTCAGATGGGTCCTGTGTTGAGGACTTAGGAGCTTCATAAGGGACCAGCGCTGTGATGCACTGGATTAATCTGCAACTTGGGATGCAGGCATTCCATATTGAAGTGCTTGTTCAAGTCCCTGTTGTTTGCTTTCCAGCCAGCTTCCTGCTAATACACCTGAGATGGTAGTGCAAGAGGGTCCAAGTACTTGAGTCCCTCCTAATCTTGTATAAAACCAGAATGGAGTTCCTGGCTTCTGGACTTAGCCTGACTAAGACCTGGCTTTTGGAGCCATTTGGAACCAGCAGATAAAAGAGCTAACTCTCCCTCTCTCTTTCTCCTCCTCTTCCTCTCCCCCGTCTCTCTGCCTTTCAAACAAATAAGTCTTTTTTTAGAAAGTGACCTAAGTAATCATTTTTATTCTAACCTTATTTCATAAATACTAAATAATTTAACAATTACTTTATAATCTCTATTGAATTGGGACACAAAGTGTAAGTAGACTCCAAAAACCTGTGTCAGTATTGAGGAAAGAAGAAAGACTTCCACATAGTTTTCAAATTATATGTTCTTATCTATCTCAATGCAGAGTGTAAAAATGGCAGCACAATGTGGCTAATTGATGAAAGATTGACTGTATCTGTTAGTTTTTCCTTATAAATATATATAAGGTCATGAATTTGTAGACTAAGATGGTTAACCAATCATTTTTCATTAGTGTTGGACCTACTTATGAAAAAATGAAAAACATGCAATAAAGAGTTACAAAATTTTAATAAGTACAGACCATTGCTGGAATTTATCTTCAAGCATCACAACTGAAATTGGAACTTTCCAGATCACTTTAAATTAAATTGATTAATAATACATCATGTTAAAATGAATTTTTCATGGTTTGGGAGCTAATGTTCTCAATTATTTAGCAATGCAAAGTGTAGGAAACTCACACATAAACAGCATGCAGGAGCTGATCCGTGAACTTTCCCTTAAAACACGATGATAAATGGCCTATTTTTCTATCATACTGAAGCAATATGCTAATTTTTTGCTCTTCTGAAAACATTTGCTTTCCAGTAAACCAAATCAGGACATATACTGTTTACATATCTACCTATATATATAGATACACACACACACACACACACGTATGACATTGAGGAAAAAAAACCTCTCAAATCTGAATGAATGTAACAGCAGAATGAGTAAATTAGTTAACAAATTTTTAGGCATGTTTATTTTATGTCTTTTGAGTCATGTTTCCACAATCATTTCAATTCCATTTTCCACTTTCCACAGAAATTTAAGTTTTGAGTACTAGTAGCTTTGAAAGGATTATGTGTTTCTGTCCTTTTATTTAGCATTCAAACTATATCCATGTGTTTGTGTGGGAAAAAATTTTTGCATGATAAGGCATTAAAAAGAAAACAGTGTGTCATTTATATTTTGATCATTACATTCTTTGTAATTAAAGCTATTTTTTAAAAGTTTAGGTAGTTGAGGGGCTGGCGCTGTGGTGCAGCAGGTTAACTCCCTGACCTGAAGCGCTGGCATCCCATGTAGGCACCGGTTCAAGACCTGGCTGCTCCACTTCCAATCTAGCTCTCTGCTATGGCCTGGGAAAGCAGTACAAGATGGCCCAAGTCCTTGGGCCCCTGCATCTGCGTAGGAGACCTGGAAGAGGCTCCTGGCTTCGGATTGGCACAGCTCCAGCCGTTGTGGCCAATTGGGGAGTGAACCATCGGATGGAAGACCTCTCTCTCTCTCTGTCTCTTTCTCTCTGACTCTCCTTCTCTCTCCGTGTAACTCTGCCTTTCAAGTAAATAAATAAATCTTTAAAAAAAGTTTAGGTAGTTGAAATGACAAATTAGTGCATTTTTTTTACTGCTGTTTTATAATGTTCACTTTTACTCATGTTACAGGAGTCAGAGAAGCACTAAAACATTGATCTTCCTTCTGTGCCAGCCTAAATGCCCTGAGCTATGTGGCTTGCTCTCGTGATTTGCTTCTATGTGATTTGATAGGTTCTCTAGACTTAGGCATCTGAAGACACTATAATACCTCTCTTATCGTGATCTGTCCCATCGACCTTCCCTTGCCTTTCTTCACATTGCTTTCACAGCAATCACTTCTTTGTGATGATATAAAATTTGAGTTGTCAATTCCTATAGAACACTATAAGCAATAATGTAAAGCTGTGTGTTACATAGTGTTTAAAAGGTTACTACATCTCTGAAAGAGAAGTTACTCAAAGACAGACTAGCATTAATAGTATGAGCATATAGCTGAAAGATTAGTTATTAAATTAGAATCTATCTTGCTGTCCTGACATTTCAGTTATCACAGCATTATCATGATAAACACTGAATACCTTCTAAATATGTTGTGTTCTTTTACTTAATCGTAGTAGATGGTAGAACTAAATGACTAAAGATAAAAAGCCCTTGCTACTTAGAATGGAAGTAGACTCATCACTGCATGTTATAAAACAGCATTGTCAAAAATGTGCTTTGGAAATTGTCTAACTCCATTTTTTCATTTTGCATATAGGACAACTCCGACATAAAAGAATTTGGTTGTCTTGCCCTGGGGCCTTATTGTTAACTGAAAAGCTAGGCATAGAACAAAGATTCAATGATTTCTTTTACTGTGTTTGTTCCAAGAGATCATGTTACCATTCTGCTTCTCCCTCAGTGTGTGAAGGAATTGAAAACGGAAAAGGGAAAACCAAACCAAGAAAGATGACAACAACAAATCAAATTTGACTCCAGTGTACCCCGCAGTTTACAGAGGTAAAAGTGGAACAAGTATCCCTGATTTCAGTTCCACGTGTCCTTCCCTTTAGAATTTTAGCTAATATAGTTGAGAACATGCCAAAGTTTGAACAAAGGGATTGACAGAAAAAAAAGAGTAGTTTATTCAAATCACTGGTGACTGGTTAGTTACAGCCTAAGCAAGCCCTAAGTGGTCAGTGTATAGTATAAATCATCACACTTTGAAGAGAAGCCGCAAACAAGAGAATTTACAAGCAGAAGGCAAAACCAAAACTCACTTTGCTGCTTCTGCAAGTATTATTTATTAATTTCAGAAAGACAACTGTGTGAAAAGGAATCTCAAGTCATTTCTCGGTTTTATAGTTTTTTTCCTTGTCCAGAAAATAAGGATGAGAATTTCTTACAACATTCTTTAATCACTTCAAAAAATTATTCCTGCAAGGATGTGTTTTCTGTCACATCAAGGTAAAAATTATGAAAATTCTCAAAAATAATTACATATACTATTATTATCAATTTGATTGAAAATATACCTGAAGACCTTCAAGTCTGTTTTGTCCACCATTGATTGAGTTACTTTACAAATGATCATTGACCTAGTTTACTGATGAATGAAAAATTCATGAGCTGTAATTGAGTCAACTATTCCTCATATGTAGTGTAACACTTTGTGAAACAGTTATTCTCTTTATGAAAATTATGAATGATCAAAATACCTATGCAATCCATTCAAAGCATGGTTTTTAAAAATGTTTGTAGACAGAGTTGTGTATACATGCATATATATATATATATGAAAAGTAGGAAAGCTAGAGTACCATTTATTTTTCCTTTTTTTCATTCCCCAACTCTGTGGATTTGGTTTTCCACACTTGCCTGAGAGCAGGTTTGTTGGAAGTAGTGAACAGAGAGTTAAGGAGGAAACACGGAAGAGATGCCATAAATTGGCAATATATGTGTTAAGAAGCATATAGTATCAGGGTTGGCATTGTGCTGTAGTGGGCTGCCTGCAATGCTGGCTTCTCACATGGATGCTGAATCAAGTCCTGACTACTCTGCTTCCTATCCAGTTCCCTGCCAATGTGCCTGGGAAAGCAGTGGAAGATGGCCCAAGTCCTTGAACCCCTGCACCTACATGGGAGACCTGGATGAATCTCCCTGCTCCTGGCTTCAGTCTGGCCCAGCCCTGGCCATTGCAGCCATTTGGGGAGTAAGCCAGTGGATGGAAGACCACTTTCTCTCCTCTCTCCTCTCTCCTTCTCTCTCTTTCTCACTCCTCCTCTCTCCTCTCTGCAACTCTGCCTTTCAAATAAGTAAAATGAATCTTAAAAAAAAAAAAAAACCTTTAAAAAAGCTGTATACTATGTCCCCAAGGGTTATACTGCTAGTTATTTATATTTCTTCTGAGTTTATTTCACAGCCCTGAACAATGTTCCCACCAAACATATGTTTTGAAGTGAGCAGAAGCCACAGGAGCACTGTAATCTGACTCACTTTCTCAGTGTGAGCTTAGTGTTAGTGGAGAACTGCATCTATTTGCATAATTTTATATGTTTAAATCAAATAAGACTTTTGTTTAAATCAATGAAAATACCAGTGGAATTGTATTGCTATGAATTTTTTTTAAAAATTTTAATCTGACCTCCAAAGAAAACAGGTGAAGGTGATTTGTTTTATTACCTGTACTACTTTTTTAATCAGGGCAATCAGACCTTCTGAATGAACTACTTGCATATCACATTTTTGCTCCACAAAGGAAGCTGTTAAAAACTAGATCACACTATGTTACAGTGATAAGGATTTATTTTCTCTGACTTTTCAGGAATAAGTTGTATGTCATATTTTTTGCCTGAAAGTCAGAAACATGATGTTCTTAGGGTCAAATGCATCAAGGCGAGTTAGCCTCATATTTTATTAATGGTAATGGGAATCATGCAGCTAAATCCTGGCAAATTGTACTGAATAGCTGCATCTACCATTATATGATTTTATTCATAATGTGGTGTTCATTTGATATTCAGTATGGAGCAAGTAATTCTAATGGGTTTTTGTTTTAGTCATAGTGAAATATCAGTAGACAGAAAGCCATTAGATTTGGGATCCAGAAAACACTGTAATCAGTAGTTAAGGTAACCCTTTCTCTATGAGGTTCCCTACAGGAATCACAATTATCTCCAATATACATAGTTGTTGATTTAGTTTGTTATTTATCATAGATAATTTGATTAATACTTACAATGTTACTTCTCTGAAGCTTTTATTATTTATTTGAGGAAAAATAATCACTGCTAATTCATACCATATGATTCATTCATTGTTTTGTCTTTATGAGAAATCCTTAAATATTACCATATTATTAGGAAATTGATTTTTGTCTATCTAGTTTGTGGTGAATAGAGCAGTTAAGCTCTATTCTGATATGTTCAATAATGCTGACATTGATCTACTCCTATGTATGATTTAGCCTAAAAGATTGACAATGGGATCTATTTTTTAAGATTTATTTTATTTATTTGAAGGTTAGAGTTACAGAGAGAGAAAGAGGGAGAGGGAGAAGTAGAGAGAAGGAGAGAAGTCTTCCATCTGCTGGATCACTCCTCAAATGGCTGCAATGGCCAGGGTTGGGCCAGGCCAAAGCCAGGAGCCAGGAGCTTCACGCAGGTCTCCCATGTAGGTGGCTGGGTTCCAAACACTTGAGCCTTTCTGCTGCTTTCCCAGGTACATTATCAGGGAGTTGGATAAGAAGTGGAGCAGCCGAGACTAGAACTGGTGCCCATTTGGGATGTTGGCATTGCAGTCTGAGGCTTAACCTGTTTTGCCACAACACTGACCCCAATGAAACCTACTTTACAATGTTTTTGATAAAATATATCATTTTAACTCACATTTAAGACAACAGTTGGGAGCCAGCATTGTGCTACAGGTTACACTGCCACCTGTGGTGCTGGCATCCCACATGAGTGCTACTTTGAGTCCTAGGTGTTCTGCTTCCAATCCAGATCCCTGCTGATGTGCCTGGGAAAGAAGTGGAGGATGGTCCAACTGCTTGGGTCCATGCCACCCATATGGGAGAACTGGGTAGAGTTCCTGACTATGACCTGGCCCAGTCCTAGTCATTGCAGCCATTCAAGAGTGAACCAGTGCATGGCAGATTCATTCTCTCTCTCTCTCTCTCTCTCTTCCTTTCTCCCTCTCTCTCTGAAACTCTGCCTTTCGAATAAGTAAATATTTTTAAAAAGAGACAATAATCATCACCAAAGTTGACTATTTGTTAATAGATAGACTCATATAGGTATATTCATATACACATATACTTTATCATATTTAGCCATGTTTTTACTATATGATATTTCATATCAACATTTTATATCAATATTAAAATATCAGTATTTTGCATTAGTTAGCTACAAAGACTACACTTCAACCAATAGTATTTTTCTCTAAGAAATTTCAACTACTTTTAAATAATTTTTCTATAGTGCGATTTGACATTTTCTCAAGTAGAATATTAGTAATTCTAATTGATAGGAACTATTTTCTTCTTTTAAATGTTGAATTGAAATATTTTATATTTCCATGGATAACTGTCGTTCTCTTCCATGTGTTTAAATATACAAAACCTATCACCAGTGAGTGAAAGGTATTTCATATGTGTAAGAAATAGAGAAATAGGAAAAAATTGTTTGTGCCCAACCCCTGGAGATGGTCAAGAAACTCATGTTGATTTTTAATAGCTCTTATCAGCAGGAAAGCAATGAGATTATTTGGTGCATAACTAGTTTCACACAAATGCTAAGTATAAAACATCTATTAAATTGTTGAATCTCTTACAAATGAGGGGATAAATATTAAGTTTAATAAAATATTATAGCAAACAAACCAAAAATATTTTTAAACTATACTCATACTTTTGACTTTATTTATACCTTGCTTGCAATGTATATGAAAATTTTCTTTTGTGCCTCTAACAGCCAGCAAAGTTTAGGTGGACAGCAGCTTCTAATCTGTGTTAAATTTTGTACTCATTCAAATGCATTTTCTGAAAACAGTAAAAAAAGAATAGTCAAATGCCTACTGAGTAAGTTCATTATTCTAATTAGAATTAAAGTAAAGTTTATTTATAGTAATACTGAATTTTGATTGTTGTTTCCTTTTATTAAGAGCATGTGTAATGTGAAGTAGCAAAAAGTCGATCGGATATAAGGCAAAGCAAGTATTTAAAATGTTAATTATTTTGTGTGTCATTCATCAGATATGGAATCAAGATCAGCATATCAGAACTTTATATAGTTATAGATAGAATGATTTTTCTATCTTAAAGAAGCAGTAGCTTGTAATTTTGCATACAACTTAGATTACATAATTTTTAATAAGACACTCATGTCCCAAATCCTCTACCCCCACCCCCAGTCACCGACTCAAGTCTTGGTTGGGCAGATACAGTGTGAGTCGTCTGATGATCTCTATTATTTAACAGCTATACCAGTAATTTTGATGTTCACAGCAAAGAAATCTACAGTGAATTCAATATTCATGAAATAGAAAATGAGGTGACAGGATCAGAAGGTTTTTACTGTCCCATTAATAACTAATAGGAAATAAATTTTGGCAGGTTCTTTTTTTCTGGTTGAAATATTTAATTGGCACATTGCCATCATATCTGCTAGTAATTATAAAGTAATATCATACGATTTATTTTATTTATTCGAAAGGCAGAATCATAGAGAGAGAGAGAGACAGAGACAGAGAGACAAAGACAGAGATCTTCCATCCACTAGTCCACTCCCCAAATGGCCTCAACAGCCTGGGATGGGCCAAGCCAAAGCCAGGAGCCAGGAACTTCCTCAGGGTCTTCCAAGCAGGTGCACGGGTCCCAGGACCTGGTTCATCTTCTGCTGCCTTCTCAGGTGCTTTAGCAGGGAACTGGATCAGAAGCAAAGCAGTTGGGATATGAACTGGCATCCATATGGGATGATGGTGCCATAGGTAGCAGCCCAAACCACCATGCCACAACGCCAGACCCTGGAGTGATCTTAAAAACAAATGTTTTAAGATTATTAATTTTCCCTTGAAATATTAGTCCTAGAGAAAAAATAAGTGTGGAGTTGAGGCAGGTACTGATAACCCTGGATGAAAATTTTGCATGATTTTCCCATGAGAATCATATTTAGTCGCCAGTGTTGACATTAGTTTTGTATGTAACTGATACTTCCTTACTGTGAGCCTTCCTTTTATTTTCTCTTTCTGCCTGCTCCTTATATTTACACATGTAATTCTTGTTTCCTGACATATACATAATTAGTATCCAAAAGTTCAGGTTCATTTATTCAAATGTCTGTTGACATTATAATCTAATGTGTATTACAGTAGAATATGTCTTGCACAACAGGATATTTTGATGAGCTTACTTTTCATTTCACAGTGGACTCCACTCTGTATCCTAACCTCTACAAATGTACTATTTTATGACAGCTGTCTCTCAAGGGTTGAAGTAACTTTGCTGCAGACCCTTATTTCATGTGGTTTAGATCTAAATTTCAACTCCAACTTAGGTTGCCAGAAGCTTAACTATTTCTACAGGGGCAGGTGGACTTGGCCCTGATGCAGATCACTAGAGTTCCATATTAGAGAGTGAATCAACTTCTCAACAAAGATTAAAAACTACTTGCATGTTTGATCTGAATTAACCTCTCGGGTCACTGGGGCACCATTTAGAAAATTGCATTGTCTCTTTGTAAATGGGATCAAGGCTATAAAAGAGTTGTTTCATCTAACTTAGGGAATAAATTTACTTACATGCATTAGTCTGGGCATCAGAAACATGCTTGAAATCCTTAATAGCAAAGTGATGATGTACTTTATGTGAAACTGATTTTTCTTTCCTTCCAACCCTTTGATACTGCAAAATCCTTTTAGATATAAAAGAGAAATGAATGGGAGGCAAGGAAATAGAAAGGGCAATGTCAGCGAACCCATTCATGAAATCTGTGTTTGAAGGGGAGGCAAGATGGATAGTAAAGTAAGAGTAGGTCAAGGTAAGGAAAAGATGAGGTTTCTTCATAATCTGAAAACATTTGGGAAATTACCTTTTTTAGTGAAGTCTGTGATTGATGGGGAAAGCAAACAATGCAGAACACCAAGGATGTGGGAGGACACAGAAATCTTGCCCCAATGGGAAGGATTGTGTCTTTATGAAGTGGACCATCATCCCACTGTCAGCAGGAAGGAACATGAAACAGATGGAGGCAAATGTAGGGGAGGGGTTTCCATCTAGTTGCTGCTAATTTCCCTGTAGAAACTGAAGTTGACACTTGGCACATTAAATAAGTTATAGGGGCAGGATAAAATATAATGTCCTTCTGGAGAGCAAAAGAGGTACCAGCTAACTGAAAACAGAACTGCCAAAAACCACTCCATGTCTGGCTCAGGTTATAGAGAGACCTGTATTCACAGTTAATATCTTCCCTTAGCAACATTCAGGAACAGGGATGGCCTTTGGCAAAGGCAGAAAGCTGAAATTATCTGACAAATGGGATGGAACAACAGCATGGGGGAAAATAATGCTGCTATTTGTATGACAGTCCCGAAATTTAAGGAGGATAGAGAAGAAATGGAGACAAGTAGTAAGAACAGAAATGAATGAACATGATGAATTTGAAAACTGAGAATAACCAAATAAGAGATATTACAAATTAGATGTTTATATTAATGAAAGTGCATAACCAGAGAATGTATGAGTGGTTGCAAAGTACAGTATTTTGTAGGAATGGGCAGGGGGTAGAAGTGAGGGAAGGTAAAGTTTCTGTGGTGTCATGGAGTTGATAATAAACTAATGCTCATGACTCATCAACCTTGGGAATTTTGAGTTTCCCTAAAATGATGGCAAGGCTTGAGATGGAGATCATTGAGAACCAGAAATGAAAGTGTTTAACCAGTGAAGGAATGTGCACAGGAATGCAGTAGCTTACAATAAGCCAGATGTTAAAGAGAGTCTAGGTATACAACATTAGCCTCAAAGGATTAGTTTTATTCAACAGTCGAAGTTCAATGAGTTAAAAAGTAACACTGGTGAATCTCCTAACTTTCTATCCTGAAATGCATAAGTTGAGATAGATTTAAATAATGTGCCTATTAAATGATTTCTAATGGACATTTTCAATCTATGCATTGTTAATTGTATGTTCTTAAGTGCTGTTTGGTACACTGAATCAAAAAGCAGCTCTGTTGAACACTGTAAGATGATAGAGACTTATCAACCCTCTTCTATTTGATAATGACCCCTGGGAAAGGAACCTGAACATGAAGTTCATGAGCCTCTAAAGGCTCTGTGAATGGAATTCTCATGGTTTTAATATTGGATGAAAATGCTACATTTTTTTTCAGATTTATTTTATTTATTTGAAATACTGAGTTACAGATAAAAGTAGAGCCAGAGAGAAAGAAGGGTCTTCCATCTGCTGGTTCACGCCCCAGCTGGTCGTAACAGCTAGAACTGAGCTGATCCAAAGCCAGGAGCCAGGAACTTCTTCCCAGTCTCCCATGCAGGTTTCTAGGACTTGGGCCATCTTCTACTGCTTTCCCAGGCCATAGGAGAGAGCTGGATTGAAAGTGGAGCAGCCAGGACTTGAACTGGCACCCATACGGGATGCCAGTGCTGCAGCCCAGGGCTTTGACCCACTGTGCCACAGTGCCAACCCCTACATTTCTATTTTAACTATCCTCTGTAATATTTTTCATTTCCTTCATTTATGAGTGTGGAGCATAAATCACAGTAACTAGCAATATTTGTGTCTTCGTCACCAATAGAAGCCATGATTTTTCACTTTACCTTAATAATATCTACAAATGTCATTAATATATATCAGATGTATAAATCACATGGTAGTTTGATGGTATTCATTTCTATTCATCAATATTTCAGAATTGGAAGTTATCACATCTGCTAATAGAGCTCAATATCAAAAGTATAAATAATGGGACAGACCTGTTGCCACTTCAAATAAAATTGCCACTTGGGATACCCACATCCTCTAGCAGAGTATCTGTTTCCAGTCCAGCTAATCTGTGCTTCTGATCTTGCTTCCTGCTAATGTGCCTGGGAGGCATTGGATGATGGTTCAATTACTTGAGTCCTTGCCACCCTCAAGGGAGACTTTGATGGAGCACTAGGCTCCCAACTTTGGCCTGATCTTTATCCCTCTCTGCCTTTCAAATAAATAGATAATACATCTTTTAAAAAGCTGCTACTAGAGGCTGGCATTGTGGTACAGAGGGTTAAGCAACCCCTTGCAATGCCAGCATCCACAGGAGCGCTGGTTCAAGTCCCAGTTCTACTGCTTCCCATCCAGCTCTCTGCTTATGCATCTGGGAAAATACCAAAAGATGGACCAAGTACTTGGGTCCCTGCCACCTACATGGGAGACCCCAACAGAGTTCCAAGCTCGTGACTTCAGCCTGGCCCAGCCCTGGACAATGTGGCCACTTGGAGAGTGAACCAGCAAATGGGAGGTATTTTTTCCTGTCTCTATCTCTCTCTGTTGCTTTGACTTTCAAATAAATAAAAAATAAATCATTTAAAAGTGTTATTAAAATACATACACACCATTACCTTAACTTTTAATATATTTCAGTGTATTAAAATATATGGTAAAATAGTGTAAAGTTGTGCATAACACAAATACTTGCACTACAGCATGCTAAATTAAAGTTCTAGCCACCTAGAACCTATTCTAGAAAATGTGTGGTTTCACTTTACACCTAGGCATGTCTCTAACATTGACCTTTTCTAAATTCAAATCAGTTAGCACAACCTAAACCCTGCCTAGCTTCTTCTGTCTCTAGAGATTTATTTTCATCCTTCTTGGATTCTACAGCTCAACCACATGGGTTTCATTCTTACCCTTGAGTGAGCCATGATCCTTTTTATCTTTGGGCCTTTTCACTTGCTGTCCAGTTGGCCTGAATGGGATTTCACCACCACCGCTTGACCTATGAAATATTTAGTTAGCCTCTAACTCTCCCAAACTTAATTAGGAGCTCCACTTATAAAATGAAGGGCTATATGTGACATGTGTATACTTAAAAATCACTGTCTTTCTGAAATTCAAGGTTAACAGGAAACTTTTTTTAAATTTTTATTTGTTAAATCTGGAAACCCCACCCTCAGGACCTGTGGTATCCCTTCTTAACATTTTCACACTTCTAATTACTCTTCAATGCGAGTCTTTACTAATGTGAAACTCCATGAGGCAGCAAATACAAATAAGTATGTTGTTCATTATGGTGTCTTCAAATACCAAGTGATGAAACTGCTGAGAAGTCACAAAGCTAATTCAGGTAACTGAATTAATTATCCAGACCTTGCATTTAAAGTCTCTTTTAAGGATTCTGGCTTTTTTTTCTTTTTTTCTTTACAGGCAGAGTGGACAGTGAGAGAGAGAGACAGACAGAAAGGTCTTCCTTTTGCCGTTGGTTCACCCTCCAATGGCCGTGGTGGCCGGCGCGCTGCGGCCGGAGCACCGCGGCTGGCGCACCGCGCTGATCCGAAGGCAGGAGCCAGGTGCTTCTCCTGGTCTCCCATGAGGTTCAGGGTCCAAGCACTTGGGCCATCCTCCACTGCACTCCCTGGCCACAGCAGAGAGCTGGCCTGGAAGAGGGGCAACCAGGACAGAATCTGGCGCCCCGACCGGGACTAGAACCCGGTGTGCCGGTGCCGCTAGGTGGAGGATTAGCCTAGTGAGCCGCGGCGCCGGCCTCTGGCTTTTTTTAAAAAGACTTTTTATTTGTTTGAAAATCAGAGTTAGAGAGCGAGTGAGAGAGAGAGAGAGATCTTCCATCTGCTGGTGCACTCTCCAAATGGCTACATCAACCAGAGCTGAGTCAGGAGCTTCATCCAGGTTTTCCTCCTGGGTGGCAGGTGCCCAAACATTTGGGCCATCCTCCACTGCTTTTCCAAGGCTTTTAGTAAGGAGCTGGATCAGAAGTGGAACAGCCGAAACTTGAATAGGTGTCCATATGGGATGCTGGCATTGCAAGCTATGGCTTTACCTGCTACACCACAACACCAGCCTCAAGGATTTTGTCTTTCTTAGTTGATGATAAATTACTCAAAGATAGAGGTTTTCCTTGTATTCAACAGAGAGCCCAATACTTATAACAAAGTATACACTCAAAAATGTGTTGGACAGTCCCAAATTCTTCCTTGAAAGTCACTAGAGGAGCTGGCACTGTGGCATAGCAGGTAAAGCCGCCACCTGCTGTGCTGGCATCCCATATGGGTGCTGGTTCGAGTCCCAGCTGTTCCACTTCCAATCTAGCTCTCTGCTCTGGCCTGAGAAAGCTGTAGAAGATGGCCCAAGTCCTTGGGCCCCTGCTCCTGTGTGGGAGACCTGCAGCAATCTCCTGGTTTCTGGCCTCAGATTGGTGCAGCTCCAGTCCTTACAGCCAGCTGGGGAGTGATCCAGCAGATGGAAAACCTCTCTCTCTCTCTCCTTCTCTCTGTGTAACTCTGACTTTCAAATAAATAAATAAATCTTTAAAAAAAATAAAAAAGAAAGTCACTAGAAGAGGACCAATGCATGGTGTGTTTGTTAGGGGTTCAACTTAGCTTGAGAACAAAAGAGATGCAATGAGGAGAGAAAAATTAGGCCCGTGTATGATTTAGTACCCCATTTCCCAATTACTGTCAATTGTTTGTATAAAATTAAGATACTTTCTGATTTATCTTTTTATTTTAATTCTTTTATGTATGATAAATGAAGGTTAAACAAAGCATAAAAATTGCTATGTGTTTGAAGGGTATATATTTTTGCATACAGTTGAATGCTTACCCTGTTATAACAAAAGTGGGGAGTATTTGAATATTTGGTGGTGAGGAACCAGAGAAGGAGTCAAATTTCTGAAAAAGACTGGAAAATTCCATGTTAATTGCACATTGTCATGGATGTGTAGTGCTTACAAGTGTTCTGTTAGTACTTGGATGGTATTACTCTGACAGTATCCATGCTGGAGTACATTGACTACTTTAAATTCTCCTTTAGCTTTGAAATACAATGTGCCCTGGATATAAGGTATATCCATAGTTAATAGTCAGAAGATCACCTATCAAAGGAAATAGCCAGAGAATACTCAGAAACTTGGGAAGGTAACTGGGGAATTGGAACTCTGTGACAATATGGAGAGGATGCATAAATGATCAACAGACACACATGAGCTGCATAGTTCATAGAGAATGAGTAAGAATAGACCACTGAATGTTAACAAATAGGAAATAATCATGTTTATGCAGAATCTTGTTAGCATGAAAAAGTACAATATAACAAGCAAGGAGGAAATAATCCAGTGCAATTCAGAGAATCTGGGAATCTCTATGAAAAATAAGAAATGTGGGACAGAAGAAAGTGGAAGAGAAGTTGTTATAAGAGGGACATCTATTATTTCTGTTGCTTTTCTGATTAAAAATAAAATTGAGTATCTTGTAGATGGAAGGATAGCTCAGCAAATTTCTCTCAAAGAGAGAAACTGAAGACTGCAATTTAAAAGAAATAAGTAGAGTAATGGATTACAGGATACTAATTTTATAGAAGCAGAAAGAGATGTCTCAGAGATTTCACTGAACAATGCAAGGATGCATACTTAGTGATATGTGCATCAGGGTAGTCACCATTGTGGTGGTACAGAAGAGAGCAGCAGCTGAGGCACAGAACTGGAAGATGAGGGCATCATGGTAAAGACAGGCATGAGACATGTGAGACAAGTAATGACTTATTTAACAACACACATGTGCTAATATATAATGGTACCCTGCTTTAAATAAATGAACATAGATCTAGATACAGGCATAGGTAGATACATACATACATACATACATACATAAGGTATAGAGCTCTGCTACCTATTATTCTGGATTACCAACCTAACTTTGCTATTCAAAATTGATCAGTGAGCAAAAGCACTCCATCATTCCCATGCCCTTAGCTGTGAGTGTTCTACATGACTGTCCTATTAAGTGTATTTGGCATCAGCAGTCATCCCTTCCATTGTTTGTACATTCTGGTTTTTATTATGCATTCTGGTGAACAGTTTTGACCTTTAATGCCTAAGAAATGTAGGCAACTGATAGTGCTGGGGACCACAGAAGCTTGAGAATGGGAGAAAATAGCATGCTGCATATGAAAAAGACAGTTATAAGATGTAAGTGCTAAAAATGAAATAGTCAAAACATTTGATAGCGATGGACTGAAAACAGAGGATAACAGAGGATAAGAGGATGTATGAGTTATCTGAACATTTGAAGAATGCTACAAATCTAACAGCAAAGAAGGATTTCCAGAAATAGACTATTCAGCTATTAACATGACATGGGATATATGTATATTTCAGAGGATTTTAGGAAAATGGAAGATTGCTTCTCAACTGTGATGTCAGGAGGACATTCATATATCTGTATATCTATATTCATCTAACTATCTGTCTATCCACACATACACTAACACTAACAGGAGAAAGTGCTTCATATGAAATGGCATCTACACTATTATTATGGTTAAACCATAGTCATTATTTGTTTTATTTAAATAATTTTACTTACATGTACTACAAGACTGTTATAGAGTACAGTGCAAAATTTGAACATATATGCTACATAAGCTAATCTATACAGCAATTAGCCTTTTGTGTGTGTGTGTGTGTGTTTAGATCTTATCAGGTTCTCTTCCAGTTATTTTTTTTTTTTTGATAGGATTTATTTATTTATTTATTTGAAAGGCAGAGTTAGAGAGGCAGAGGCAGAGAGAGAGAGGGATAGAGAGGTCTTCCATCTGCTGGTTCACTCCCTAAATGGCCGCAGCAGCAGGAGCTGGGCCAGTCCAAAGCCAGGAGCCCAGAGCTTCTTCTTGGAGCGCAAGGACATGGGCATCTTCTGCTTTCCCAGGCCTTGGCAGACAGTTGGATCAGAATTGGAGAAATCAGGCACCCACATGGAATCCTGACATTGAAGGCGGTGGCTTTACCCTCTAAGCCACAGTGCTGGCTGCTTTCTTCGAGTTCTTTATCCAGTACATAATATAGTAAACTATAATCACCATACTGTGCTGTGGAATACTGGAACTTGTTATTTCTACATAACTACATTTTGGTGCCTGTTAGCCAATCACCTTCTTTTTAGATCCCTCACCCTTTCCACTCTAATAATCACAATGGTAATTTCAAATGTATTATGTTTTAAAATTCCACACATGAGAGGTCTTTTTGACTTGTCAGGCTTATTTCATTTAATGATCTCCATTTCCATATGTTTTGCAGCAAATAATGATATTCTTTTTTATGGCCAAGTGATGTTCCATTATCCATTCATCCATTGATGGACACTTGATTGGTTCCCTACTTGGTTGCTGTGACTAGGGCTGTTGTGAACATGGGAGGGCAGGTATCTCTTTGATATGCTAATTTCATTTCCTTCTGATATGTACCCATGAGTGGGATAGTTGCTTCATATGGTAAATAGATTTTCTTTGAGGAATGACTGTACTGTTTTACATAATGCCCATACTTGTTCGCTTTCTCATCACCAGTGTATAAATATTTCCTTTTTTGAATATCTTTATCAGCATTCTTTATTTTTATCTTTTTGGAGTGAGATGACCCTCAGTGTATTTTGATTTACATTTCCCTAATGACTAGTGATATGGAGCATTCTTCCACATATTTATTGACCATTTGGATTTCTACTGAGAAATGCTTATTCAGGTCCTTTCCCCGGTTCATTTCCTTGTTTGATTGTTCAAGATTTATTTTATTTATTTGAATGGCAGAGTTACAAAGAGAGGGGCAGGGAGAGAGAGAGAGAGATCTTCCATCTACCGATACATCTCTCCAGATGGCTGCAATGGCCAGGGCTAGCCAGACTAAAGCTAGGAGACAGGAGCTTCATCCAAGTCTCCCATGTGGTAACGGGGCCCAAGCACTTGGACCATCTGCTGCTGCTTTCCCAGCCACCTTAGTCGGAAGCTGGATTGGAAGTGAAGCAACTGAGACTTGGACCAGTACCCAAATGGGATGCCAGGGTTATAGGTGGTAGCTTAACTCATTACACCACAACACCATCACCTACTTCTTTTTAAATTTAATTTTAATTAACTTTGACAGACTCAATATGATTGATAGCTACAAGTCTAAGAACATAATGATATTCTCTTCCTCTTTCCTTCCCTCCCTTTCTTCCTTCCACCTTTCTTTTTTTCTTTAGTTTTGGAAATAACATATTTTAAATTTACATTACAGTAAAAAGACTTAAGACTTCATCAAATATGATGTTTAACAAGCGAATAGCAAAGACTCTAGTTTAGTGGGACTATACACAATGACTATGAACAATAATTGAATGGAAAAATGACCTTTTTGATTTTCTTGTAACCACATAGGAAATATTTAGATGTTACGTTGTCATTGTTTCTATTTCATTAAAGAAATTATGAATATTTGACAAAAAATCAACTAAAACACCAGGGTCATTATTAAACAATACATTTTGTTGCCTGCTATGAATTAAGATCAAGGCTTATTGTGGTTGTAGTTGTTTAATTATTAAAATTGTACTTTGCAAAGTACACTGAATTTAAAGCATTCTTTAAAATGAACAGGATTCCCTTTCAGATTCATTCCATGACCTTACTTTTCAATGAATACCTAAACATGAATATCTTCATTAGTCATACTGATGAATGTGTACTCTTTCCCCGTTTTAGATTCTACAAACCAACCATGAATGTGATTATTTTAATTATGTTTTAGAATTTTCAGGTTCAAAAAATTGCATATTGTTAGAGAAATGAGTACCCAATATTTACCATAACTTAGAATTTATAACTTAGAATTTATAACTACTAATTCTGTGAAACTGATGATTTCTCCCTGGGTTTGCATTTATTATATGAAATGTGGAACCAGGTGGTGTTTCTGCTTCAATGGTCTGTGTCTATTCAGAAAATATTAAAATATAGAAGACCTTATATGTTCCATCTGCCCACGTAACCGTTTCCCATCTTCCCATAGGGTCTAAGCACTCACATTAAACATTTTCATAATGAACCTATCATATAATAATAGTACTTGAAGTGCATGGTTGTTTACGCTTGGGGATTTTTCATTAAAAAAGCAAGAAACAAATCATTATATTCTTTATTTTATACTGTGGAGAAAACTTTTAGGAAAAAAATATTTGAAGAGATATTCTTTTTTAGTTTTTATATTTGTATTAATTTTATTTAAGGTACACAAATTTCATGTATTTCATATATACAGATTCAGGAACATGGTGATTTTTCCAACCCTACCCTGCCTCCCACCCAAGTTCTCACCCTTCTTCCTCCCAATTTTCCCATCCTCACTCTTAATTTTTACAAAGATCTATTTTCAGTTTACTTATAAAATTGACCCTACACTATGGAAAGAGTTCCCCAAATTATATGAAGAAGAGATGTTCTTAACATTATAATTTCTCCTTCCCCCCGGCTCCTGGCAACCTGAAATCAGATTTTGGTATCTATATATCATTTATTCTTGGTGTTTCATATACAACATCTGGTTTCTTTCACACAGAAAAACAAAAATATAATTCCAAAGGAATGTTTTAGAAACAGCTCTAATTTAAAAAGATTAGTTGTTAATCCATTTGGGATGCTAATGATAGGATCCATTCTCATGGACAAAGAGAGGAAACAAATGTTTTTTAGATTCTTGTTAGTTTACAAATGCATCAGTCTTTAAAGCATTGAGTTTTTCCTTCTCCAATACTTGTGTTCTAACTCTTCTATATCCTGATCAAGATAAAAAATAACACCAACAGAAAATTTATTTTTCCCTGTTGGAATAAAATGTAGTTTTGACCTAAGAATAAGTACATTTTATGAAATGGCCAAGTAAGTTAAAAGTTTATATATTAGACTAGTTTTCAAATTTGATGACTATTGTAAGTGGACAGAGAGACATGGACAGAACTGCAGGACCAGTGATTGTGATAGTGGGGGAAGTATCACCTATAGGGTTGATTTCCTGACCTTTTTTCCTTGGCGCTGTCAGTGGCAATCTACGTGATAGTGGTACTGACCATCTGGAACCAGCTTCCCTAGCATTTCAGCCCCAAGTGCCTTAAAGTATTTTCTCTAGTACATAGATCAATTTATCCTCTGACTTCTTACCTACAGTTTTAAGCCTGGAGTATCCAATTCTAAATTCATACATGTGCAGAATCAAGATACTACGTTTGTCACTCCTTTTAACAAAACTGTTGATTTCCTAATATATACTTAACAAAAAATAGTTCTTGTGGTTTTAAAAATGATAAACTATTGCCTTCCTAGAACTCATAGTCCAATGAGCACAGATACATATGTCTGTCTGTTGAAATAGTTTTCCTGACATTGCAAGGTAGGGTATACTATGTACAGGGTACCGAACTAGTGCTTACTGGGATAGAAAGAAAAGAGTGGCTATCCTTGCCTGGGGGAAAAATGAGAAAAATAATATTTATATTTCAACATTTATAGATCATTCATAGTTTGTTTTGTTTTGAGCATAGATAATATTCTAACGCACTTAAGACAATTTCTAGCTCTACATAATTGTTGGTTTGATAGATAAAACTTATGCTTTGGGAATATGTTCTAAATGTCTTCCTGATTATGCAGGCATAATATGTAACAGTTTGGCACACATCATAATAAACTACTAAGGAGCAACTGGGTTTTCCACAAAAGCAGTAAGTATTACAATCAAGCTAAGTAGAACACATCATAGCCATTCTTGGTCCAATTTAAATTTAATGAACTCTTAGTTGCCATAAATGTCACATCCCCATAAACTAGAGGCACAGGGCTTACAGAAACTGCATTTTCAACATTCTTTGACAGTAATATGATCACAAATCAGGGGGCACATTTATTTTCTTCCAGGGCGCTGGTTTTTTGCCATCTGCTAATGTAGTTTCTTTCCTACTTGGAACACTGACAAATTATATAGGACAGAAGTGTTGCCTTCCTTTTCTGCCCCCATGTTGGACTGACCCTATTGTGAACATGGTAAAGACAAGAAGAACAATCAGAATAACAGTTGACATAGACTGCTCAGCTTCCTGGCCCACCTGCCCTAGGTACTGGGATAGTGAACCTTTCGTCAATGCACCAACGGCACTTGATTAGTAAAAGATGAGAGGCAAAGTGGATATATCTCTGCACTTTTAATCACAAAAGACAGTTTCTAGTTTGCTAAAGCTGCAGGTAGACTTGAAGAAATGTGTTGATTCAAAAATCCCCAATGTTTTCTACGTTCTTTTTTTTTTTTAAGATTTATTTATTTATTTGAAAGTCAGAGTTACACAGAAAAAGGAGAGGCAGAGAGAGAGAGAGAGAGAGAGAGAGAGTGTCTTCCATCCACTGGTTCACTGTCCAATGGCTGAAACTGCACCGATCCGAAGCCAGGAGCCAGGAGCTTCTTCTGGGACTCCCATGTGGGTACAGTAGCCCAAGGACTTGGGCCATCTTCTACTGCTTTCTCAGGCCATAGCAGAGAGCTGGATCAGAAGTGAAGCAGCTGGGACTCGAACCAGCACCCATATGGGTTGCTGGCATTGCAGGTGATGGTCTTACCCACTATGCCACAACACCAGCCCCTCCAGGTTCTTTTACTAGACTCAATCCAGGTCTTCTCTCACTTCTCCCCCAACCTATAATTTCCTAGGACAGGGTAATTATTAAAATGCTGCTTTCTTGAAAACATAATTACTGCTATTTTTGTCCTCCTTTAATAATGTCACTGTGAAATAAAGAGTAATTTGGGCCCGCGCCGCAGCTCAACAGGCTAATCTTTCACCTAGCGGCGCTGGCACACAGGGTTCTAGTCCCGGTCGGGGCACCGGATTCTGTCCCGGTTGCCCCTCTTCCAGTCCAGCTCTCTGCTGTGGCCAGGGAGTGCAGTGGAGGATGACCCAAGTACTTGGGCCCTGCACCCCATGAGAGACCAGGATAAGTACCTGGCTCCTGCCATTGGATCAGTGCACCGGCCGTGGCAGCCATTGGAGGGTGAACCAACGGCAAAGGAAGACCTTTCTCTCTCTCTCTCTCTCTCTCTCACTGTCCACTCTGCCTGTCAAAAAAAAAAAAAAAAAAAAGAGTAATTTGGCCTTCCAGGCCATATTTAATGTGACATCACAAATGATGACACGCGAAAAATTTCTTGGGAAAAATGGAATTAAAGGAGAAGTTAATTTTGGTGCAAAAAAATCTGAAGTAATATATATGATGAGTCTTCAAAGGTCATGGGAAATTCTTATTTGAAAAAACTGCATAAATTACAAACATTTTTGGAAGCAAAGGTTATCTATTGATTCCATTTCTTCATGAGACTTTGACTATTCTCTGTTTCACTGTTCAAAATCACGTGAGTACTGAATATGCACTTTACAAGGTATCTCACTGACACGGTCTGGTTTTAAACTGATTGTGGACACAAATACTTGTAGCATCACCTGTTGCCTCTCAGGGTGTGCATTACAGCAGTCTGGAATCCAAAATGGAACTGGTGCTCAAATCCAGGTATTCTGCCATGGGATGTGGGCGTCCGAAGTGGCATGATAACATCCGTGTCCAACACTCACCATTCAATCATTTTGTTCGTTCAGTTTTTATTGCATAGGCATCATATCTATGAATGAATAATTAGATAATGACTAGAGGATCATATTCAGCTTGTTGATTAAACATAATAAAGTATAGACATAACACAATTATTCAAGTATGACTAAGAATTCATTTATGTCAGAACCTTCTGATAAGATTCACCCCTGAATTCTGGATCTAGATTTCCTTAAAATTCTTAACTCTTGTCCTAAAAATGTTTCCTCAGTTTTTCATTTACTTTACATGATATGCCTAAAGGTTCCCAACACTAGTAAGAAAAGTCATACAGATGCTACTTTCTTGTATTTACTTTATAGGCAATTCCACAAGCCCTCGTATTTTTTTTCTCTATTAAAATAATTAAGTAACTTTTAAATGGTTCATTTTATCTTAGATAGATCATGTGTTCCACTTTGATGCTTTATGACAGTTTCATTATAAAAATCTCTAAAAATGGAAATCATGATTAGTCTATTCAATCCCTAATGCTTAGCTTAATACCTAAAATGTAGATGGTAAGTGCTCAATAGTTGTTTAGCAAATAAATCAAATAAATAAATTTGTATATTTTGTGTTTTACTTAAATACTTGAAAATAATTCTGTAAAAGTCATAAAAGATAATGTGTTTATACATAATATCTTTTTAAATTTATTTTTTAATTTTTTTGACAAGCAGAGTTAGACAGTGAGAAAGAGAGACACAGAGAGAAAGGTCTTTCTTTTCCATTGGTTCAACCCCAAAATGGCAGATGCTGCAGGCGCACTGCACCAATCCGAAGCCAGGAGCCAGGTGCTTCCTCCTGGTCTCCCATTCGGGTGCAGGGCCCAAGCATTTGGGCCATCCTCTACTGCACTCCCGGGCCACAGTGGAGAGCTGGACTGGAAGAGGAGCAACTGGGACAGAATCCGGCACCCCAACCAGGACTAGAACCTGGGGTGCCGGAGCTGCAGGTGGAGGATTAGCCAAGTGAGCATAGATTCTTGAACTTTTTATTAGTACAGCGACAGAACACACATTTTAACTAATTTTTCTCAAACTAAGGAAAAATAACCATCTCTAATATTTCATTAAATAATCCCACTGTATAATTATGATCTAAAGGGTTTGTGTTCATTGAGTGACAGAGAACATGTAAAGAACAGTTGGCCTTATTTATGAGAAATATAAAATGTCAGATCCTTTGAACATCATCAACTATCTAGAACAAAGTTTTTAAAGAGATAATCATTGCTTTAAAAAGTATAATATTTATATGCCTGCATTTTTATTTTTATAAAAGCCTCACACTATAGGCTTTTATATTTCAGACCAGAAAAAATGCATTAAGATAAATTTTTAAAAAGATATCCAAGTCTTAGAAGTAGATATTTCTGCAATATTTTTAGAAATTAATACACAGAGTCATTTCAAAGCATTTTGTAGTGACTAAAAGGTATTTTCACAATATTAAGGATGACTTTTATGTGTTGAAAATAATAGGAATCTCAAATGCATTGGAGTTTTATACTATAGGAAAAACAGTAAACAATATAGTAGAGTTGTATAAAACTTGGGTGATATAGTAAATCTGAGAGTCTTATATTTATGAATACAATTTGTGCTCATTAATGCCAGTGAATTAAGCTTAGTAGGGCAAAATTATGTGATTAAATATTCCCGAGATAATAAGTATAAAGAGGCACAAACATTAGCCTTAAAAAATGATCATTCGCTAAAGCAAAATCACTAAATGCACAAAATATATATTATCGATGTCAAATGAGTATTTTGTGACACCAAAATGACAAATAAATGATAAAAGAAAGGAGGGAGTTCTGTGCCAATCTGGTACCAACCAAAGGAAGCTTTGTTTTGTTTATTTGCTGGTTTTTGCCTTAAATATCAAGACTGGATGAGTTGTTCATAAATTTGTGAACTGATGAAAGGATTTAAAGGCATTTGTATTTTTATATGCACAATGTTATTTTTGATATTTTGGAGCCTTAAAAGATCAACAAGTAGAGACATCAATCAATGTAAGACAGGACTGATTTCTAGGCACAGGTGTCAGGGATTGTTGATTAGACTCATTAGCATCACACCCATAAGAGAAAGACATATGCTGTGGGACAAAATTATAGTCATCAAAGTTGACAAGGTCATTCATGCTGTGTGGTGATGTGCTTCTGTGTACCGAGAGCGACAAGGGCCTTTTCTGTGATGAGACTGGAAGAGTGCTCTGGATTATTTTATAAATAATAAATGTTCTGATCTAGAGCTTCATGGTCCAATGAAAACATTGGGATTGAATGTTCAGTCTTTAAATCTTTTTTCAAAGGAGATTTCTTGAGTGTATTAGAAAATTACTCCAAAACTTAATGGTTTAAAAAGACAAACCTTTATTATCTAACACAATTTATGAGAATCAGCCACTTTATCACCTTATGTGGGTGATTCTCAGGTCTCTCATGAGAGTGAAGTTAAAACATCAGCCAAGACCTTAATCGTCTCAGAGGCTGACTATAGGGTGGAGTTCACATGGCTATTAGTAGCACACTTCAGTTTCTTACTGACTTTTGGGAGGAGACTTCTTTTCCCAGCTACATGAACCTCTTGTAACAAGGCAGCTTGTTGCCCCCAAAACTGGTGCTAGAGAGAATGAGTTAGAAGCCATAATGTCTCTTAAGAACACATTTTGGAATAAATGTACAATTCTTTTGTTACTTTCTATTGCTCATACCAACCAACCTTGATTCAATTTGGGAAGAACCTAAACAAATACATGAATAGCTAGGAAAACAGGAACTGGAAGCCATCTTTGAAGGTCATTTGCCAAAATGATAGGGGAAAAAAAAAAAAAAAAAAAAAAAGGAGGGAACTAAAAGAGGAAGGAAGGGAAGGAAAAAGTGTTAGAGCAAGGGTGAGAACAAAGGAGAGAGGGGGAGAGATTCATTCTTAGAACATTGGCAATAATTCTTCCTACTACAGAAATTATCATTTATAAACCATTACCAACATTTCAGAACACTAATTCATTATTTAAACTTTGCCAAAGCATTAATGTTTTTTCAGTCAAATAGCTACAATAAACTAAGATTCTCATATTTAATAATTGCTCAGAATGTTTTATTTTCAATTAGATTGTACTACAAATTCTATAACTTACACAATGTCTTCCAAAAGTGCATATAACATTGTGTGGTACTTGCATGAGTTATTAATGGGTTTAGGGTTGCCATATTTAACAAATAAAAATGCAAGATATCCTGGTGAATATTAATTACAGATAAACATTTTACAATATATTTTAATTATGTTCCATTAAAAATTATTTATATTAAGTTTCAATTTACCTGGGTGCTCAGTATTTTTCTAACAACCCAACTATAAGGGCTTCTTAAGCTACGTTTTGGCCAAACACAATGAAATTGTGCCAGTTCTTCCTTTTCATGTGTTATTTTTGCTATGCAAATCTCTATTTAAAGCTGAATAAATGTTTACAAGTAAGTAAGTCACACATGCATAATTATTATTCATTAAATATGTGGATGTATGTGGTTCTGAAAATTTGAAGAAGATAAGTTGAAAATTGGATAAGCTTGCATATGTTGCTAAGTTTTTACTTGTAACATGGTCCGTATCTTGGATCATAAATGATAGCCAAGCATCCAATTCTACTTCCAGTACTACTGGAAATCCTGTAGATTGATTTCAGCCAGTAATCTGACCACTTAGACGCTGTTCAGACTACTAAACCTAAAATGTGTAATCAATATGTTCATTTGGGTCTATTTCTTTTCTTTGAGGTTTTCTGTATATTTTTCTCATTGTTTTTCTGCCTTGAGTTTGTCCATCTCAGAATGAGAGCTATGATGCTACTCAAAATGTAGTTTAGAAGAAAATCAAGGAAGAAAGCTTACATCATGGGAATAATCATACTGTAAGTCTAATCACCCACAAAAGTATCCTGTACATAGTTATTTTATGTAATATACATTTCACCAATCCAGTCATCCCTTTCTGCTGATATGTGGAAATTCTCCACTCAGGATAGACAATATGTGGAATCAGTTTTTGTATTGCAGACCAATTTATTTACTGTTTGCATTGACCTCTTAATACACCTTCAAAACAAAATAAACATGTGAAGTGCTGTCACACTATCCTTTAAATATGACAGCTGTTTTATATAATATTTATTGCAACGGAGTCTGCACAAGAGAATGATCCAGTCTTCACACAAGACCATAGGAAACACTGTGATTTGAAGTTTAGATCTCAAAATTAATATGTAAGACACAGTGGTACACTGAAGCTTCTGAACATTCACTCAGGTTCTTAAAGTACAGATGATTTTATGTAGAACCATGCAGAGGATGGAGCTAGAATTTGGTATTCCAGAGAAAAGCATTCTATAGAAAGCAGCTAAGTATGCATAATGACAAAAATGATAAATGAGAAGACTCCAGTATACAGCTCTCTGCTCAGGAATGGACACCACTGACAGCATTTCCTAAACTGGAAGAGATAATGGTGGTCTTTGAAGTCATTCTAAGCAAGCAGCTGATATTTAAAAAGGATGAAATCAACAGATGGAATGCAAGAAACCTTTTTAAAATAATTCCAAACATCATTCTCAATTGTGTTGATGGTTTAGGAAGTATTTTCTGTTCCTTCAATTAAAATATTGCCTGTGGATTTTAAAGCACAATAAAAAATATTAGTGTTCTCCTGAATTCCGAACAGACAGATGGCTTAATAAAACAAAAAAAAAGTGATGTTTCAAAAATATTATACATACTCATGCCTCAAAAAATTAAGCAGTATCCTGCTATAAATAAAATGGAAACATTTTTTTTTTATTTTGCCTATGCTGTGACTCCCTCAGTATACACAAGTAAATAATGAGAAAATGGGAAAATGTGATATTGCTTCTAAAATATCACCTACTACTACTGGGAAGTTACCCTTTTCCCATGTCATTAGCAATCATTTAATAATGACATCAACAATCCTGCCAGGTGGACAGATAATTATGCCAGTTGGCTTTCTCTCAGCCTTCAGACAGGCCCTGTGTGGGGCTCGCAAGAGAACATACTGCTGCACTCTAAAATATAAGTGTGCTCTCAAGTGAGCTGACTCCTCTCCAGGATGTAAGACCCACTGGAAAAGGTTAAGCATATACAGTCTCAGGATTGGAATGACAAATTTTATGTCTCTTAAGAACTAAAACTTTGTTGGATTTGCAAGATTTTGTGCAAGCCACAGCATTTATAAGACAGGCAATATTCTTTCTTGAGAAAGAATTTATATTCTCTGGCAAATACCGAGCAGAGGTTTGTTAGAAGAGCTAATGCATTGAAAATTGTGTAAATATTGGCTTCGTGGAGTTCATCTGAAATACGCCACCTCAATTGAGATTATTACAATAAAGTGCTAGAAAAGCACTGTTTTTCAAGTGAGTACATTTAAACTTGTAACATATTTGGAAAAAATAAATATGATATTTCAATTGATACATAGCCTAATTTGAGGCCATATTGTCTTCTCAAATTTTAAATTTAATCTATTTGTGTGTGCCTGTGTGTGTATGAATAAGGTAGCACACAATTTATATAATGTGAACTATGCATATTTTCTATCTATCTCTTTCACTGCTGTATCTAATTTTGCAGAGTCATACAAACCATAGAGTGGGCAAGTTAAACACATCAAATGTTGTTATAGTTAGAGAGGAACTCAGAATTAGACATGAATTTGAAAGGTTGGGTACCATATTGTGTCACTGGGGTAATCACATTTTAGAGAATATATTCAATAGGAATTAATTTAATTTAAATTATTAACTTTTAAGGTTAAAGCAGAGGCAACTTGGGCCATTTCTATTGTAAGTTTTGTTAAATGAAAAATTATGACTTATTTAAATGTGTACGTTCAATGACTAAACAGACCCTTAGACTCCATCTGAAACACGTGAGATATATGCTGTGTCTTGAATTCAAATCACTGGTCTCACAGGAGAAAAAAGAAGCATAAACGGTCACGGAGAGCCATTAAAAGTTGTGGCTTGAGTATTTCAGAAGTTAGGTTGTTTTTGTACTTATTGGGTATTATTGAGTTATGTTTGCATGTTGCAGCCAAAAAAATGACAATGGGTAAAGGATGCATTCTAAAGATAATATTTCTTAAAAATAGCCATAAAATAATAGAACACGTAACTGGCAGTATTCACCATGAAGTTTCTTCCATCCACTCATTTGCTCATTAATTCATTCAGTAAGTACTGACTGAGCACCAACCATGTCACAGGTACTGCTAGGTGCTAGAACGTGGTAAGTCAAAGGAGACATGGACCCCTGTGCTCATGGATGTTAGAACTATTGGGAAGAAAGAAAACCATAAGATGGAATCTGGTAAAGTTTTCTAACAAGGCACAAAGAGCTGTGAATCAGGAAGATCTGAGGTTTCCCTGAAGAAAGTGACACTAGCATAGAGTAGAAGAAGAAATAGAAGGTAACAATGCATCAAAGAACTGAATGATATCCAGGCAGCAGAACAGTGTGTCTAAAGGCATTCTAGCCATAGGGATCATGGCAAGCAAAGTGATGATCGAAATAACTGAATTGCTTGAGCTCTGTGATGGCAAGCGCCTCCCACAGTGCCTAAGAAAATTCAGGGCGTATATGAAATGTTTGCAATTTCTTATAAAGAAATTGAAGAAAGTATTAGATAGCTATAGTTAATTATCTTTGGTCTATTTTTAATACCGCTGACTAACGGGAGATGGAAGAGAAAGTTAAATGATGTGCTAAGAATTCGACTGTCCTCCTACCCTTTTTCTTGTGTTGCTGACAAACTGGGATGTATTCTTCACACCCACAGTGGATAGCCGATTATACTGTTGTTCTCAAGGAACCCTGGCTTCTGTTATTCGTGTCCTTTTGCAATCCTCTCAACTGAAAACTGGCCAGGCTCTACGCATTGCTTCAACTAACAAAGTGTGGTAGGAATGTCACTATTTCTGTCAATTCTTAGACTTAAAAAGAAATGGCAGCCTCTACATTTACATACTTAGGAACCCTGAACTTCCAAACTCACATCTTGACTTTTTTGTTCAAGAGACCACATGGAGAGGGATAAGATGTGAGATAATGTGGAAGAGAACAAGAAATCCAGCATGTATTAGAGATGAGAACCCATTAGATACCTAATGCCAATCAGGTGAGAAACAGGGGTTAAGTATAATTTATATATTATGTAGGAGATCCTAGAATGTTTAGTTAGAAGAATAAAGAAGCAGAACATGGAAGAAAACATACCTGTAAAGAATACTGTACTGAGGAGACTAAACCGAGGGCAACTGAATTCCAATTCACCCAGAAAGTCTGGGTAGCAGTGTTGTAACATCTCAGGGTGAACCCCTTCCAAGGACAGAAATGGGCTGATTTCCCACTCAGTTTCCAGCTGTCATTGGCAGAGGGGTGTTCCCAGAAGCACAAACTCTGGCACTTACAGCTCCCCTTGAACAAGGGCCAAGTGTGCCCCCATGCCAGGACAACATGTGCAAGGAGAGTCACAAGGGTTCAAAGTGAGCAGCCTTTGTGATCTAGAGATCTGTGCTGACTGCATACGGCCAGATTCTGAGCAGTCTGCTTTAACCATTCAAATATGAACTTCTCAGCTAAGAAGCAGTGTTGTTGTGGTCCATTATCTCATCTCACTTCTAATACCTTGTGTATACAACAGAAAACACACTGGGCATGTCAATATTAAGATTTGAATATGACTTATGGAAAGTTCTGTGCTTTACTCAATACATTTGCTGAATAATAGATACTGGAAAATGGTAGGATGGAAATGAAAGTCTTCATTCTATACCAGGAAAATCAATCAAGATATCCTTGTGTGACCAGATTTTAAGATTACATTATGCTCACATTTTGCAAAACCAGTACTTGACTATTTTATACAACATCGAGAAATGTCTAGAATTATTTCAGTAGAACCAGGATAGAAAAAAGTTTCTATGGAATCTACGATATTGGTTTGTTCTATTGTCCCCTTGCTGAAGTTCCATGAGTAACTCTAAAAAGTAAGACATCAGTACTTGAATATAAGTGGCAGGAATTTAAGAGAAATATTTTCTGGTCTTTAATTCAGAGAACTGTTGGTCAAAATAATATTAGGTATTCTTATGAGAAAACCTGCTTATTCTTGAAAACTTGTGTAGTCAAAACCAAACAACAGAAATTCAATTTTCAGAAGGAGCAGATTGACAACCCAAGGGTTAAACACCTACAGAATGAGGGCTATTTTAATACAAAGCTATGAAATGTCTTTCTTATTGTATTTAGCGTGCACATGTTCATCCTTTCAGCTACTGAAGGAAGAATGTGTGGTGTGCATCCTCCAGACGGAGAGCAGAGGGACCAATTTGTATTGGTACAATTCTGCCCTTATCTCTTTAAGCTGATTGAAGAAATGTATCACATTAAGTGTTAAACCAATTTTCACATTAACAATGATAGTCTAGGCCAATGTCTAGTCATGGCTACTGAGCTGTTTTGTCCCATAAAACTTACCTTTTACTCCTCAGCCAAAACTTTAGATGTGTTAGGATCTGGCTTCCAACTTAGCATATACACTATCTTCAAGGGGCAGAGGAAGGGAGAAAGAGAAGACGGTGGATAAGAAGAGGGAAAACGATAAAGAAGTGGAAATGGAGAGACAGGGAGAGGGGTCAAGGCATATAGAAGTTGCCTTGGCAATGTCTACTCCCTATATGCCTTTTTCAAGGAGAAATGCAGTGGAGGAATTGACCAAAGATGATTTTATCACAGGGCAGAAGAAAAATAAGTGAGAGCTGGCAATAATCCACAAACTGAGGAAGTAAACTATAATTGTTTTAGAAGACATAGAGAATATATTAGAGCTCAATTCATTTTTTATAGATGAGCTATAAATTTTCAAGAATTATAGGGCAAAAGAGCCCTGGGGATATATTGTGTTCATCTTATATCAGAAACTACCCCAGAAACTTATCCCTCCCTCTCATAATTTAGTCAGGATGCTCTCTTAGATGCATCCCATAAATCTCTCCTGGGAACTCTGCAGCCTTTTCTAACTTTTCCTTTCTCTAGTGGAAATAGAGCAGAGCTAAAATGGGTTTCCATAACTCCTCTCTATTACATTAATTGGGTCTGATCTATGTGTGTGTATGTGCATGCGCCCGTGTGCACGTGCTTATGCATCTGTGCATGTTTAATTTGGGTCAGTACATTTTCCAGAGCAGGTGCTATGGAAGTATCAGCAGGTAACATTGCTAGTACTACTGTTGCTACTACCACTATTACTATTAAAAATCCCCTTGATATGGAAGAAAGCATGTACAAGAACTACTCAGGTTAGCAAAATATATCTCTCCTAAAAATGGCCTTTTCTCCAAACATTGCATGATCTACCACGTAAAAGATAATCACTAGAAAAGCTTAGGCATAGTTCAATGGTCAACATCCTGAGCACCTGAATCAGGATCATTTGAGATCTTAAAATGTCATTCACTGGGAGCCACCTCTGACCATATCAGATTCTCTGGTGAATGGAGCTTAGGAAGTTTCAAAGATTCTCCAGGTGTTTCTCGTTGACTGGAAAATGAGAATGCTCAATAGTTTTTTTTATTAAGGGTTATACATACTGCTTTGACCTTTTGGTAGAGTTGTGCATATACCTGAGGTAGCCAAATATTTTCCCACAATTTGTTTTTATTTTAGGATTGTGTGTGTGTGTTTGTATCTGTGTATGTTTAAAAGTTGGTAGATTGAAATGCTCATAATCACTAGATGCAAAGGTAACTCAACATTCCAACTATTTTCTAAAAGACTTCGCTGTTTTTTTTTTCACAGAAATGGGAATATTATTGTCTTTTTTATTTTTTATTTTTTTAAACTTTTATTTAATTAATATAAATTTCCAAAGTAAAGCTTATAGATTACAATGGCTCCCCCCCCATAATGTCCCTCCCACCCGCAAACCTCCCCATTCCCACTCCCTATCCCCTTCCATTCACATCAAGATTCATTTTCAATTCTCTTTATATACAGAAGATCAGTTTAGCATACATTAAGTAAAGATTTCAACAGTTTGTTCCCACACAGAAACATAAAGTGAAAAATACTGTTTGAGTACAGGTTATAGCATTAAATCTCAATGTACAGCACACTAAGGACAAAGATCCTCCATGAGGAGTAAGTGCACAGTGACTCCTATTGTTAACAAATTGACACTCTTGTTTATGGCCTCAGTAATCACCCTAGGCTCTTGTCATGAGCTGCCAAGGCTATGGAAGCCCCCTGAGTTCACCGACTCTGATCATATTTAGACAAGGCCATGGTCAAAGTGGAAGTTCTCTCCTCCCTTCAGAGAAAGGTACCTCCTTCTTTGATGACACGTTCTTTCCACTGGGATCTCACTCGCGGAGATCTTTCATTTAGGTTTTTTTTTTTTTTTTTTTACCCCAGGGTGTCTTGGCTTTCCATGCCTGAAATACTCTCATGGGCTTTTCAGCCGGATCCGCTTGCCTTAAGGGCTGATTCTGAGGCCAGAGTGCTGTTAGGACATCTGCCATTCTATGGGTCTGCTGTGTATCTCGCTTCCCATGTTGGATCATTCTCTCCCTTTTTGATTCTATCAGCTAGTATTTGTAGACACTAGTCTTGTTTGTGTGATCCCTTTGGCTCTTAGTCCTATCATTATGATCAATTATGAACAGAAATTGATCACTAGGACTAGTGAGATGGCATTGGTACATGCCACCTTGATGGGATTGAATTGGAATGCCCTGGTATGTTTCTAACTCTACCATTTGAGGTAAGTCAGCTTGAGCATGTCCTGAATTGCACATCTCTTCCCTGTCTTATTCCCACTCTTATATTTAACAGCGATCACTTTTCAGTTAAGTTTCAGCACTTAACAATAATTGTGTATTGATTACAGTATTCAACCAAAAGAATTAAGTAGAACAAACAAAAAAATACTAAGAGGGATAACATATTTGTTCGAGTACCATTGGTTGAACTCTGTAATTAACACACAATTATTCTTAGGTGTTTAAATTTTAATTGAAAAGTGATCCCTGTTAGGAATTTGGAAAACATTATGCTGAGTGAAATAAGCCAATCCCAAAGGGACAGATACCACTTGTTCTCCCTGATGGGTGACAACTAACTGAGCACCAGAAAGGAAACCTGTTAAAGTGAAATGAACACTATGAGAAACGGTGACTTGATCAGCCCTCACCCTGTTGAATATTATTATCTTATATGTAGTGATTCTTTTAAAAGTCATTCATGATTTTTCTATATATACCTCATTTCTAATGCTTTTCTGCCATTTTATAAAATTATATGTAGGCACTTAATAAATTCCTTTGTTGAACAGGCTTTTTCTTATTTCTCAGATTTTTGGAACTTTTAAAATGCTGCATTTATATTAACATCTGTTATCACATCAACTTACTTGAAAAGCATAAAAATATCATGGTATTCTTTTTACAATTCCATGTTACTATAGAACTTTAAATTACTAGCAAATGAGTTTTTTTCCTAAGTAGCTAATGAGTAAAATGAATATACTTATTATATAATCCAAGTAGATAATATGAATCATATTTTAAAATTAACTCTCTTAAAATAATATTGTCCAGTGAAGTGTGCATTAATAATCAAATATTAAAGTCCAGGTTTTTAAAGTTTAATGGAGAGAGTATATTTTCCAACTTTGGGTGCTATAATCAGTTAAAATTAAGAGGAGAAAAATGCAGAGAAATGCAGTTTTAGCAAAACTGGGGAAGGAAAGGAATATGAGGCACTTGAAATACTCTTGTTCAAGAGATACATTTTTGTTCTTTTTTGCTTCAAGCCAAGGTAGCCTTCAAAATACTCTATTTTATAAAACTGATTTTCTAAGCTGAATGGATTTTGTATAAATCATTCAAGGTGAGTGACTTTACAGCAAATTATCTTGTGCAGAAATGTATGTAATAGAAAATTTGAAGAAAAATGTTTAATGTAAGTATGTGCACTGAGTTTGTATTGAGAGAGCAGTTCTCTGAACTTCAGCTACAGAAACTGGAGTTTCTCTAACTAATGAGTTTTATTACAAGGCCATGATCAGAACTTCATCTGTGTTCTCCTGGTTCTCACGAGAAGAATACATATCTGAGATAATGAGCACCAAGGCCAGTCCAAAGGCAAAATCATCAATTTAGTGCTTCATGGTTGAAGGTTTTGTTATTTTATCTTTTTGTTGTGTTTTTATATTGAAGCATTTCAAATAATACATCAAAGTATGAGGAATAGTGCAATGAGCACACATAGATTCAACTGTTTTAACATTTTGCCATATTCATTTTGCATGTAAATATATATTATTTTGAAAGCAAGTGAAGATATATTATTATACCATAATGTAGAATTAATGAAAAAAATCACAAAATGAGGAAATAAGGATACACTGTTATGTAAGGGATATAATTCAGTGAAGACAACATTTGTAAATATCTATATATGAAGTATGGCATCCACATTTTTATTATATATGTATATTAACTTCAATATAAAAGAGTAAGCAGTGGTATTTCTGTTTCTATGCCAGGTTTATTTTGCTTAGCATAATGATTTCCAGTTGCATACCTTTTGTTACAAATGTTATGAATCCATTTTTTATGGTTGAGTAGTTTTCTCTTGTGTGTACATAGAATATTTTTCTTTACTCACTCATCCATTGATGGACATCTAGGTTGATTCCACTTCTTTCTTACTGTGAATAGTGCTACAGTGAAAGTGAAAGTGAAGGCATATTTTTCTTGGCTTCATTTACTTTGGTTATATTCTCAGAAATGGGATAGCTGGGTTATATAGTAGATGTAGTTCTAGTTTTTAGAGGAATCTGTATTCTGTTTTCAATAGTGGCTGTACTAATTTGTATTCCCACCAACAGTGCATTAGGGTTCTCTTTGCTCCATTTATTTTCCAATATTTGTTAATTTTTAATATTTTGGAATTAGATATACCTTATTGTGGGTTTTTTTGCATTCCCCAATTGCTAGTGATAGTGAGCAATATTTTTGTGTTTGTCTTCTTTTTTGGACAATATCAGTTTGATCCTTCACTTGTTTCTTAACTAGATTGTTTGTTTTGTTGCTACTGACTATTTAGCTCCTTGTATACTCTGGATAAGGGTTTCTGCAACATCAGACTGTCATGTCATCAAATTCTTTTATTTACTTCATTTATGTATGATTTCTACAACTATTATGAACTTTGGCTCCATGGGTAACACCCTGATATCCATTATAAAATTCTAGTTTAAAGAATCCTTTCAATACTTTTTATGGAGTGGTCCTTACAATTTTTGGAACCAACTGAAACTTTCTTTGAGCTGAGGTTTCTGAGCCACCTAGTGTGAACTGAACATATATGCTTTATACTAACTTAAAGGGAACCTAATCATTCCCCATTTTACAGATGAGAATCTCATCGCCAAAGCACTTAAAATACCCAGTGTTAAGCAGTGAAATCACTAATGAAATGCAAATCCATTTCATCTAATGCCCATTAAAATATATCTGTGATTTTTCATTCATAAATAATAAAGTATATCTCGAATATTCCATTCATGTAACTGAAAAATGATTTCAAAACTTATGAAGCATGTCCCCTTGCTAGTAAAAATGTGTTGACTTTGCCAAATATGTATATTTGAAAATAAATGTAGGAGAAGCTATTTAGCACAGTAATTATGACAGTGCTTGGGAAGCCACCCTCCTGTTTCAGGTTGTCTGGGTTCAGTCTCATTCTGCTTTCAATTGTAGCATCCTGAAAATGTGGACCTTGAAAAGCAGCCGGTGATGGTTCAAATAATTATATCCTGGCCTCCCAC